>NC_138858.1:18130470-18702145 GCF_965183815.1 Platalea leucorodia | reverse complement strand
ATCTGTAGCCTTGCATCACTGCCTCTTCTCTTTAGATGAACACTGGCTCTTGTCCTCAGGCTCTCACCTTAAAGGTAGAATTCCGGTTCTTCCAACTTTTAGAGAGGCATCTGTGCACAACAGCCCACTTATGCTAAGTGTTTCTTTCTGTACCTATTGGCATTTTTTTTTTCTACTTAGAGAGCTATGTCAGTGCTATAAACTGGCCAACAAACTCCTCTAAAACAAATGAAAAAAATCATTTGGAAAATTAAATTTAACGTGAATTTTTGGTCCACAGAATGATGAGACAAATGGGAAGTCTGGATAGGGATTGCTAACAGTCTTCAGTGTAAGATGTAAAGAGCATCCAATTAGTTTAACAGAAGGTAGGCTCAGTACAAATTATCAGTTTTTTTCATGCAGTGTATTGGGACACGTTACTTACAGCTGTTATGGATGCTAAAACTCTGTGTAGTTTCAGAGGAATGTAGGAGGGGTTATAGAAAAGCAATGGAAGACAAAGCTGTGGAAGGGTTGTAACACCTGACCCTGCCCATAAGCCACTTCTGTTTGAAAGATGCTTAGGCAAAATATCATTTATATTTGCACTCTTACATTCTTTCCTAGGTATCCCTAGGCAAAGGCTACTGGCTTAGATGGTTCCTTGGACTGAAAATACACATTATTGTCATCTTTTTTAATAGTTTCAGTATGATTAGGAAAATCATATCACACATGTGAAGCATAAGAAGCTAGGCCTTCTTAAAAACCAACAAGCAAAACCCCTGTATCCACAATACTGCCAAAGGTTCCCTCATCACAACCATTTTTGGTAGAAATTAAATCATGCTTTTTTTATATATACTTAATTTTTATGCCATATTATTTTTCTAGACAGAAAATAATATTGGTTACTTTTATAAAAGATTCTTCTTTCTTTGCAGGAAAGAAGGGCTAGGCCTTGGAGTTTTCCTTGAAAGGATGCAATGCTATCTCCCTAGTACCTGTTACTTCATAAATTGGGAAGTTTTCCTCAAAGGCATATGGAGTTGAAATGCCTTCAAGGAGTGGTCTAAACCACGTTAGATATTCAGTTAGTTCAGTACAAAGAGTCAGCAGGTACTACTAAATGCCAACTATGCTCTCAGAGTCTAGCACAAGAAGCTTTCTTCTCTGGGTGCACCTGGTGATGCAAATAACACGGCTGAGCCCAGAGTGCCCAGCACAGAAGTAGAAAGGTCAGCACAAGAGGTACTGTCTTGGCACACAGGGCCCTTCAGCAGGTCAGGAGGCATGTAAAAGGGAACAATCTACCTCCCCTTTCCCCCCCATTCTGCACTTTAAAGTAAGGTACTGCAGTTATATATGCAAACATTGTGAAGCTAGAAGAAAAGCGGGCAAGAGCATTTGCACTCCAGTGAGGGCTCTCAGTCGGGCAGGTGGAGAGGTAGGCACTATAGCATTTGGTACAGCTTAGATTTCTGCTTAGCCATATGTTCTCTGTGCTCTGCTGCTGCAAGGTTTGCGATCAGAATGTTCTGTATATTTTTAGGGATTTTTTTTTTTTATATGTTGGACTCCTTCCATAAGATAGTTAACTAATTTGATTGGAACAATTTTCATTTTAGGTTTACACTTTAACTTCTTAAAACTGAAGAAATTAAGACACCCTGGACAACATTTATTGGTATTCATACTTATGTTTAAAGTCATAGAATTATTCCTAATATGGAAACACATTACAGCTATAAACCAAGTCTTACACTTATGCACGCATGTTTTCAATGGGTTTGCCTCCTGAGAATGTTAAATTTACATGATGAACCAACAAAGAACAGTACTGTTACTTTAAGAAGAAATACCAAATATATTCTCCCTGACAACTTATTTCCGAAGCAAAAGGAGCCTCAGCAGCAGCCTGAAACATCTGATACATTTCAGAGAAGAAATGTGAGAGTTGCATACTGTTGAAGAGGAACAGCTTTTCAAGCCCACTTCTCCCAGAAACCTTGGCCCCCTCACACCCTACTTGTGCAAACTGTTGTGGAACAGGTTTCTGCTTTGTTCTCCTGGCCAGTCCTGGTGACAGTAGGGCCTTCCTGTGACCCTGCAAAACACTGGACAGTCCTCCTGCACCTGATCTATAGTCGAAGACTGTTGTCCTTGAAAGTCATTTCTCTGGATAGCCCTTTCTTTATGTGAAATGCTCTAAGAGAAGAACAGCTCTTTGGCACAGAAAGATTTCTGTGTTTTCTGTGTCTGGACAACCACCATACAAGATATGAGAAAGCAGCAGCAGAAACTCATCATGACCTTGGATAACACCAAATACAAATGGAACAGTTTTAAATATTTCTGAATCCAAAGAAACTCAGCCTTTGTGACCCAACTTCCCACCAATGTTTCCAGATACTAATTCCAATGGTATATGTGCTGGGTTTTGGCTGGGGTAGAGTTAATTTTCTTCACAGTAGCTAGTATGGGGTTATGTTTTGGATTTGTGCTGGAAACAGTGATGATAATACAGGGATGTTTTAGTTACTGTTGAGCAGTGCTTACACAGAGTCCAAGGTCTTTTCTGCTTCTCACACCAACCCACCAGCGAGTAGGCTGGGGGTGCACAAGAAGATTGGAGGGGACACAGCTGGGACAGCTGACCCCAGCTGACCAAAGGGCTGTTCCAGACCATATGACATCATGCTCAGCATACAAAGCTGGGGGAAGAAGAAGAAAGAGGAGGGGGACATTCAGAGTGATGGCATCTGTCTTCCCAAGTAACCATTACATGTGATGGAGCCCTGCTTTCCTGGAGATGGCTGAACACCTGCCTGCCGATGGGAAGGAGTGAAGGAATTCCTTGTTTTGCTTTGCTTGCATGCATGGCTTTTGCTTTACCTATTAAAGTGTCTTTATCTCAACCCATGAGTTTTCTCATTTTACTCTTCTGATTTTCTCCCCCTTCCCACTGTGAGGAGAGTGAGCAAGCGGCTGTGTGGTGCTGGCTGGGGTTAAACCACAGTATAATTTCTTGTTTTATTGAAATATCTAGTAGCCAGTACAATTGCAATTCAGTTTAATGAAGTTCTTGAAGGAAGTTCTTGAAGGACACATCAAAACTCTGAAAAATGGAAAAACATGAGCTCTTCTTTAAATATGTCTGTCAGTGTATAAACCAGTATCCCATAAGAAACCAAAAGCTTTCCCTGCCTTATTTCTAGAAGATGCATCACAGGTCACACACTATCTCTAAGTGTCTGATGTAGAAGATGGTGTGCCTGCCATGATTTTAAGAGAGATTTTTCCTGAGAAATGCAGCCATTGGCTGACTGCCATCTTCAAGGGCTCTTCACTTTTTATTTCTGAGACTGGAAAAGTCCTTTGTTTCTTTAAAGACTGACTCTAGGGGTCCCTTCCAGTCTTCTGCATGTATGAAGAAGTTGTCATCCTGTCCATCCAACTGATCTTTCTCTAGCTGCAAGTGATTGACCCCCAAACTATTCACAGGTATTTGTGTCATGGTCACATTTGACATGAAATTAGGATAGAAAGTCAGTGAAGTGCTCCAGCAATCAGAGGTCTTCACAGCTTGCAGAACAACAAACTCTCTGCCAAAGGGATGGCAGGTGTTTGAAGATCGAACTGGAGGCATCACAAACACGCATGCTCAAGCAGCAGCAACTGTCTCACACCATTGAAAGATCAAAAAGAGGAAAGCAAAGGCTGGTCTCCAGCTGTAAATAGACATTCAAACACCTTGGTCACCCTAATGAACTCTGTGACTCAGAGGGGGTGCAACATAAACATTTATATGATGTAGACATACAGACACCTTCCATGAGGACTGGAAGATTTGGTCCTTTAGTATGATTTGTTTCTGATACTCTGCTTCCACATCTCAAGTTGTGGAAACAGAAAGACCACTCTGAGGCAGTGGCAGGTCAAAATATTAGCACCTTCCTTGCTCATATGTGTATGTCTTTCATATGGTTCTTTTCCTTAATCCTCAGCAGAGGTTACTCATGCCCTCATCTATTTTATATTCTTTAAAGAGCACCTTGCTTAGATTTCAGGTCTTTTCTCAAGACTTATGTCTCATGTGCCGTTTGCAATTGCATTTGTGAATATTCTTGTAGCAAGTGGTATCATAGTTTAAACATGAGTTTGGCAAAACACTTGTGCCGAAGTAGATGGCTTAAAATGTTATTTTTTATTTCAGTGCTAACCTTGATTCATGTCAATAGCTACAGCACTGAAAATATCATCACTTCTTTAATGAATGATAGATAATGCTGGAGAGGAATCACAGGTTCATGTTAACATCCTACCCTTATAGGATGTTGCTTAAGAGGGGTGGTTAAGCTGTATTCTATACTTTATCCTCTCCACAGTGGTTCAGTATATGGTTGCAGCAGTGCACTGCACAGCTTGCAGATACAGCCATTTCTCATTACAGTGCCACAGATCTGTGAAGGAATGTCAAGACAGTGTCTCTAAATCGTGGCACAGATCTCTACTGTCAGCAAAAATTTTTAACTGGGGGAGGGGGAGTCACAAAGAAGTTAAAGTATTAATATATTTCATTATGCCTGCCAGTAGAAACATACTGGTTGGCAGATTAGTATAAACATACCACAATGACTAAATCTCTTAACATAGAAAATATACTAGTATGCATATGTGCATTAGTACAGTATAGGAAAATTCTATTTATAGCTTTATACTTAGATAGTTTATATGTGCTGTAGTAGGTAGGACCATAATATATCTCAAAGCAGTCTCCACAGCTGTCAGCTTTATAAAGCAAGCTTGGACAGTGGAACTTTCCAAAATGTTTTTTTTTTTCTTCTTCAACAGTGGTGAAAGACCAGTTTATTGAGGGCCCTTTTTCAGAAGCAGAAACCTAGGGTTATGGAAGTCATGTGCTTTAATTTCTTTTCATGATAATATTTGGACTCTGTATCTGCTTATTTTGGGTGTTTGTGCCTGAGATATGTTGAGAGTATATGAATACCTTTCATGTAAAATAGTTATCAGTATCGAAGTGGTACTTGTGTTGCTTCTGAAATGTTTCCATTTTCTGCAGTAAGCCTGTTTGGGCAGAGTTTGGGGGTTTGATTTCTCTGAATTTTACTTCTAGATATGCAGCCATTTAGGGAGGTTGCAAGTTTTGCACTATGACTAAATTCTTTTTATTTCTAGAACAAAGAATTTTCAAGGATTTATCAAATTGCTGCAGTTTGTGGAAGATAGAATCCAGAATATTTAAATTTAGCCAACATGAAGTCAGAAAACGATGTTGGATAAAATTTTATGGGTGAACATCTAAGTGGGTAAATATTGGATTAAATGCAGAGGGTAGTGGTTAATGGGTCATACTCTATCTGAAAACTGTTAACAAGTGGGGAACCTTAGGTCTATCCCGCTTAACAACTTTTCCCATGGCCAGGAGGAGGTAAGGGAACACTCGATTCTCAGGCTGGCAGGTGACACCAAACTGAGAGGACAAGCTGACATGCTGGAGAGCAGGGTTGCCATCCAGAGGGACCTGGGTATGCTGAAGGAATGGGCCTTGTGCAGTTCTGCCCAGACAAATGCCAAGCCCTGCCCCTGGGAAGGCAAAGCTCTGGGGAGCAGTCCAGGTCGGGCACTGCCTGCTTGGGCAGCAGCTCTGCAGAAAAGTCCCCGGGGCTCTGAGGACAGCAAGATGCATAAGAGCCCACTTGGGGCTGGCAGCAGTGAGGCCCAGCAGCATCTGGCACTGTAGGAGTGGGAGATGGAGGGATGCAAGGATTCCCCTTGACTCTGCACATCTTAGACCACATCGAGACACTGCATCCTCTGGTTTGGGCTCCCCAGTCCAGGAGAGACATTGCCAAACTAGTGCGAGCCCAGTGGAGGCCCACCAGGATGCTCAAGGGCTGGAGCACCTGCCCTGTGAGGGGACCCTAAGTTATGGGTCTCCTCTGCCTGGAGAAAGGAAGATTTTGGGGGAAGCTTTCCCCTACCTATGACCTGCATGTTGGGAAGACAGAACCAGGTTCTTGGCAGCCTAATGGTAGCATGAGAGACAGCAGGCATACATTGAAACAAGGCAAGTTTAGGCCAGAGATAAAGGGAAACCTTTTTCTCCATGGGGACAGTCCAGAGTGGAACAGTTTGCCCAGAAAGATTGTGTGGTCTGCATCCTCAGAGGTTTTCAAGACCAGGCTTGAGAAAGCCCTGAGCCACATCGTCCAGCCTCCTCAGTGGTGGTGTTCTCAGTAGAAAGTTGGATTGGAGACCTCCTGACATCCTTTCCAACTGGATTTATCCCATGTTAGAAGTACAACAGTAAGAGACCTTCCTCCTCTCACAAGAAGCAGTGATGTAAGGATTGAAGTAGAAGGAACAGTTCCACTTAGCAGCTTCTACATTTCGTTAACAGCCAAGACAGAGCTTTCACATCAATCCTTTACTGTGAACACCCAGATGAAACAGAAGGCTCCACAATAGTACTTGCTGGTTCAGCCTAGTTCTCTGGACAGTTTGAAAATTTAGTGCATTTTCAAAAGAAGAACTTTGCACATTAGACTGTACTTTGATGCTTCGGGCTACACTGGCATTTCTAAGCATCATTTAGGTGGAACAATATAATTGGATGATGGACTAAGGTTTGTTGAATGACTAATATTTATATTGAGTGTATATAAATAATGTAATACAGAATACTAAAAAGTTAGTGCCATGAGAATTTGTGTATGTATTAGACTGGTATGAAAGAACAATGTTTGGGGAAAAAATATACATAAAATAGGAAATCAGTATTTCTTTACTTTTAAAGGCTAATTGAATTACCTGAAAACATATTTTTATTTTAAATGTAAAATTTATGACACATACAAACTATGTGTTTATGTATATTAAACCACAGCATACTTGCTAATTAAGGAACTCTACATGTAGTCTCCTATGAGGACAACGTGACAAGCATTGAAGTAACAGAATGAAGTATTTTGTGATACATTATGTTGTTTTCTTTCTTCCAGAAATTCACTGTAGATTATTCACAAATCATGCTTTGTTGCGTTTCACTCAGTATCCTGAGTGCCCAGTGCCCTACAGTTTGCCCTATATATATACAGTAAAAGCAATGAACAGTTCTGCCAAGGTGATGTGTACCCATAGCTCCTGCTGGAGTCACAGTTTTGTTTCTTCAGGTCATCCTGCAAGGCGCACATATCTGAAACATTATTAATTCTTAAACTTCATTTTCTGTTGTTGTTTTGAAGTGTTTGAATGCAGTGTTACTTCTTGCACAGGCACAATGTTAAAAAAAAAAAAAAAAAATTAAAGCTGAAAGATTAGATCCCTAGGAAAAATATTTTTGTGTTTCCATACTGCCCCTCCAGAGAATGACAGTGTATTGCATAGACATATTTGGTGTCTGAGGTAGGGACAGAAAATCACAAAGCAGCTAATACAGTGTTTATCATCTTAACACTTTTCTAGTTGAAATAACAAAAGCTTTTTTTTCCTTCAAAAGACCAATATTTAAAGGGTGTTCATTTATGCAAATCAATAATTTATCAACTTGTTCTCTTTCTCCAGTGCCAGCCAGATGCTTCTAGCTTTGCACTGCCAGACAATGTCAGCTGCAAAGCATAATGGCCTTGTGCTTCATGTAGAAATAAGAACATAAATATTTAAAAAATCCTGCTACAGAAAGTGAAGGGGAGTTAGGGTGGGGGCGAGAGATTTTGCTGTGAGAGCAATGCAGGTCTACATATTTTATGGGCTGGTTTTATCAGAAGTGGAGGCAGGGACATTTCAGTCTGATTTTTATTTCCTAACAAGACTGACAGACCCAAGTCTTTTCATGGCAATTTGTTGAAGACATCTGGTGAAGCTTTCTAGGGGATGAACACCCAGCAGAGTGTTCCTCTGGTATCAGTTGGCATGGCAACTAGTAAAAGACTATTCAACATCCATAGGTTTCAAAAAGGTTGAAGCCTAGTTGAAAATCCATTTGGGCTCCTATCTGCAAAATTCTCCTTTTGAAGATGCACTAAATCTTTTTTCAGGGAACTAGGCTGAACCAGTAAGTACAATTGTGGAGCCTTCTGTCTCAAATAATTTCCAAAGCACAGTATTAATGATTCCAGGAAGCAGAGGCCTGAGATGATAGACAGTATTACTGGCACTGTACAAAACAGAATATTACCAGAAGGCTGGTAAAGACTGCTAAAGCCTGGGGGTAGTGCAGGGAAAGACGAGATGAGACAGAGGGGAGGGAAAAATGTTGTTATCAAAGTTTAATACAGTAATTATCATGAGTCACCACAAGCAAATGACTGATTATGCTTCACCATTATATATTGTTAAATAATATGAAGTTTATTCTCTACAAGCTACTCCACTCCCTATTTGGCAAGGTCATATCAGTCAAACACACCCAACAGCTACACAATATATGTTGTTTATTTAAAAAGACTGACATAGGAAAAAGTGTCTTGAAAAGTGGTGTTCACATCTCCTGCACAAAACTCAAGTGAATTGTCTTTGATGGAGAACTTTGTGAATATTGAGAAGAGAAAGAATTTACCACCCTGAGTATTGTCCTCCCATAGTTATTAGTCTAACCACTGCAATGCCTGTGCAGGGTATGCATTTTGGGAATAGTTTTATTTGGAGGTTGCTTTTCTTTCTGCAACTGGTCCCTTCACAAACAGAGTGGTTTAACTGCTGTACCAACTCTGCAGTGTTACTTTGTAGATTTAAAATGGTTTACACAATGGAGTTCAAGGGCTGATTAACTGGGAGCACACTATAGCTGGAGCTGTAACCAGACAACCGCATGGAAGACAAGTGTGGATCATCGCAAGGTGCAAGCTTAGTTATGGAAACATGATATTCCTTCATTTCTTTCATGCTGGTGTATACAAAATAGGATCAGAAACCAGTTATGAGAGTTATTCTAGGATAGAAAAACCCTGTCTATACACTTTGCAACTAATACAGGAGGACTATAGGGAAATATTTTCATAGGGCAGAGGACTCTGGAATACATACTGTCTATAGCTTATGCCCTTTTTTCAGGAAAACAAAGTAGGGTAATACACCTCTGAAATCCAGGATAATCACACTGTTGAGGGGTGCCGATTTCAGTGTGCTTGGGACTATACACTAAATCAGTAAAATAGGAGTTGTTGTAGGGAGAGTGTGTGTGTGCATGTGTATGTATCAGTGCTTATATGTGCTTTTTATGTGTGTATTTTTGTCTGTTACTAAATTATATAGGGTATTTTGGAATTTATTAGTGTGATACAGTTTCTCCTTGAGTATAAACTTTAAAAAAATAAAAGAAATTGATTATTAAGTCTGTGTTCAAAATGCTAAGCTTGACTATACTGTTTCCCCTTTACCTGGACCTCCTTAGGAAACCAGATGTAAACCTTAACAAGGGTTATCCGGGTTAAATACAATTGCAGTAAACTGTACAGAAATGGGTAACCTGTCTCTAATTAAAGTTAAAACTTTTTCCTCCTCCCCACCCCTAAAAACTTTGCCTGTGATCTTTTCAGATTTATAGCAGGGAATAAAAGAGAATTCCTGCTCAACTTATTCCTCCTCACCCCCAAATTATGATTATATATTCTTCTTGGCTGATAAAGTGATGAATAGGGATGCATTTATGTATAACTTAAAAACTTGCAGTTGAAGCACAAAGTTCAGGTTTTTTTCCACTAATGAAGTGACATTCGCTATCCTAATATTGCTGTTCTGTGAGTTAATATAGATTGTTTCAGTGAGATCCCTCTTCAATCAGACATGCAGTCTCCAGTGCCTCACTTCACATTTTTGGATATATGTAGGTGGTTCAGAAGAGAGGGATTCAGTCTATAATACTTATTATTGAAGGAGTTCTCTAGCAGTGAGGTCCTTTATTAACCATAAAGTTGGCAGAAATGGTTATTTTGATGCTTTCTTACTTGGATCAACCACATACATATCAGATCATGCGTGTATGAGTGGAACAGTCAAGGGCTGGTGCCACCCTGGTATCTTATTGACATATATTTTAGAAGTGAAGGAACAATGCCTATGGGTAGTGCCTGGATCAGGCTCTAGGACACTTCATTTCAGGAAGGAATGAAGACTGACATAGGCATTCACAGAATTGCAGAATTGTTGAGGTTGGAAGGACCTCTAGAGATCATCTGATCCAACCCCCTTGCTCAAGCAGGGATCCCTAAAGCCAGTTGCTTAGGACCATGTCCAGATGGCTTTTGAAGTTCACCAAGGATGGAGACTCCATAGCCTCTCTGGGTAACCTGTGCCAGTGATCTGTCACCCTCATAGGAAAAAAAGTGTTTCCTGATGTTCAGAGGGAACCTCCTATGTTTCCGTTTGTGCCCATTGCCTCTTATCCTGTCACTGAGCACCACTGAAAAGAGCCTGGCTCTGTCCTATTCATACTCTCCCTTCAGGTTTTTGTATACATTAACAAGATTCCCCCTTTCATATTCATTGCTCCTAGAGCCTGTGATCTTCTTTGTTCTTCTGAGGGGCATGCATTTGCTTGCTTTTTAATTCAGTGAAAAGAAGCCTGCTTGCATTTACATTGTTTAGTTATTTTTAAGGTCAAATACTTAGCAAGCATTCTGTATGCATACCGAGTTCAGTATGGCTGAAGCTAGCCCTGTCATAGATCCAGAAGAAGCTAATGACAAGAACTTCAAAATGTTTAGTCACTATATTATGGGAATGACTGCAGAGGTTGTTTTCTATTTCCTTTGGGGCAGTAAAATTTCTTTTAGGCAGCAATGGTTTTGAGACTTGAATACGTCCACATGTGCCATATAATTTCCAATAAATGGATAGATAGTGATCTAAAGTGAATCCAATTATGTGTAATTTTATCTTTTTTTTTCTGTCCCTTTAGCATGTATCAGCATAAATTGCTTATTAAGCAGAAAACACCTTATTTTCCCGCTATATAGCTGTTTTCTTGGTCAGGTAAATCAATTTATACATCTTTGCATGTTGTGTTTTGAAGAAACAAGGATCTTATTCCAAACTGAATCATCAACACTGAAGGTAGCCCATGGGCTTCTGCCTCCACAGATATGTAGGCAGCCCACCTGCAGTAACTAGTTTACAGTGCCTAGAGGTAGATCATCTGTTCAGTCACAGTTCACTTCTTGATCACATCTTGTCCTCTGTATGAAAATATCAGCATATTGTTATGAGCGCAGGTGTAAGGAGCCTGTTACACCAATTTGAATTCCTTGTTAACCCCCAAAATACTAAAATTTTGGGAAAGTCCTAACTAAAGGGAAAAAAAAGACACAGGATCATCTAGTTCCATGCTTGATTTAGTGATTAAACTTCATTCTCGCTTTTTGTTGTTCTGAAATGTCAAGTGGTTGACTGCACTTCGGAAAGGGATCCTAGTTTTATTCTTTCTACCTACAGTGTACATTGAAGTATTACATTAAATTTTGGTGCAAGCTTTCTTTCAAGCAGTCCATGAGCTGAATCCACTGAGTGAAAAATTATAGTCAGTATTAAATATCTATACTTTTATAATATTTCTTATTATTTTCATATGTACAGTGCTAAGAGTCCATCTATATTTTTCATATGATATATAAATAAATGGGACCTTTAAATTACTGTTCATGTGTGTTGCTAGGAGTCTTCACTACCAATGTATGGAAACAGATTCTTCTGTCTTGGACCGTCTTTTTCTATGAGCACTAAATGCCACTGATATCAAATGATTAAAATGACCTATTTTGTTATTATGGCATAGCCTTAATAAATCACCTGTAGGGTGTTACCTATTTTTACCTTGGTTTCCCCAGTTGTAAGCAATGCTGCTTTATCACTAATGAAATAGCAGAATGGTTGTTATTTAATTATTTAGATATTTCTGACTTGATGAATTTTTTACAGAAACATTAAATTTTTACATCATCTTTAGACATCTTAGTTTTGATTGGCTACTGTTTAATAACTGAATAAGTAACTGGCCTTCAATGTAAACTATACAGATTACTTAAAATAAATTGTATTTACAGAATATACATTGTCTAATCATGTGTGATTTAAGAAAATTATTTAAAAGAGCAATCGGACTTAAACAAGAATGACCCCCTAAAAAAATCCTTCCACTACAGGTGGTGATTTCCAATCAATCATGGCAGACAGAAACTATTACTTTATTCTACAATAAAAGGAATACTTAGAAGGTTAAAGAAAAGTGAATGGTATAACTCACTCCAGTGACTTCTTCACAGCTTACTCCCCCAGATGCAACTGCTCTACATTTTAAATCCAGATTTCATTTTTAATTAATAAATATCGAGCTGTCCTTAACCTGTTTTCAACACAGTACTCCCGGTCACACTTTAAACTTCAGTTATCCTTTAATAAAAATAAGCTGTGTTAAGATCTCAGCCAGCTCAGGCAGTCACATACACTCATTGTTTTCTGTTCTGAATCAGAAAATTGCACTATATAATAAATCTTTTTTCACCGTGACCCTTTGTAAAATGTTAACTGAAAAGCTTAGTACTGACGGGCTCAAAGTGCTGTGTAATCACTTAGGCTATATTGCGGCTCTGAGGCTTACAACCAGACCTAGCATCAGAAACAGGCTGAAGTAAAACTTTGCCTTGGAGCCTGACGCCTTTTGGCTGGCTAGATCACGCCGATACCTGGCAGAGCCAAAGCCCTCACTCCCTCTGTAGATTTGGCTTTAAAGCTAGGTCAAGGGAAGGCTTGGACCTCTAAAGCAAAACTGAAATATCCAAACCAAAACTTGCACTCTAAAAAAACCTCACTCTGTGAATCACAAAAATGGTTAAACTCATCAGGTTTCTTTTTGATATTTCTGATTGGTGATTCTGGCTCATAACTACCATGAGGAACTCAATACTTATGTCGTGACTGGAATCCAGTATCTAGGTTTTCTTTAGGTTAATTTTCATGTAAGAAGGTACATCTGCCGAAATGAAGCTTTTCAGTGATATCAGTTAAGCAGAATGCTAAACACTTACTCAGAACTACCTCAAGAATGCACTTTTTGATACATTGGCCTGTCCCTCAGGGAGCTGAAAGTCAGCCAAGTAGACATTTGAAACATTTAGAAACCTGGAGTAATGGAGGCAAAATTTTGCATCAATCTCGTATTTCTCAGCTTCACCAAAGGCCTGCTCAGGCACAGAAGTCCTTTACTTGATGCTTTAACAACTTGACCTGGAAAAGTGGGCTCTAAAAATGAGGACATTATGAGGAAACATTTATTACTGTCTTTGAGGAAACATTTATTACTGTCATTACTATTGCTATTAGTAATAGATTTTGCTTAGTTATGCAAATATGCTATATTTTATACACAGTGCAACTTGATTTGAAGCAGCTGCTTTTAATTCCTGCAAATGCATGAGATACAATTTATCATAATAATATACTATATTATAAAATTATGTTGAAATTACATTTTCTTCCCCAGTTTTTATCATCAGTATCATTCTACTCTTTTTAACACTCAATGCTTCAAGGTATCCTCAAAGTACTTGAGATTGGGAAAGCCACAGAAAAAAATAGATAGATGCACACTAACAGTCATCAGCTGTTGAACGCTAAAACTATAAAAACACAAGCTAAAAATAAGATATACGTTTTTAATAGGTTTAGCCACTGGAACAGCCTACAGCAAAGTGTGGTAAATTCATAATCACCTGAAGCTGATATGTCAACCTTGACTTTTTTTTTTTATTTCCCTTCCACTGCTCCCCAAATGTGTGCTAATGCTCATCCGACTATTGGCTAGATGAAAAAGTTCCATGTCCTATACAAGGCATGAAGACAAATTAGATACTGCTACCATCCAGGATTATAAACATATAAGAGTTTATGACTAGAAGATATAGTTTAATTAACATAATGTTTAATTTTAGGTGCCTGTGGTGCTATTTCAACCATATATTGTGGCTCCTAATTTGGACCTGGATGCCTACTTTGGCAGTGAAGTTCCAGAGTGATGAGTAATTCAGATACAGTTCCTAGGGCTGCCAGAGACCAAGGAGCGTTCATGAGATTGTGATTAAGATTAAAGATGGTGTAGAGTATTCCTCAGATTAAATAAATATGCGAACTAAGTTTTCAGTGAAGGTAATTATAAGATTAAGGAAGGTCTTGGAAAAAGAAATTGTTCCATCTTGAATTTGAATTTTACTTTACCTTCAGTAGTGGCAGTCTTTGTGCCAGAATCCTGAAAGATCTGGCATTGCATATTCAGCAAGTCAAAGTGTTCAATAAATGCATTAACTTCAAGATTATATTTTTTACTAGAGAGGACTAAACACCATGTTTATGAAGAAAAAGTAATTCAAGTAACAACAAGCTTAATAGCCTGACCTCGATAATGTGCAAAGCTTTTCAGAGTCAAAAAAAAAAAAAAAAAAAGAGAATAAGAATAAATGTAGGGAGATAAATGGAAAATGGGATGAAATGCAAAACATCTTTGTCAAAGGTAGATCATGTCAGATTAACCCTGCTATCTTGGGTTTTAAATGGCAGTTGACAGAGGAAATGTGTTCTCTGTAGTCAGTCTAGATTTCACTAAAGCATTTGATAGGGTGCCACATGGGAAATTACCAATTGAATTTGATAATATGGGGCTAGTACAAGAACTTTTAAAGTGGATAAGATGAGCTAAGTGGGAGGTGATAATGGATTATGCTGCAAAGGGAATTACTAACTTGGAGAAAGGTAATGCCACGAATAACCTAATGACCCATTTTGAGACCAGTCTTATTAAATACTTCCTTTAATGCCGTGGGCAAAACCAGATTGCTAATGATGGTTTCTGACAGCTGGGCATCATAAATACAGGACTCGATTGGACTATTATATGGGAAAAATTACATGATGAATAGTATGATGGAGATGGAATTATTTGCATTCTCACAGGAAACCTGAGGACATACACATTTTCAGAAAGGTGATTGCACTGAAGAAGGTATAGAGAACAACAGATAGGACTGTGTGTATTTAAAAAAGAAGGTAAGCAAGCACAGTAAGGGTGGAAATGGAGACCAGCAAGGCTGATTATGAGGACCTGGTGGCCAGATTGTTGATCTTCAGTGCAATTTAGTTTGGGCTATCTCTAGTCTGGGCTCACGGACTGAATGTTCGTTATTGTTAGAGAACATTAGATATTCTCAGGAGCGCATGTTTGGGTTTGTTTTCAACTTAAAAATCATCCGTTCTGCACACTCCACAAAAGTTCTACAATACAAACTAAAGTACAATAAGCAGGGATTATCTGTATTCTTCAAATGTGCATTCCTGGTCTAAGAAAATACTAAAAGAATTTGTCTTATTTATACACAGAGGATTATATCTATTTCCTTTAAATAAAAAGGAAAGCGAATACAGCAACTTAGTTTAAAAGAGGATCTTCACACAAAAAAAAGTAAGTATAAGGCAGATAAAAACAATAATCTTAAAATAGATGGAATTTGTTAATTATCTACCTGAAAAAATTTAGGTTAAAATAAGTTCAGAAGACACAGAGATACTTCAAAGTCATTTCAGATCACATAACGAATTCTGCTTTAAAGTTCTGTGAAGTTCATCAGTCACAACCTCTGGAAAATGGAAACAGAAATTCCAGTGACTTCATTATGGCAGGAAGACACTAAAACAAGTCTGTCTCAGATATTTCTTGATTTTTTTTTTTTTTTTTCTTAGAGTTAATGCAGAAGAATGTGAGGGACGGTGAAAAGGAAATAGTAATTAAACAGCTGTATTTATTCGTTCTTTCTCCACCTGAAAATGTTCAGGTTTCTTTTCAGCTCCAATGCGACACAGGTTCAAGTGAGATCATACTGATCTATTTTGAAACATTTGTTCTTAATAGGTATAATTTTTTTAACAACTAAAGCAAAGGGTAGCTGTAACCAAACTGCTGAATCTTTGGTCAGTTAAACTCTGTCTTTTAAATCATAAAAATATTTTAGTTGTTTCTTTGCTTACATTATTTTGAAGAATCTAGGTTTGATATGCTGGAGGAGCAAGACCTGTAGCATAAAAAAGATAAACCAGACTCATTATACTGTTACTCAAGAGAGGAAGGATGCTTTGGCTGAGGAGAAGAGTGACAAAATTTTGTCTGTAGAGCGTATTTGTCTTGAAAGAGTTGGAAGAGAACTTGTTAATAAGAGGGCATTCACAGACTTTATCTGTGCTATCTGAAATGTAGAAGTGCCCATGAGTAAATCTACTTTCCCACTATGTTACCAATATACAATAATGCATGTATCTACATATTGCACATAATAACTGCATACATCTACTATGCATATTATTGCTGTTCACTCCTTTTGCTGTGGTCAATTT
The DNA here is from genome assembly GCF_965183815.1 of Platalea leucorodia. Lineage (NCBI taxonomy): Eukaryota > Metazoa > Chordata > Aves > Pelecaniformes > Threskiornithidae > Platalea > Platalea leucorodia. The sequence goes on along the minus strand of NC_138858.1, from coordinate 18,685,771 downwards.
ATATTTCATATCTTTTACCTAGGGATTTGTTCTTGGGAGAAAAGGACTACTCAGTCCATTAGCTGATCTGAATTTATGATGATAAATCCCTTGATGTTCAGCCATGACAGGAATTACTCTGCTCTAATGAGTAATAAATGTGGATAAGTCATGTGTCCCTATGGATTTCTTGGCCAGAAATTACATTTAGAAGAAGGCTAATTGTCTAAAATTTATCCAAATTCAATACAAATTTTATTGCTGCTAATTGCCTTTCCAGGTTTTGCAGCATTAAAGATATTTAAATGTATTTGTCATAGCACTTTTGTGCATGTTTAAGAATAGTACCAACTGCCATCATATTTAGGTATTTCAATTATTTTTGTAATTCAGCACTAAATCATTATGACTTGGAACACAATTTTCTGTTTTTAATACCATAGCAGATCATATTTTTTAAATTGTGTTAATGTTTCTCCATAAAATGTGTCTTTACTACACTTGTTTTGTAGTTCTGACATGCTTTAATTACCATGGCAGTGTTATAAGCAAGAGATACTGTAATCAAATGACACCTGCTAGTGCCACTAGAGCTAAGGTTGTGTCAGCATTACCATGATAGACCACACTTTTCAGGTGTTTTCATGTCAAATGGTATAATTCACTCTGACCTTGAACTATAGCACAGAAGGCCTCGTAGTTTTAACCTCTGCATAAGTATTATGCAAGGTGGAGAAGAGATTATTATTATTATAGTGCTAACAATACATGCAGGATTGACAGGAGATGCTGCTGTACTAGAGTCTCTGTTCCCAAGGCGCAGCTCCCAAGGCCCTTGCAAACACTGTATTTCACTAAAGTGCTATTGTTTAGGACTACCGTTTATTGTAAAAAATAAAAGATATGATGTGCTTAAGAAAGATGGTTCTATTAGGACATAGGATCATCGTCTGTTTCACAAGTGTGTTCACTGCATACTAGAGAGAATGTGGAAAACCTATTGTAGGACGTCTGTTACAATTAGGGTCACCAATGTTCTGGCATACATTGAACTTAAACTTTATGCTTTTGAAATCATGCTTTCACTCAATTTTATGGCATATTTCTGTGCAGTCAAAGGAAACATGAAAACTTTCCAATACATGGATTTTTACTGCAATAAAAACATCAATGCACCAAATTCAATTAGGACAGGTTAACATTTTTACTGTTATTATTGCTATTCTGCTAAAATTGGGTAGGGTTGAGGTTTTTTTCTTTTTTAGTTGGCAGCCTTTGACCTTGCTGTAAAAATGATTGTTATGAGACAGAACTGACTAATTTGCTGACAGAATTGTTTTCTTGCAGAGGTCAGGAATGAGCCTGGTTTCTTGGTATTCTGACCTCTTAAACCAAGGGCAAGGGGTACAGAACCTCAGGCACTGAGAACAAAGAATGAGTTACTGGAAGGGACACAGCTTTTTTTGAGATATTCAGGCTTCGTGTCAAGATTTCACTTCTCCAAATCTAAATTATGCTCAAAATCTATGTGGTTAAGTGAAACTGGAGATGGTGAAGAGGGAGGAGTAAGGGATGACCTATGAAGTGGTGAAGAATAGCGTGTTGCAACCTCTGTGAAAGAGGTGGGCAGAGGCAGAGCCATAGATAGACCCTTCCCTTCCCACTCCCAAGTGCTCATGCCCTGATGAGTGGCATCCCAAATTTCTCATCTTCCAGTGCATCTGGCCCTTTGAGCTGTCTTCTACCACTCGTTTATGCCTCTATTTGGGGATGGGGCTAACTGTACTGTGTAGCTATTTTTGAGAAGTCACCATCTTTGGCCTGTTCTCATAACCTCTCAACCAACATTGAAGAGGTAAGTTGTCCCACCACGAGCTTTGCCAAGCTGATTTCCTTTCCTGCTGATTGTGAAGTGCTTGACTGGGCTTTGTTTCAACGAATGAATAAAGTTTAATTTAAAGCATGGGAGAGTCCCTATATGGTTGTTCCATTGAAGTAAACAGTACTTGCTTGCATGCTTAAGAATTGGAGTTGTTTAATCTAGGGAATGAAAGACGGAAAGGAAGCATGATAACAGTCTTCAAGTATGCAAACTGCATTGTGAAAAGGAAGGGAATAATCTGTTTGCCATGTCCATAACATATAGTAACAAGAGTAATAGGTTTACATTTCAGTGAGAAAGAATGTTGGATGTGAAGAGAAGCTTTTAAATACCAAGAATAATGAAGCACGGGGATAGACAGGGAGGCTGTGAGGTCTCCATCATCTGAGTACACTGGTGTAAGATGATCCTATTTTAGGGAAAAAAAGATGGCCTAGACAATCCCTTCAGGCTTCTTTCACCCTTTTTAAACATTCTTTCCCCCTGCAGCATGAAGAAAAACAGTTTATAAATGTGTATGCAATAAATGACACCTAAAAGTTCTTGAAACATGGGCATTTGAACCAAATATACACAAAGTGCCACGTTTTCCCAGTATCTTCATTCCCAAATTCTCTTGTTCTTTCCATTGATGAAAAACGAGGCTGCTCCCTTCGGGTGATCACTGACAATGTGCAGTGAGAACTTTTAGCTAAAAATCATTGTCAAAATATCTCAATCTCAGTGAAGAAAAAGACGCAGGTGTGCTCTATGTAACTATGGGATGAATAATAACTATCCTATTTATATTCTAGTTTTATACTTGGTTAGAATTTTTCAGTCAAGGTTCTGTATCAGACCATGGTTCTTTCTAACAATAGTGAACTTCTTGTAGTATTCCTGTTCCTTTGGCCTTCTGCTTGCAATCTGTTCAAAATACTGCCTCTTGTTTAATTTATTACTGTTTCTGCTGCTCTCATATTACCCTTTACTCAGGCAACTGCACTGGCTACCTCTAAAGCTGAGAATCAACTTCAAAATTTTATTGTTAACATTAAAGGCTCTTCAAACCTTTTCCCCTTTCTATTTGTGAAATCTGGTTCATGTTTATGGCCCCTCTCAATTTATGTTTGGCTTCTGACCTGTTTCTCCTCTATCCCTACCATTTGCTGTGTCAAAATATCAGGCTTCTCCTCAATTAACACTGCTATTTTGGAAGCCTTTCCCTTTGTAGAATTCTACAGATGAATCTTTCAGACTGTTTACCTTAAAAGTAAACCTTTTTCTATTGCTTTCTGTGAGAATACTATTGAGAGGTATATTTTATGCCCTATTGTGTCGTTTTCCTCTGTTATTTTGCTGTACTCTGATATTTAAGGGTCAGAGGTTATTACACAACAAAGTAGTTATGTTTTTGAATATTCACTTTATGCTGTTGTAGTTTTTATCATCCATAACTGTAATTGAATTCCCAGGCATGATACACATGGATACAAAAATGTAATTGTTGTCCTGGAGTTGTAAATGTCCTGTCATGAGATAACACCTACAAAACTGAGGATTCAGGAACCAACATAATCTGGAGAGAGCAAATGAAGGAAGCCACACATGGAATTAAGGAAACTTATAAAGAAGAAGGACTATCACTTGAAAAAAAAAGGCTAATTTATCATCAATAACCATAAGCACACAGTGAAAACCAAAAAATGAAGTATTATTTAGTCCCTAAGTGATGATTATGACTGGAACAGGTTGCCCAGAGAGGTGGTAGATGCCCCATCCCTGGAAACATTCAAAGTCAGATTGGATGGGGCTCTGAGCAACCTGATCTAGCTGAAGATGTTCCGGCTCATTGCAGGGGTTGGACTAGATGACCTTTAAAGGTCCCTTCCAACCCAAACTATTCTATGATTCTATAATTCTATGATGACATATCAAAGCAGAGGTAAAACAGAATGCTAAGAAACCTTATGATTTATTTAATTATTTTTTCATAAATTTCCAGGTTGCTTCATAAATCAGTTTACATTCTGTCTGGCTATTGGTCAATATGGAAAGTTGCAGTGAACTGGATGTGAGTGCTGAGATGGATGTAGTTCTCAGCAACGGAGACTTGTGTGCTTTCTTCAAGGACATGGGCAAAAGATAATCGTGTACTGTAAAAAGGCTGTGGCAGCTCTATGCCTTGTTCATGTGTCTCTGTCTGCCTTGTCTGTGCCCATTCCTTGGAAATGCAACGCTCTATGCTGACAGAAGTCATTGTGACTTCTCTTGATCCCCCATCCTATCTCCTTTCTGTTTGGTTTTTTTTTTTATCTTTTTGTTTGTTTGGTTGGTTTTTGTGGCAATAGAAGCAAATCCTGGGGTGTCATCTTGAGAATGGTAAAATTCAATTTTGTTTACATTACTAAAAAGTTGTCAGATCATGGCAACTTCTTTGATTTATTTTTCTTTCCCTTTTTCAAAAATTAGGTTTTTGAAGGACTTTACCTTGCACTATTTCTCAAGTCATGGAGAGCTTTAACAGTGGCACTGTGCAGGGATTGCCCTTGTACTAGGGGCTGACTCCAACAGGACCTTGTCCCATGCCTTATCCTGAAGCCACTTCAGTTTCAGTACCTTAAAAATGCTTGAGACCGTTCTGTCCCTGAGGGTATTTCGCACAGAGGAGCTGTATAATTAAGACTGCTCCAAAACACACTGGTCCCATGTAAACAACCTAACAGGAGCAGTGCATAGCCTAACTCCTGACCCAAAACTGGAAATTGTTTGGGAGAACATGGACCAAAAAGTCACTGCCTCTGTTAGGGGGTCATGCAGTGCATTAGGCAGATCCATGGGGTGCGATGGGTCATGCTGAGTGTCCCATGTCCTCACTCCCTGCACATCTGCACATTGCTGCAGACTCGTTCTGGTCTGGTCCCATGAACTTGAATGCTGGTCGGGGATTAGAAAGCATGAGATTCACTTCTGGGGGTCAGCTTTTGCCAGAAGAGAGTCCAGTTTGTGTACCCTGACACGTCTCTGCAATGCAAACTAGGGCACAGTCAATGGGAACGACTGGAAGAGTTGCTTCAAAAGTTTGCTCCCCATCCACACTAGAACACTAATGTAGACAATCCCAAACTAGGGTTGATTTTAACAGTTTAACAAGATAATTGATCATGTTTCAGTGCTTGGAAGTACTTCTTGGCACACTTAATTGGCTAGCTTTCAGTTCAGTTTTCTAAATTTTTCTTCTACTTTGTGACGTCCCAATCCATGCCACAAGTGAATGTATGAGGAAGTAGGCTGCACACTGGAAATCCCACAGCATCGGAACATTTCATAGACAGTAAAACCTACAGCTGCATGGCAACAGGGTTGCTGGGTGGTCTGTCTAAACCTGCTGGAAATGGAAGCTCCAGTAAGCACTGGAGCTTACTGATGCAGCAGCCTCTTTCTTAAATGAGTCACAGTTTCTCATTCAGATCAGAGGAGCAATGCACACTTCTTTTCTTGACAGTGAGATTACTTTTATATGGACATTCAGTGGTGGAAAGATTGAGAATACAAGACATTTTCTGAAACTTCATAAATGTACAGAATAGAACCAGTATACATAAAATGTAATGAATATGTGAGCAAATAAAGTCATTTTTATAAATTCTTGAATTATCTTGAGCAAGTAATAGTAAAGTAAATGTTCAATCTTTTTTTCCAACTTTTTTTCGAATAATTTGATCTCATCGAAAAATGTGGATTAATGCTATAGTTTATTTGCTTGATACTATGTATAATTCAGGTCTCTAGCTTAGATTATATATTACATAACCCAAGTATATTTTTTCTGAATCTTCTGATAGATGCATTTAAATGGAGATATTTTGAAAATTATTCTGCTTTCTTAAGATATTCATTATTCTTTTCCCGTGATCCCCAGACTGATTGCACAAAATGCAGCCTTAAAGAAACAGCAGAAAATCATGCAAGCAAGTCAAAGCATACTTATATAACTTGAAAAGTTTGTGTAAAATCAGAATGTTTACTTACAAAAACTCTTCATAATTTGAAGATCAAATTTAAGTTTGATTCATATTATGTAAAATAATATAAACAGGTCAGAATGAATATATTAAATGAGAATTCTGGTCTGCTGAATTACACTGGCCCAGTATGTTTGCTCACAAGTAGAAACCTGGTATGGTGAGAGGACTGTCAAAACTGTGATAATGGGTTTGAAACTTATCTGTACGCTTTGGAGCTGTTTGCATGTGTTGAGTAGGTGCATAGATACAAAAGGCTGAGTAGATACAATAATTTACCTGATTTAGACAATAATTTTTTAGCTTTGTAGTGCTGTAGGTGGTGTTGTAAACATGTCTCTGTCACAGAAAATTTGTATGAAAATGCAGTGATTGGCAAAGAAAATATTATTGTTATTACCAGATTTAGCATGAATGGGTGGCTTTGAGTATAAAATAGTCTCCAGTGCAGCAGTTAAGTAAAAACACACAGTCAAGTTGCTTGAAATGTTTTCTGGTTCCTTGTCATTTTCCACTTTAATCAAAAGGTGAACTAAATAAGTACTTCAATCGAGTCTGAGGCTGCAGATAAGCTCTTGTTTTTGATAAAATCTGGGGCACAATACTGAATTTGAAACCATATTCTTTAGTATATTTGACTGAACCTTAGCCATTGACATCATATGTGCTTATCTGTGTCCCAATTTTCTAATCTGTTCACTGAGGTATTATTTACCTGTTTTACAAAACATTAAGTCTGAATTAATTGAGACAGGATTTTGGCCTTTCCTCATATGGTTATGAGCTTAGAAAAAGAAAGCAATGAGTTCTCCTGGTATCCACCCCATTGTCTCTGAAACCAAAATACAGGTTTACAAATCCTCAACATGAAGGTCACATCCCCAGAGGAAGAATGATGTCAAAGGTTGTCTGGGGACCTTTCAGACCACCATTGCTTATTCCTGCACCCTCCAGGCAGCTGTGGAGGTCTAAGGACTTAGGGGCAACTTTTAATATCTGCTAAATACTTACTGATCTTTGATTAAAAACACTATGTACATTAAATCTTCTACAGTTATCCACATGCACAGCTCTGCAGCCACTGAGAATTTAATCTTAATAAAGATTTTGAGAAATGTTACATGTGCAGTGAGTACAGTCGGGTGCTTCCTGGCATACAGTGGATGGCAGGTTGGTGTGCTTCCCAGTGAGCCCCAGGTACAAACCCAACCTCTTCCTGTCCATTTCCCTACTGGATTTCAGTGGTTTGACTTATGATTCTGGAGGGAGTTTTTATGCGAGTAGTGAAGCAATGATTCCTACAAATGAAGAATAATACAGATGATACTGTGCGTTGCCTGCTGTACAAGACAGATTTTCCAGAGGTGCTGGAGGAGTGTTGTAAGCACGAGGCCCACATTCGGCAGGATCCGTTAGTCCCACTAGAGAGTCTTCCCTCCTGACGATCCTCCTGCCTATGTCTTTACAGCATCCTTCTCACTCCATGGTGTTCAGTCTCTAAATGGTTGATTTGCATGACTTAAACTTGCGCATCTAATCTCTTTTTTTCTATATGTATAAGAACATCCAATAGCTTAGAAAATGTTATTGGCATCTGAGACTAGGAAGATTTGTGTCTTTTCAGAAATGCATAGATGTTATTTGAAGAAATATTTTTATTTTACAAAATGCTGTACTAAATTAAAAAAAAAATTCCAATATGCTGTATGATCACTCATTATCTTTGGTCTGAGGGCTTTGAACACTGGTCTGCAAAGTCAGTGCAGTAATTTTTGCGTGGCACGAGTACTCATTGAGCAGGAAGGTAATAACGAGTCTTGTTACACCCACAATTACTATCACCAATGGAAAAGAGCTTTGCTGGGGAGCTGAAGCATGGCTGACGTGTCCCCTAGAAGTCTGATTGCAATAATGGCTCCTGGTGACGGTTAGCAGCTGGCACGATTTAAAGAAACATTCCTGCTGCTGGATCAACTGCTCGCAGCAGAGCTGTGTAGAACAGCCTATGTTTTCAGCTGCATTAGGTCCTGTTGGTGCTAATTAAATCTTTCTCACTTGAGCTTGATAACAGACTGCTATCTTCCTGTGTCTGCAGACAGTTTCATTCGGTAGCTCAGAGGGGTGAACTGTTGCATTAGAAAAGGAAGAAAAAGAATTTAAAATCTGGCAATTTAAAAGTCACTATTAGCCGTTTCAGTATTGATCTACCTAAAACCAGCAAGCTGATGTGCTCATTTTGCCGTTCCAAACTACTAACAAATAGCATAGATCATAAATACCTCTGCCCAACTGCCAGACCCTCCATTTTTTTCTCCTTTTGTAGTGCACGCATGCTGAATAAAAAAAAATCCAATGTATAATAATGTAATGTAATATTTTAATATAATATACTATAATAATATACCATAATAAATATGATATGATAAATATGATATGAAATAATATTATATAATGTAATATACATTAAGCATATTCATAGCATACATAAAGCCTGTTAAAAAAGGCATATTCACCACATATGGACTCTTGCTGAACATGAGGCCCTGTGCAGCTCAGAATAAAAGGCAGAGAGGCAGGAGGGTGGGAAACGAGTGGTGAGTCTTTAGTCCAGGTTTTCGGTTACTGAGTAAGGAGAGAGGCTCTACAGCCCTCACATCCTTCCCAGGTACGGTTCTGCTCTCAGGACGGACAGAGACTGAGTGTGTTACTTACTGTGCACCCAGTGAGTAACAGCACCTTGTGCACCCAAGATGCGGTCCTGCTCCTCTGTGCAGCAGCTTTGAGTCATTCTGTGCAGAAGGGACTAGATTTCCTGGAAAACCAGTGCTTTCCAGGTAACTCCATGGAACACGAGTGTTTCACTGGGTGCTACCTTCATTTACTCTAATGAACTCTAGGTCCCAGGACAAGGTATCGTTTGGGGACGGGAATAGAGGAAGGTGTGTTGAAACTTAAAAAAATTAGTATCCTGAGTTATCTGTCTGAATTTTGTCCATACTCCTTAACGGAACAAATTACATTATTCTATTTTTCATCAATTTGTAAATTAAGAATAGTTTAATGTTTCTTAGTGAAGTGAATCTAGACAGCTTGCTCTTGGCTGGTATCTTTTTATGGTAACTCTTGCAAAAAAATTCACAAATGTCACAACTGGATTAGTTAAAATACACCGAATCCCTCTGAACATTTTTGTTGAGAGTTATACGCCATAGACACACACATAATTTATTGATGATCCACAGTAACTTTTTATGTGGTTAATTTAGCCTGTGGTTCTTACTTAAGCCCTGAGATGACCTTGTGTTTGCCATGTATGCATACAGACTGCTGACATATGGTAACTGAACCCTTCATGGCTTCAGTTTGATTTAGTTTACTTCCCTTTGGGGGTGAAGTAACCTAACTGAACTACTACCACCTTAGGTGCATGCACACATATTATTTCAGTTCAACTAATTAATTTTAATGTGATTTCTTATTTTCTTAATTCAGACTAATATTTTCCACATGTCTTTATACAGACAACTGTTAAGCAAGACTGGGTCTTACATTACATATAGTTCTGGTTTTTTGATTGTTTGTTTATTTGTTTATTTTTTTCTTTCCCCAAGTTCTGTCTTTGTATTTTCTCTTCCCAACTGTGGATAGTTTCTTTGTCACTATCTAAGGCTGAGCTCCTTACATAAATTACCCAGGTGTCCGTATTTCTCTTTTATCTTGAACAAACATGGCATGCAGTATCTACTGGTTTTGAATTAGTGTAAAAACAAAGGTTACATTGTTAATTTGGAATGTTTTTGTAAATGCTCTTGATAAGGCTGTGCCAGGCTCAGGTCTACGTAATCTGCAATGTATATATTGCTCAATTTATTTACATGGAAAAAAATTCTTTCATTTTAAAACTGAGTTGTGCTTTAACACTTGCTAGCTTTCAATATTTATGTCTGTGATCAGTAAACCCATAATCTTGTACATCACTGATCTCTCACACACTTACACATGTGTTTATGTCTGTATGTAACAGATCTTAGAAACTACAACTTTTATCTAGAATTTACTACCGTATCCTAACAGATGCTGTATCACTCATTAAATTTCTTTTCCTACACTCACATGCTTCTTCAATACATTGTGAAACTTTCCTTTTCTTGTAATTCTGTTCTTGACCTCCCTTTAAAAACATCCACAAATTTTTCTATATCTCTAATGAATGCAGCTGAGGAAATGTGGGCTGCTGCTTGATGAAGTTTAAGGTAATTCGAAAAAAAATACTTTAAAAAGAATGAGAAAAATAAATTAAGAGTGCTAATAGTAGTTGCACAGTTTTTCATATTTTGCCCCATACTCAAGATGTAAATATATCTGAGCAAGCTCAGACATTTGTTGGTGAGATCTCATTATATATTAACCAAATCTTTCTTGTTGAGAAATATATTCAACTAATAACATATCTCTTCAGTATAAAATGGTCCCAGTGAGTTTGAGGTTCTAACATACTTCACAAACTGCTCCACTTCAAGTATCCACTAGCATAAAGATGCCTGGGCAGAAAACATTGGAGGATTGGGTCTGCTCAAGGAGCCCACAGGCACCAAGCTCCCATGCTGCCGCCCTGCGCGCTCCTGCGCGCTTTCAAGGGCACTCCAACTCTAACACTGATGAGTCTCCCAGGGCTCTTCAAGCACTAATAATTTGCCCAGCCACTTGAGGCACTGACGCAGAGCTGTCTGCTTGGCATGTCTACGAGACTAATGCGCTTCAGAGACTGAACAAAATAGTAAGAAAGAAACACGCTCATTAGCCATGCCTTACCCCATATGTATAGGACCAGAAAGGTATAGATGCCAGCTTAAAGACTGGAATAAGAAAAAAAAAAATTATTTTGTCAGTTAATTGCAAGAATAGTGTCAAAAGATTCTAGAAATAAACTAAGTCTGAAAGGAAAGTCCCAAATTGCGAGCGGAGAAATGACAAGGACCTCCATTTTCTTGACAACTTCCTTGGGGAAAGGGAATTGTTCGAAGGATGGGTTAGGCAGCGCTGACAGCTTGTCTGTCTGATTTGCGCAAAGCACAGTGCCTCATTCATCTTGATTTTTTCTATAACTTTTTTTCTCAGTGAAGTAATTAGCAGAAATGCTTATTTCCATATAGTAGTGGTCAGATTACTTAAAAGAAAAAGAAGGAAAAAATTCTCATTTTAAAAGCAAGAGATCAAGTACTGTTAGAATATGGAGTAAATTCATCCCTAAATAATACAGTTTTGCAGTTAATATTGCCTCAAAAATTAGTTTGTTTATTCAAATCTATGATCTTGCCATATTTGTTTTCTTCCCAGAACACTTACTGAAGCTTACCAGAATTGAACTCTGGGGTCTCGATATGTATTGAAATCAAGTAATTAACTGAGGACAGAACAATGAAATTCTGAAAGTTTTTTTGTTAAAAAACAAGTTTACTTTGAGGACAATTTTTTCTATATAATGGTTTGTAGGAAGGTTTGAGACTGTAGACATACCACAATAACTGCTTGTGACTTCCTGACAGCCACGACTTTTAATTGTAACATATGGGTACTGATATTGGACTGCACTAATTTCATCTGAATATGGAATACTCATAAGAGTGTATGTACAAATAACTCATGAAGTTTGTTCAGCAAATTAGTACATTTAAATTCATTTCAGAGCTGGTTGAAAAATAAAATAAATTCTGGGTGGCATTTGCTCAGAGCCCTTGACTTTGGAACTTGATTCTTCCATTGATCCCCAAAGTTAGCTGGCCCTAGGTCACTCTGCAAGACAAATTTATTGCCTTCTCCTGTCTGAAGAAATCTCTTAGGAGTGAGGTGGAGTCTGTGCTCCCATTGTGAAGGATTACTGAGTTCACATCAGATTTCACAGATTTTTGCGAAGTTTAAGTATAGGAATCTAAGAGCTCAGTAGCACATTTTATAAGTCAGTCAATAAAACACTATACTGATTAACATCTTTTTTTTAGTGAACCATGAGTTATTATCAGGAACTTGAACTGATCTGACAAGTGTTTGGAATTTATTTTCTTTTTAGTTACTTTCTAGCTGAATTTTTCTAAGTCTGCTCTCATTAGCAGCATGTAACTCTTTTCAGTAGGTATAATTTAATAGTATTTTGTTTGGTTGTGTTGTAGACTATGTGTTCTTTGATGAGAACAGATTTGTAACTTCTATATAGAGCTAACTGGATTTCTTGATTATCTCGCTGAAGCTAACCAAAATGAGCTTCCCACCAAGTGGGAGCCTGAAAGATTTTCTTTCAGAAATAATACTCTTTTCTTCCTGATAACTGTGTATTGCTTCAAGTTGGCTAAATATTCCTTTTTTTTTTTTCTTTTTGTGTTGTTTCCCTGAGGTGCAGCTGTCTTCTGTTCAGAGGTACATCTCTACAGTCACACTTTCCAAAAACATGAGAAGACTATTTCTGGATTATAAATTGTTTGAAATGAGAAGTAAGATAGTGTGCATATGAAGCAAATACTTTAAATAGATTTTATTCTAGAAGGCATTTTAAAAAACGGCTTAAACAAACCTCAGAACATTTATAAGGCAGTAAAGTACTATTAGTTGATGTCGTTCATGAAGTGAGACACAGGGAAAAGCACAGAAGAGGATTTTTGAAAGTACTTATGAGCATTGGCCATTTTGCACTGAAATTAATCATTGAGCTTGGTATATGTAGAATTAGGTCATTTTGGTGGTCCCATCATACATGACTGTAGCAGGATTATAACATAGGGTGAGTCCTCAAAAAAAAAATCCAGTTATATTGATTAAAACTGATCCCTGAAAAAGACAATCAGATACCCTCACATCCACCTCTGTGGTACTGATGGCAACATTTTAATTATTTTTTCATGGTAGTTTTCCTGTGTTGTTTTTAGGTTACTTGTTTAATTCAAGTTCCACATTGAAAGAATCCTTCAAAATCATTGGCACATGTGCTCATTCATATGCATCCTTTAGAAACATCCACATGAATGTGTTGCTCAGAACAGGTTGAATTGAAAGTTGGTAAATACAGGAATGGGACAACTTGCCAGAGAAAACAGGATTTGAAGAGCCTGCAGACCCTTGCTGGTTTGGTTTCTACAAAACTGTAAGTACCATTTTCCTTTTCCTGTTTATAAATGCCAGTTGTTCACCGAAAATCACGATTTTGGTGATCTTTATTTGGTTTCAAGACTGTCAGAAGTATACAGGCATGATCTAAAAAACCACTTAAATGAATGTGTAACAGTAGGAGCTTGCTCACATGCTCGGATTGTATCGTTAATGTCAGCTGACATACGGTTACAGAGATTGCCAGTTGAGTAATATTGAAATATGCCAGAAAAGGGGTAACACCATAGCATATAGACCTGAGTTGTCACGTTGGAGCTGTTGATAGCCATTTCGGGGACTGATTTCCTCTGGGGTCAGGGTCTCCTTGTGCTTAGTGTGGATCAGAAGAGCTGGCTGTGGCCCTGCCACAAAAGGCCATCTGTCATCTGGAGACCACAGGAGTGCAGTACTGTCTTGGAGTCTCTCTGACAAGCATTTATGCAGTACAAGGAGCTGCAGGATTTGTGACAGAGGATCTACACCCACTGCAAATTCTTCTCTGCCAGATCTGGATACCTTCTGGTGCTTTTTTCACTGTCAAAGAAGCTGAACCATTGCGGCCATGGATAATTTGTTAATGGGAGAACAAAGAGGAGAGGGAGTGTGTCTAGTCTGTTATATCTCTTGTTTGTTACAAGAAGGTCCCTAGATCTTTACAGGAAATCCCAGTTACCAACCCTGCTTTGAACATTTCTCTGTGGTATTGGCAAGATATACTCTGTATATTGAAAAACTTGATTGTGTGTATTTGTTCCTTCTGCAATATGTGCTGAAATGACATAGTGACAGAAAACAAATTTTTACCCAAAATGCTATTTAACAGTGTTTTCGTATGGATATTATGGATGTTCAGGAGTCGTTCAAGATGTAAGTTCAAAAAACAGGATGAAAAAATATGAAGCAGCCAACAGCCTTCACATAAGACAATCTGAGTATTTTTAAGTTGTTTCTGATATCAGTGCCAATTCATTTTAAGGTATGAGGGGAAAGAATTAATGTCGCTTTTAACAACCTATATTTTCACTTTCTTTGCCACAAACATGTTTTTTCTTTGTCAGCAATTTGCAATGACATAACTGTAGAATTCTTTGAGGCCTTTAAAGTAATCCTGTTTTTCTATCCCATATTGTAATTTAGGGAACTGTCATTGATTACATAAAGATTATCTTGGCATTGCTTTGCTTAGTAGCACCCAAATATAGACTTAACTGTCACTTCATATGGAAAAGTGCCCTTCTTCCAGATATATTGGGATGGAAAAGAATTGAATCAACCTTTTATTACTTAACTGATTATACACATTCTACGATACTTGTTTACAAATATTTTTTTTTTGTTTCTGTAGCTGTTTTGCATTCTGACTCTTGCTCTTTTCAGGTTTCCATAGCAACTCTTGTACAGCTTGATCATTAGAAACAAGTTCTCTTTAATTGATCTCCTAATGTATAGCTTAATAGTAACTGTTAAGCAGTCTTTTGTTTCCAGGTCATATTTAAGGTTCATATATTTGCATAAAAACATCTCATTAGCTCAAACCAATCATTATTAGTAATTTTCTTCCTTTAGTTTTTTAATAACTAAACCCTCATTGAGGTTTTACAAACAGCAAATATTTATAGCTTGTAGAAAGGGCTTTCTCTGTGAGCCTGGGTGCTTTGTTTCTATGAGCAGCAAGAAAATTACAGAGCTTCAAAATTTTGATCACATAATACAAAAAGAAGGTGTCTTTTTCTCCAATTGAAATTTAAATAGACTGTGCTAACTATAGACCAGAGACAATATTTAAAGGTAAAGTTGCAGTGTATTAGAAGCTTGTACAAATATGAATAACAATGTGAAAAATAACCATAAGTGAGAACTTCCCCGCCCCCACTGGCAGCACAAAAGCCACAAAATTCTTTCACTAAGTAGCAGTGTTTTCAATGGTATCCTTACTTGAAACAAAGTCAAGTGTAGATACGTAAAACTAAGTTAAAATAGCATGTAGACTTTACTATTTATTTGAAAATAAGGTCACGAATTTGATCTCTATGATTGTTAGATGAAGAATTGAAATTAACCATGTGCTTCTCAGCACATGCAGTTGCAGATTTATATGAGTTTGAAACGAGTTTTACTGAACAAGATCCATTGTAAACACGTACCTGTGTAAATATGCAGTTTGCTTCATCATCTTGTATATGGAAGAATTGAAATGTAAATTTGGATAAAATGAAAACTGAAGATTTTCCAGCTAGAGGAACTGGGGGGGAACAAACAGGTTTCACCAGTGTAAGGATCCCATATTTTCCCCTGATCTTCTATAACAGACTTCATAGCTTACTCTAGAACGAGTTAATATTGAAAGAATAGTTTTAAAATAATATCATCAGGCTGAAACACATAAATACAGGTCACACCATCATGCTAAGCTCCAGAAAATGTAATTAGCACATATAATCTTTTCTTCTTTTCCCCTTTTCTTTTTTTTCCCTCTTGCATCCTTGACCTCTGTGTGTCTTTATAGAAACTCTAATAGCATTAACATTATGCTACGATTAAAAAGCTAGACAGCACAACAATGCTGCTTGACAAGATATTTTTACAATCCTTTTTGATGTCATTCTGTTGGGATTGAATGTCCTTTGAACTCTTGCAAATTAAGTGGATGTTCAGTGGATGTATTCTCATATGGTATCTCTTTGTGTTATCTGTTAGGTCTCTTCTGCTGTTTGGAATGAAGGATTGGTTTCCATTTATCCTAGCACCTATAATTTTGTTAAACAGTAATTATTCATGCCTAACATGGATTTCAGAATTAGGTTTAAAAACTGGATTTACTATTGCTTTTCAATATGTTAAATGTATGTTTTAAACAAATTGCATAAAGTCTATGCAAGCTAAACTGATAAAAATGCATGAGCTTTTGTTTCCTGGGCTATTTTCATCAACTAACATCAGAGTTTAACCATAAACATAAATCCAGCCCCCAACATACCAGTAGTGTAATATCATTACTGGTTGTATCATATAGTGTATGCTCTAGTCACATTATACAAGTGTAACCACAGAAAAGGGGTAGAGACTGAAAAGTTCTGTGTAAGTTAAAAGCATGTGGTCTAGAAAGTATTTAAGCTTTTAATAGGGTAAAAAGAAGGGCATTATCATAGCATGAATTTTCCCTTCCATAACCAGGTTAGCGCAGAATTGCGAAGTTTTGTGTTTTCAGTAGGAAAGAAAATCTAATGAATTTTCCTTAAATCTCTCTGTATTTTTAAGTACAGTAAGACTGCTAAGAATCATCAATACTGCAAGACCCCTTTTCCCTGAAAGAATCACAGCAAAAAACCCACAAACATGTGAATGTTTGTTATCTAGAGTTGCAACTGAACCCCCTTCATGGGAAGAAAAAAACAGGAAGGTATAAAGATGGAATTCCTGAGGAATGCCACAGGGAGAGATGTCGTGGAGTACTTTGACACTAACAGGTTCCAACAAGTCAAGAAACATCAACCGGGATTAAAGTGGACAATAAAGGAACCAAGCAACCCAGTCACATTTAGATTTATGAACGAAGAACAGGAGGCCTGTAGTTAAGCTGCAAGCAGATTTCTTTGCTTGAGAAAAAGATGGAGGGATTGAAACAGGAGCTGAAATTGCTGATAGAAAGTAGTAAACCCAAGAAAGGTTCTGGTGACTGTACTGTTTCACTTTACTGTGCCACCAGAGATGTGGCAAGTCCAGATAGCAGATAGGATAGCTGTGAAAAAGGGTGAAAGAAAATGGGACAATATGGAAACTAAGAGCAGTAGGACAAACTGAAGGGAAATGGAGAGGGAAATGTTTAATTTATACACCTGCAATAGGTATTTTGCTGTTGAGAAGGATGAGAAACAGATTTAGACAGTGATTAACTTATGCAGAATACCAGAAAGTAGCAGATCTCAGAAAAACACACTAGTTCTTTGATGATACATGTTTATTATGCATGAAAGGTGTCTGCTAACAGGATGTTACTAACCTTTCAAAAAATGTTTATATTGCCTTCCTATGGTTCAGGTTTGTGCATCTGCATTAGGATACAGTTTTCAACTGGTGCGCTCAGACTGTGCTTTTTTTCTTCCCTGAACCAGTTGCCTATTTGTACAAAACATGGAAATTTTAATTTATTTTCATTGTTGTATGTGATATCTTGTGCTTTTCCAGTGCACAATTCATCCCCTGTATTGAAGGCAGGTCTGCTAACTCAGACTTTCTCCAACAGTTATCAGTTTAAGTGCATCTCAAACTTTACTGGCCTAATTGGTCAAGTGAAAAGCTATTATTTCCATTGTACAAATGCTAAGCTAAGGCCTAAAGAATTATTTTCTCAGGCAATTTTCTATTTCCAGAGAGCTGAATAAAGATTAAGTTCAAGCATGATGACTTGATTTCAAGCTCTGAAAGAGCAATCTGTAGTGGGCACAGATTTTTTTTTTCCTGTCCATTTCCTCTTGCACTACGCCTTCTGTTTCACCTTCTGCAAATGATCCCTCCTCCAGTTTCTTCTCTATTTTAACACTGCCTCTTCACTCCAATCTAATTTTCTTTATATAATCTGTCCCTGTCAGCATTTTTCAGGCTTCAGATCTCATTCAAAATCTCCTTCCTAATTCAGTTTTCTCTTAGCCTAGTTTCACCACTGAAGCACGCATTGCATTCCTAGACTTCATGAAGACTACTGGATGTCCTTTGTTCCCTTCCATGGGTCACCCTTTGGGGCTGCAGTGTAAGAGAAAGTACTGCATAGCATACACAACAATTCAAGGCAAATGGGCTGTGATGGGAAGACTACCAGGTGAGAGGTTCCTTGCAAAGTGGAAAACTTCATAGAAGGGTGGAGCAGGCTGACTTCAGGCTTCATATTTATCTGGTAGTTAAGGAACACCACAATCAGGGGCACTTCCAGAAGGGTGGGCAAAAAGAAGCAAGGCAGGTAAAGCAGCAGCTGGTATGTCAGGGTTCATAGTGGTGCCACAGGTGCTGCTAGCAGAAGAGAGATGCCCAGGTATGAAGTAGAGATCAGGTCTCGTGGCATGTCCTATCCTGGCCAGTGCAGCCACTTCTGGTACTATACAACCCCTGAAGGTGGATGCTTCTGTGCAGGTCGTGGTCTGGAGGGAATGTCTAGGGCTGGAGCCAGGAGTGATGGCAGCAGCCTCCCCTGTGACAGGCAAGTGCTGATAGTTGTGGCAGTGCAAGTGATGAACTGCAATAAAGGGTGAACAGGCTTCAATGCATCCAAAGGTGATCAGAGGTAATGAACATGAGGTCAACAGTAGGAATGCTGCAGAGACCGTAGCCTAAGGCCCCCCGAGGACAAAAAGGAAGGCATGAGTGAGGCAAATCAGGGGGTCTTGAGGAGGATGCTTAAGATCTCCTTTTAATGATGAAGTACACATGAACAGCTAAGAAATGATGGATGTATTTTTCAGAATATTTGCTTAGAATTATAGTTAGATAAGCTGGCTATCTACAAATATTGAGATTCATACTGCATGGACTGTGAAGCATTAAAGGAGTGGAAATAGGTACCACGTTATCAGCTACTCGTAATTATTTGCTAACAGCAATAGACAACTGGAGACAATTAGAAAAAAGCAAATAGACTATTTAAGGATCTAAAAGCTATTCTTCAATAATATAACTACAATTCCTGCAGTAAATACTAAGGGAGAAGCACATTTTTATATGTGTTTAGGAAAAATAGCATGGATTAGTAAAGATGAGGTTTCAGCTGTTTGTTGATACAATTGTAAAGTTAGTGCACGAAAGCAGTACGAAAGGTTACAAGTAAATCATCAAATACAACCACTAATATACTTTGTTCCAGCATAATTTGGCTGTAAAGCCTGTCTAAACTGTTCTTAGTAAATCATCGCACAGTGAGAATGATCTAGCAATTAGAGCCAAAACAGTTTTGTGTGGCTTTCTTGCCAATTTCTTCTCAATTTAGTCAGAGAACTGTGTTTTAGTGAAAAGTTGGTACTTCCAAATAGCTCTGATCCCAAGCTCTGCTTTCTTGACAACATATTTTCTGCAGTCTCAACCTCTGGGATGGAAATTGTAAGACACATATCCAGTTTATACACACGTTAATAAGTGTCACAACAAAATACAGGAAGCAACCTCAGTGGAGGGTGTTTGTAGTTTCTGCTTCCCTTCAGATGTTTATTTTTAGAATCTTCTCATCACTGATCCTTCCTGGGACAAGTCTTTGGGTATACTACTTTGCTGCAACTCAGCTGCATTGCAACTTCACTCTCTTAGTCTCTCTACTTGCCAGAGTTTTGTAATGTGTATATCCACACAAACAAACTAAAGGGAGCTGGGTGGCATCCACTTTAGCATGACATAGCCAGCTAGAGGTGGATTTCTATATACCGAAGTGATCTATGCCATACCATTCAGCCTGAGGCTGAAGAATGGGTCTTATTTATTTATTAATACAGATGTAGTTGGGTAGGTGTAACATGAGTCATTTACAAAATCAACACACCTTGATGCTGTATATTTTGAGGGATGCAGCACAGACATCAGTGTGTGACCCTCAGTCATCTGGTAGGTTACTCCTTGATGTATCATTCTGCTGACTCTGAACTTGCAGGGTGTTTTCTTGAAGCTTAGGAATAAGAGAATGGAGTAACAGAAGTAAATGAGAAATATTTCTACAAAACTTTGAGGAAGGATCTTTAGGAAGGCTTATATTTGCTGGACTAATAACTAGACAAACAGTGTGGTAGCAATACTACCAATAGCTAAAAATTTCCTTAGTGCACCACTGCACAAATGGTAGAATGCGTATCGTGCATATAATAATCTAATTAAGCAAAAATATTGATCCAGGAAGCAGTGGCCTGATCTAGCAACTTCCTCAGTTTCCTACAGGACCTAGAGCTTCCCATCTCGTGTTTCTCAGAAAAAAGTTTTAACAATTGTATTTTGATGTTAAGGTGGAATGGAATGATATTGAAGTTCCTGCAGCCTTCCTTCTGAAACTCAGAAAAGGGTGTAAAATTGAAGACCCAGAAAAAGCACACAGTGCCTGTCAGATAGGAGAGGAAAGACCCAGAAAAAGCACACAGTGCCTGTCAGATAGGAGAGGAAAGACAAAGTATTCAAAGGATGATAGCCAAACCATGGAAGTTGTACAAAGTGTTTTATAGTGTATCAAACTATACCAACCTTTGCAAAGCTTAATAGTGCAAAGAGGTAATTTACCTAATACTTATTTTTATATTCTTCCTTCACTATCATGATAGATTTTAGGTGCACATAGTTAATTTCATTCAAATTATTGCCCAAAACAATGAAAACAATGTATCAATCAAAGAAATAAATCTCTTAATTAGTTACAAAAAGAAATATGTAAATTCTTGATTATCTTAAGTGAGAACAAAATAACATGTTTGAAAGAAAAGAAAGAAACCTTAATCTGATGTTCAAAAAAAGGAAAAACAAATATATTGAGAAGTAATTTTAAGAGCTGGAGAATATGAAAAGGGAAAAAACAGGACAGAAATGTAGTTAGAAGCTTTTAAAAAATTATCATAATTACAAATTGTACTTTAGAGTATAATATACCAGTTCTGAAAGACTGAATGAGAACAGAAATGAGAATAAAAGGAGCAGGATGGTGGGAAAGAGTCAGTGATCATATTAAATGCCACAGTGAGAATTTCAAAATGAGAGCACAGACGAATCATAAGTCTGAAGTGAACAAAAGAAAGGCGAGAGATGTCAATGAAAGCAAGGCTAAAATTACATTGCCTGTAAGGTTTTGGACATATTGATACTGCTTAAGGCAACAGCTTAGAAGACCACCATATTCAAAAGCCAAGACTGATAGTACCTAATGCATTCAATGCATATATTAAAAACCACAGTAAATATCCTGTATGTTGTGCAAGAGAAGTATGTGAAATACCATTTTATACACTTCTGTATTTCTTCAGAAAACCAAAGATAGTTTGTGGTGTACAACCATGGACTTTAAAGCCAGAAAAAAAGTGTTAGATTATATGCTCATACCACTTGTGAAACTCAAGCTGCAAAATGGCACATCTTCAGCCCTGTGTTTAGTCTGATAACTCATAAAGTCATTGTGTAGCTTGGTAGGGTTGAATTTGCAGACTACTGGAATATCGCAATAGTCAATAGTTTAAATAATTATTTAGTATTCATTTATTTAGACATGTTATTGCTTGAAGAGCTTAAATAAAGGTATTTACCAATTAGACTGAAAACTGCTACATCACCTTCTGTACAAAACATTTTGAGAGAAATAAATGGAGAACTATGCCTTAACTCAGCCTGCCTTATAGACATCTGATTTATTGGAAAACATGCTAGTACAGACTGTCCCTGGGTTTAGTTATCACTGGTCATGCAGAGATCAATTCACCTCACCAGGAACACAGACAGAAGAAAATAGTATATTGACAAAAAGTTTTTTTGCAAGTACAATGAAATCTTCAGGGTGTAATGCTTAAGTAATGCAATGAATCTATACTGACTTGAAGGATTTTACACAATTCTAGGCAGTCCAAGATCAATAATATGGAGATGCTTTTAAATTCTCAGTCAGGATTAAACTGAATGGAATCCAAAACAAAGATGTCTGATACTGTTCAGTGAAAGACTTCAGAGTTGAACTTTTGTCTAAAGTGAGCTCTTATTTTTGTTGCTGGCTGAAAGCATTGTGAAAGGCACCTAAAAGATCATATACTTTGCAGGAGCAGGTAGATGATTAGAGTTAATTATCATAATCAAGAACAATTAATGCAGAAAGTCAAAACAATAGGTAAGCAGTACTAATTTTTCCCTGAATTAACCATCTAATAAAAGTTTTGTAAGCTGTTCACAGAATATAGTAAGGATAAAAGCTGAATTTATGTAAGTTTAAAAAACATTCATTCTCTATGTAAAAAATGTAAGCCATAGTTGGATTCCTAATATCAGGAAACAATCATCAGGTTTGTTCAGCACTCAGGTGCTAAAGGTCTATTGCTGTTAAACTGTAAGTGAAACATAAATATATGTATAATATAAACCTTTAATGTCATTCAAAATGTGAATGTGGCATTGAGTCTTATCTAGCAAGGTTTTTGACTGACAGCTCAAGCCAGAGTTACCAATCTGAAACAAAAGAAGAAGGAGAAGAAAGAAAATCTAGATTGATGGAGCAATCTTGCTCCTATTCAAGTCAACGAAACACCCTCATTCAAGCATGATCAGGCTCCTTTTGTGCTGTATACTAAGTACATAGAACTCCCCATCTTTGTCCAAGGGGGCTTACCTGAGGATAAGGTGAAATTTAAAATTTCTTTTGATCATCAGACTTAAGTTGATGATCAGTATAGTCATTATGATTGTGTTTATATTATCAGTACAAGGGATTTTAGCATCAATTAACTGTCTAAAATGTGAGGATCTTTATTTTTTCCTGAAAATTTTCAAAATTGCAAATTGAATTGGATTTTCTTGTATTTGAAGTCTTTCACTACTTATTTTACTGATATCTTTATTGCTTCCTACTACTCATCCTGAAATGGATAAAAGATATTTTTTTTATTTAAATATTTCCTGGGCTCTGTGTACACAAACTTTTTCTAATTAAGCATGATTTTCTGGTTTTGCTAATAGCTTCATATTCCTTTCCCATAGAAAACTAGCTCTAAGCAGGTGAACATTCTTACAAAATCTACTTATTTTATAAAGAAAATATTGAATTAGTGGGATGCAAGTCTGTATCTAGGGATGAAAAGAAATAAGAATGTAAGTAGGTTATAATTACCTGTATCTAAAACCAGGATATTAGGAAGTTTTCTTCTTCCTGCCTTCTAATACTAGAAAAAAATTGCAGTTCATCCTCCCCTCTAGAAACTTGTTAACAATCTTCCTGATAAACTTTAAACCTCTCTTCAGTGTTTTTTACAATGTTTTCAGTTCTGCTTTGGGCATGCACAGAACGGTGCCAGTTTGTACATCTGTTATTTAAACTAATCAGAACTAAAAATGCCCTGATTAATCTGACTCGGTCAATATGCTCAGAGTGCAATTAAAACCATTTGTTTTTAAGCTGTTTTTGATATGTTTCTGTTATTTTAACAGAAAGGCTCAACAGGCAGTTTAGTTCAGGGTTAACCCCCAACTTTACAGGCAGTTTCTCAGCCTTATTCCTGCCCCTTCAGCAGTCGTCATAACTTGCCATAACAAACCAGAGCCTTTGCATAAACAGGGTTAGGACTGGGGGGTTGAAGGCAGCAGGTAGCTCCAAACCTGCAAATAAAGCATTGAACTATGTCCGTTCCCCACTCTTAAAGGTTTTAGTCTTTAAAATAATGAAATAATCCTACAGGAAGTTAAATCTCTACTCTTGGCCAAGTGTCCTTGCAGTTCAACTCTCCTTTTTTTCCTCCTGCTATTTTTTTGCCACCTAACTGTTTCATAACCCTTTTTCAGCTGCATTACAACTTCAGCAGGAAGAGAGGAAGGGTTATAGTTGTGCTACCCTACCGTACCCTCCCCTCTATATTGGTGGAAGTCAAAATAGATTTGGGTCTAACTAGGCTGAGGAATTTGAATGTAAATCACTACTCTGTAAGCAAATAAACATATTAACAAGTCAGCTATGATGGCTGAGGTTGGATGGTAACTGTACTAGGCAAATGAAAGTGCATACCTGCATCCCTAACTTAGACACCTAAGCTATTGAGAGGAATGTCTTTTAGGAACTCCCTTCGGCTGGTACTTTTCTAATACAATAACAGCTCCCTGTCCACTATGACTTTTATGAAATTACAATTTTTAACTATTATTCCCTTCTCATGAACTGCATAACAAGTATGGAAGTCCAGCTTTGATATTTGTACTTTCATCGTCAGGGCCAGGCACTGAGAAGTGAGACACTGGTGTGTATTTCTCCTATTGAATGCTGCTCTGCCTCCATGCACTGCCTCCATGCACACAGCAGATCTGTTCTAAACTTACTCTAGAACAGCTACCTGTCTACTCAAGGAGGTATACAGATTCTTACTTTAGGTGTAATGATTGTTGGGTTCACAAATGAGCAAAAAGCTGAATTTTCGTTGTCCAGCACCCTGAACGTCTATCAGATTTTTCAAAGCTATATGATGTTAAAAGTATTCTAGCTGGACTTTCAGGAATGCTTAGCAAAGAAAGTGGTCCTTTACTTCAGATGCAGTGTGCAACACGGGCTTCTCCCAAGATTCGGTTCCATGAATAAATACTGGGACCTCAAACATTACACATTTAAAGGGAAAGTGGGTCATTATCTGCATACACTGAAATGAGGAAGAATTTGTGTTTCACTGCAATTTTGTCACTGAGGTGATGGTGAGATCTTAAAAATAACAGACATTCCAGCACAAAAAGTTAAGTTCTCTTTCAAATCCAATCTAGAAACAGAACTGTGGAGCTTCTGAGTAGCTGGAAAAAGGTCTTCAGACCTCTCTCTAATGATTTAATTAATTTTAAATGCATAAAATTTCATAAAATTAAATTAATAAAATTAAATTCATAACATTCATCATATGCACTTAGTGTAAAAATCCAGATCATACTATTTTAAGGTTTTTTATTTTCAGACTTTGAGATTGATTCTTAGGTGGTGTAAAACATATACTGATTTACCCAGGATACCAGCTTAGACTCTGGCTAATATGTTTTGTTCTAAGTCCTTTAAAACCTAGACAAATCCTATGAAAACTAGAGCCTGAGGCAAGGAGCACTTCCCATCCACACATAGTAGTGCTAAGAATCTCCTTTCAGCTGGGATCCAGGCTTTTTTCTAAACCAGGCAACTCTTGCACTGTGTAAAAAATTGGTATGCAAAAGCATTAAGCACTCTGAAATTACAGCAGCTGACCTTATGATAGGCTTAATTTTCCCAAGACTTATTTTAAGTAAACTGGTTTGCTTATCTGTAAATTAATACTAGTCAGATTTAAGAAAGTCTTAATCTCCAGATTTTATATTTTCAGGCACCCTTAACTGAAAAAGACATTTCAGCAGATTTGTAAAATTTATTATTTAGTTAAAATCTATTGTAAGCTAAAGGAACTTGAATACTTTAGGAATATTTCAAGTGATTAGGTTGTCATTAGGAAAGTATTAATAATTATTGTTTATAACTGTTATAACTACAGTCAAAGACAGTTCAGTGGCTCAGGTCACTCTCAAGTAGTCCCAGAGCGATTCAGGGCAGCTCAGTCAGCCTGGCAGCCCCAGTAATTTGCCTGCTCTCACAGATGCTGCCTGGCTGCACACATGAGGGGACACGCAGTGCACAGACTGACTTGGCTGCAGCACCCTTGGCTGCAGGCTCTGGGGTGGACTAATACACAGAGTGTCTGTAGATTTTTCTAAGGAAGCTTGTGCCAGCCAGTGTCAGACCTATGTCTTTACTTCGTCATGGGAAAGCAGTGCCCTCAACGAAACAAAACAAAAAACCTCACTCCATTTCTTTCTCACATTTGCTTTAGCTTAGAAGAAAGTTATGTTTGGAGGAAGATGGAGGAAGATGTTCAGTTCACTGGAGCACCAAATTCCCTTCTTGATTTTTTCCTTCCGAGTTGTGAAAGACACCATGTATTGGACCCAAACAATTCGCCCTGTTTCTAATCCCAAGGGCTACAGCAGACCTTTCAAATGCGGTGTTACTACTGATTCATATTGCTTACACTTTCTTTGGAAATTTTGCCCTTTAATAATACCCGGTAAAAATCTTATTCCCTTTCTCACATAAAGGAGATATAGGACCATAAACTGTCTTTAAATTGTGTGCTCAATACTTATTTTATCAGCCCAGTCAGTGTTGGTTTAATTCCAAAAAATAAAATAGAAATTAGAACATTACTGAAACTCTTTGTACCTAAAGCATCGTATAGTAAAAAATATTTTCATTTTTAACTGAGTGTGTACAGACATTATACCCTACCAGACTGCTTGTGTTCTTGCTTCTAGCATGTAAACACAGGACTGGAAACACTTTCTGAGTCACTGAGTCCAATTGCCTCTGATAACAGACATTGTTTCTTCACAGTTGTTTTAAGATCTGTCATAAATATGGAGGGAGTTTCTATTGTTTAAACCTTTTAACACTGAAGAGTTCATATATTTTCTTCAGCCTTCATTGGGCTTGTTAGAAAAAAATTCTCTTGAAACAGTTTGAAAGAAAAGATCATTTCCGCTGAGTAGTAAATTCCTGCACAGCTTTTTCTCCTTGGTGGTAAGGAGTAAAGAAAATACTCATTTAGTCTCTTTTGACAGCAGTCTAACTCCTTCCAATCATCTTAATAGCCCAGTTATCCTATGAACAATCAAAATCTCCGGGTCTATAACTCCCTCATTTCTTGTCAGCTGATGTTACCCTTGCATATAACAGGAGTTTGTAACTAATCCCAAAATCAATAAACTTCCTTTTTGCAATATTTCATCCCATTTCCAATATTTTAGTCCCTCAAAATCACTTGTTTATTCCCAGATGACAGCTACATACACCTTTTGATTTGATAACTCCATTTTGCTCATTGTTAAGTTTTACTCATGCTCCTTTTTAGAACATTATGTTTTTTCCTTTTTTTTAAATGTCATTAACAGAAACAAACAGATCAGTCTCATGATTTATCCTTGAACTCCCCAAATAACCTCCACAGAACCCAATAGTTCCTCTTCAGTAAGCTTTTGTTGTCCTCTACAGTTCTTTATCCACTATGCTTTATTCAGCTATTCTTGTCTTAATCCCTGCATTCTCTAACTGAAGTAGTAATTTCCTGTGTGGCACCATATCAAATACTTTAGCAAATCTAGTTTATATTTCCCTTGTGTAGGAAAGAAAAAACATTATCAAAAAAGGTTATCAGATTAGTCCAGCATGATCTGCCTTTAGCAAACCTGTGTTGCATTTTCTACTATTTTATCTCAATGTCTTTTTGTTCAACTCTTTAAAAGCTAAAACCTAGCATACTGTTGAGATCAGACTAATCTCCTCTCACCCGTCTCTTCCACCCCTGCTCCTTTATACCAAGCCTTACATTTCCTATCCTGTAATCTTATGGCACTGCCACTGACTTGATAGATTTCTTTAGAATACTTACCTCCTCCATATTCAGATCTCAGAGCTCAGTGTAGCCAACAACTTTACTAAGGAGTTCCCTCAATTTATTAAGGTTTCCCCTTTTGAAACCCAAGCTCTCATTACAAATATCTACTATAATTTAGTCTAAACTGAATCAGTTCACAATCACTCAATCAGATATTATTTGTACTTTCAGCCCTTTTAATAGCAACTTTCTTTAGACCTAGTTTCATATAAAGTAGCATGAACTTTTGCTGGTTCAAAGTTTAATGGTTAAAGAATGTAATAACAATTAAACCCAGAAAGTCTTTACCCCCATTGCTATAGTGAGGACGCTACCTGCTCAAGCCCACAAGGACTTTAAAACAGGAATTGAAAGTGACTGGCACAAAGCCAGGAGTGTCCAGCTCAGGGCTGAAATAATGTCAGAGTGAAAGGACTGTGATGTGGAAAGGTTTTGGAATAAGCAGACTGTCCGTGAAGGTTTTTTTCTCAAGATATAAGAGAATGAGAGAAAACCTACTTGAGTCTGGAAAAGAAACAGAAAGGACAAGGGCAACTTTGAGATGATTATTTTTTCCAGATTTTTCTCATGTGTTCTATGACTAGGCAGAGATATTATACTAATTGCTCCTAACTGTCTCTTTTCAGTCTTCTATTTGAAACTGCTCAGTCATAGTAGTTCTGGACTGACTTTACCAAATACAAGGGTGTTTGTCCAGAATGATCCTCCAGACTCCTGCTTGGTACCTTCTGATCCAGAAGCAGAGTTTTGAATTTAATATCCCATAATAGATTTTACTTCCTTGGATTTGTCCAGTCAATTTTTCAATCTACGTACAGTGATAGCACCTGCAGACTTCTGTTGCAAGGTGTTTTACAGCTCAACTACGTTGCATGAAGAAACATTTCTTTTCTTTGAACACACACTGTCATAGTTGCATTTGATACCTGTATTTGATAGCTGCTAGTTCTTGCCTGGTGAGATACAGTGAGCAGGCTCATTCTTACTGTCTTCCCAGTGTCACTCATAATTTTTTAGACTATCTTATCTCTCTGTAGTCATCTCTTTTCTAGCACAGAGATATCTCATCTTAGGTATTTTCTGCTACAGAAATTATTCCATGTTCTTCAGTTTCAGTAAATATGTACTGCATTTAAAGAAGCATGTGTGATATTTTAAAAGGAGGAGAAATAAAAAATATCTTCTTCTAGGGCCATGAAACATTACAGACAGTCTTTGTTCTTTTCTCGGTGAGCAAAGGGATGTTTGAAGAACCCAACTGTGATTAGTGTTTTTTATTACATTGTGTGCCCTTATTACTGTTATCTAGGTCAATTTGAAAATCTAGTTCAAGCAAAAGCCATGACAGATCAGCTGTGTTTCTGAAAGATGTAAACAGAGATGGCTTGCAGGTGCAGTGCCTCTCTGCAAACAAACAGAATCACAGTAGCAGTTAAACATGATCAGTCCATCCTCAGTGTCCACCTAAGGTTAGAGCTGTTCCGGTTCACCAAAGCTGGCGTAATCAAACCATTCTTTACCAGGGTCATCTTTTTTTGGCCTAAGATTTGTAGTTCAGCAACACACAATAGTCACGAATGACATTAGGGAACTTAATACACTGCCATTAATACCCAAAGTGTTTGCCTGCCTGCATCCTTTAGAATTGTTGTAGTATTTTCATCCCAAATGATTGCTTTTCCTTTGATGAAAACAATTCCACAATAGTGAAAAGACTCAGAAGAGTATGGAGCAAAAGCCCCCAGGAGAAGACCTGTGTAGCATTACATGAAAAATTCTCAGCACAAGCTTTTTACTGAGCTGAAACCAAAGCAAATGAACAGGCAAATGGCCCCAAGCATCTCATTTCATGCAACTGTGAGAGATCAGCTCCTAAGTGCTGTACACATGCAGAATCCTGAATTTAAATCAAAATGTTTAAAAGACAATTTGCCTAGCTCCAGCTTTGTGGCTATAGGTTAGAATTTGAGATACCAAGTGTATAAAATTTAACACATACATTTGAATAACAATATTAACACAGGAAAAGGAAATAGAAGTCCACTTTATTGGCAATGAACAGGTGATCTGTATTTGGAAGGTTACCCTGTTCTTCAGTAGTGCCACGCATAAGAAAGAGAAGGTGACGTATGAAGGACTTTGCTCAGGGCAATTCCTAGGCTGATGGAATGGAGCTAATTTTGAGTGCTGAATTTAACAGGAATGATTTGTTACCTTTCAGTATAAAATATTAATTTGTTAACTAGGAGCAATAATTAGCTGAAAGTACAATTAGTACAATAACTTCCAGTAATTTTGGTCAGTTAAGCCCACATTTTGCTCATAATATTTAATAAAATATTAAAAAGTGTGACTACTTTTATATCATCATCTTTAAAAACCACACTAAGTTATTTTAATCAATATACTTGTTTTAAGTAAAAGCCATTTAATCTTCTGACTTATACATTAACCTTCCATTAAGTATTAGTGAAGAAGTTAAATGCACCTTAGTCAATAATGCTAATGCAGGAACTGTTGTATTACCTATGGAGAAATGCGTATTCATATTATGTTAAAGTGGTTATCCTTAACGATTAACTATTATATGTCAAGAAACTGATCATAAATTTGAAATATTCTGTAGGAAAATGAATTATAATGTTGAAACTGAGTTCTCTGTACTGTAATAATTCTGAAATGAGGTCATCTGCTTCTCCTGGTCAGTGCTTTTTAAGGCAATGATATTGAAGTGATGAAGATACCCTTGATGATACTTTAACCTACCTTGTGGTTTCACATCTTGGTGAGTAATAAATGAGACCGGTAATTAAACTATACTAAACCAAAATACATGAATCTACTTGCAGGTATATGGTGAAGTTGTTTTAGCATAAATTCTCATAGCTCTGTTTCTATCTAGAAATGCCTAAATCATAGAATTGTAGACTCATAGCATAGTTTGGAGTTGGAAGGGACCTTTAAAGGTCATCTAGTCCAACCCCTCTGCAGTGAGCAGGGACATCTTCAACTAGACCAGGTTGCTCAGACCCTCATCCAACCTGACCTTGAATATTTCCAGGGATGGGGCATCTACCACCTCTCTGGGAAACCTGTTCCTGTTTCAACACTCTCATCATAAAAAATTTCTATTTATTATATCTAGTCTGAAATGTACCACTAAGATGAGCAAAATGTTACAGTTATGCCAAAAGATTTCTCTGAGTTTTAGCCTAAATTACAGCATCAAACTACCTGCTTATAGAGTTTGTCTGTACGACTTTTTCTACCTTTTTATTCCTAGAACAGACGTTCTTCTAAACCAGTTTGTCCTCCAAGTTACATTTTTTACACTAATCTGACAAGCTGCTTCCACAGTGGGATACTCCCTTTCTCCTTGTTTTTGGCTGCACATTCCTGCTGTTTTCCTTCTGTCAGTTCTGCTATCTCTGTGGATATTATGTGAGTTGATTCAGCTGACTGATCCAACACAACATTTCTGTTTTTTTAAGAAAGAATAGTTTTCTACTGGGTCAGCCATCAAAATCCATTTGTCCTTTTAGTTGCATGATAGCTAATGCCAACATGATGGGAGAGAACCTGTGGATGGGAGAGCAAACTGAGACCATGTCTTTTGTCAGTAGTTAGTTGTTAGGTTAGCTTGGCTGTGATACAAAATGGTACCTACATAATACATAGTGAAGGTAATCACAAAAGAGACAGTAAAAATTTGCTCAGGTGCCCAGTCAAGTGGTCTACAAAAATGTGCTGTAATACAGACTGTAACTTTCAAAACAGAAAAAAAAAAAAAAAAAAAAAAAGGAAAACTTTATGGTGTACACTTGCAAATAAAAAGAATTTTGCCTGACTTTTGAGGATGGGCATAAGTAAGTTTCAGGATATCACATTTTTTAAATTGTTGATTTTTTTCCCTCATAGTATAGTGCTGTTTTTTCTGATCCTTTTCTGACCTTTGTTTCAGCACTGTAAATGATTATTTCACCCACATTCACCTCTGCTTGTCCTTGCTGTATCATTTGAGTGCCTTCTGCTGACTTTACTAAATTGTGTCCCCAAATCCTTAAAGGTACATCTGGTGTCCTAAGGACAAAATACATTTAAAAAAAGCCAAGATCTCCAAGGTAGAATTTAATTGGTTGTTATATAATTAAATTACAAATACAGATTGGCATTCATATAGCAATATAATAATTCAATAATTTATACAACAACACTGAGATGTCTCACTTCTGAATTCTAAATAAAACTTCTTTTTTACATATTTCTGAATTTTGAGGGCTTTTTTTTTCTGTCCCACAGCCCCGTCCCATTTTTTTCTCAGTACATTCACATCTATACTTTTGACTGGAAAGAGATTTAAATGACGATATGGGACACTCATGCAATGGATTAAAGATCCAAAGTACCTTCAAGCTCTTTCCAAAATACCAAGATTTTCACTCAGCAATCAGTAAAATAAAAAGCTGGACAACTATTTCCATATCTTCCTTACTCAAATACCTAGTGTTTCCTTTCGTCTGAGAGCTTATACCACTTCAAAAGTCTGGAATGGGCAATGTTGAATGATATGCTGAAAGATGCACTTACTATCTATGGCCACTAGACAACAGCAGCTGTATGCTGCTTGAAAATGCCATTACTTTCTTATAAAATATAAAACCTGCTTCTGAAAGAAGATTGGAAGATTTTCTCTATTAGCATCCACTTCCCATTTTCTGTCTTCCCTCATGCTCCCAAATTCCCCATCTTTACCACCAACCTTTCTTCTCTTACTCTCCCCAATACTTAACACTCGAGCTGAAAACACACCTTCAGATTCTCCCCCTTCTTCACCTTACTCATTCAGTCCTTTAAATCTTACAATTTATTTTTTCACATTTTTAAGGTATACTTTATTTTGCTGTCCTACAATTAAGTCTTCTATCCGGGCCCTCATTCATATCTTAAAAAATCAAACACAATTTACGTTGGCTTTCTGTGTAAAAACTTTTGAGTATACTTCAACCCTTGAAAATAAGTGTTGTATATTCTTAGTCTATTAGTTGGATTATTTTAACTAGAATCTCTTTCCTCTCTTCTAAAACATACAAAATTTAAGAATATTTTATTCCCACATTTAAATAATAACTTGAGTAGCAATGTGCCTTCCACTTGCTTGAAATTGATCTTACCTTTTGATTTATCAGTTATTCCAGCCTCAAAACTTCACTTGCCTGCTTGCCTATTTTTTCCTTCACATCACTTTTTAGCTACTAAGTATCTTGTCTGCATTGTCTTTATAGTCCTTTCTTCAGTCCAGTAGCTGGGTAACAACTACTTCAGTAACAGTGCCTACAAGAAAAGGATTTAATATTAAAGTGGTTATAGCTGTGGTGAACTTATCATTATAAAAAAGAACTACGCAAATAAAGACATGGCCTCTTCCTATAACTACATCAGCTAATGTAGTTCAGAGTCAAGGCCAGGTTTTCAAGAACATGAGGACGTGTCCTTGAAAGCTCATCTGTTTATTGTTTTTCTCTAGTCTAAGTTTAAAAGGAACACTTGTGTTCCTTCAGATAACTCCTACGAAACATTTTTTAAATGTGCATGTGATTGCCATGGTCTGATCCATCTGTGAGTATACTTAGTGCAAAGCAATGTACCCCTGAGAACTACTACAGATAGTTTTTAAAAGTGACTTTGACAAAGTGCTACAGTAACAGGATTTTGTAACTTTGCTGGAATCTTCTCTTTTTTTTCTGTTTTGTTGTTTGCTTTTTGTTTTTTGTTTTGTTTGTGGTTGGTTTTTTTTTTGTTGGGGAGTGGAGAGAAAGGAGTATGGGGAGGTAGGAGATGTTGCTTATTTTAAATTGGTGTTTACAATATATTAAATTTCATTGAAATTTAAATCAAAATATACATTTTTTGAGGAAAAATCATGTAAGATTTATTTGGTTTTTCATACCACTCTGATGAGACAATTTTCATGCCATTCAGAATTGTGCAGCAGTTTGTTTTGGAAACCTGTCATAAGTTTATACCAACGTGGCTTGAAATGGATGAACGCAAACTCTGTCTTGGTATAGAATCACTTAAAATAGGAGATTTAACTTCATACCTTCTAGAGGTTAAATCTTTCTGGATGACAGGCAGCAAACAAGTTTTATAAATTAATTTCCTATTCCATTTCCACAAGAAAAGACTAAAAAAAAAAAGTCCCAATGTAAACTAACACAAGTCATTGGTTAAACCACTCACAAGTACCTTCTCCTAGAGCCTCTACAAGACCACTTTCTTGGCTCTGAATTTGGTGGCTCTCTAACCTGGAGAGATGGGCAATCAGAAAATAGCCAACTGATCTGAAAAAAAATTTGGATGCTTGAGTCCTTTAAAAGGCTGGGAAAGCTGTGGGGATTTGACAGTGTAATTTACCTGCACAATTTTAGTTCCTAAGCCTTGCTGTCAAAATCCTCAATATTCATCTTCAGTGTAATTCCTTTCACTTTCCATATTTTTTGCATTACTTCATTGACATAGTTTGCATGAGTTCTAGTGATATTTCATAATATACCAAAATAATATTTGAAATGTCTTAATGTAACTTTCAGTGTACTCTTTGGACAGATTTCTTACTTTGTAATACAAACTTTCTAAAGGTATCCTGTCTTATCAAGTCATCAGGCTCCCTCAAAAGTCAGTGGATTCATCCCATCTGCCTTAAACACTTATTTCAGGACCAGCTTAAGCACCCTTCGGAGGTTCACAATTACAACTGATGTGCTAGGAAAAATGTGCAATAATAGAAAGCTCAGAAAAATACATCAAAAGTAATCTTTTGAAAATATATATTGAAATGCTAAAGTAAGGGAGTTCATTATCAGGATCAAAATAGTTTCAAAGAATCCAACTCAAAGTTTTAAAAAAATTTGATTTATCCATATTGAAAATCATAGGAAAATTTGAAATATAAATTGTATAATCACAGTGTTTTAAATTTTGGCCAGTTTAAGGATATGGATAAAGGAAAATAATTCTTCCAAGACAGCACATGTCACTAAAGAGCTAGGAATAGCTTCTACATGCACACTGCTGTAAAGTTTTTTGTTCTCATCTGATATTTTTCTCCTTAGTGATGGCTATTTTTATTCTCTGGCAACAGAACTAAATATAATGATGGGAATAGCAGAGCGAATTTGTTTATGAGTTCAACTAATGACATGCTAAGTATATGATGTATGTAGAAATTTTTTCTGCATCTCAGTGCATCATTGTAGAATTGCTGGGAAAACAATTATACTCCTAAAATTGAATTAGAACATGCCATAAGCAGTTCTGTTTCCTCAAATCTTAGAGTGCCTATACAGATATGACTGAAAAATAGCATGTATTTTTTCTTTATTCAGAAACATTTTCTCATCCTGAATTTTTCCCTAGCCTCTGCCTCCTAAGTAGGCTTGTGTCCTTAGTGTCACTAAAGCAGTTTGCTAATATAGACTTCCAATAGCTCAAATAACTGTCTGTTTCCATTTCATTTTGATTGATTTAATGGATGATCTAAAGAAATAATTTTCTGTGTATGCCATAGTATTAAGGAGAAGACAAAGGCACTATTCAACTTTCATAAAATCAGTTGATGTGCCAGATGTAAAATCAATTAACTCTGGTGAAGTATAGCCTTGTATTTTAACGACTGAGGTATCATAATTGCTTGCTATAGTTTTCCTTCTCAACAAGATGATCCTGGCCAATGTTTCTGTTTCAGTAAAGTGTTAATAATGAAGTTATAAAACTCAAATGATGAGGGAATCCCCAGAAGTTCAGAGTCCAGACAAATATTCAAAAGGTCAGATGTTCATTGCACTTCTCCAGTTTAAGGAAATCTTACTTGGATTAATAGCTGACCATTTCCACATGGCTTAAATCTCCATGAAGCATCTTCATTGTTTACCCTTTGTGTTATTTTTTGTTCTTTGAGATTTTGAGGGTGGAAAGTCTCACGCCAAAAACATCCCTCTCAAAATCAGTGTATAAATAGCTTCAGCACTTTGATCACATACTCCCTGTCACTCTTTCATACCCTTTAAGCAAGCAGTTATTTCTTGCTTCATTTTTAAAATTACTTTTTTTGTGGTTCAAGTTTACTGCAAGTATTTCTATTAGAAGGAAAATTATGCTGAATCCAGCATAACAACACTTTCTAAATTACAAATTGTTTCATTTGATCATAATTTTCTTATCTGTAAAATGTCTGGATCTGAAATATTTTGAAAGAATATCAGTAATAACAGTCATCATCTCCTCCTACTTGCATGTTCATACTGTGAGATTACTTAGTATGTCCTATATATAAAGTATATAATTTTCAGGCCCTAGTTCAGTATGTGTCTAACCTGAAGATTGTGAATATTCCCACCAAAGATAATGGAGAGCGTTAGTGTTCTTGTGTTCTTAAAGATGGGTACCTCCATAGACCCTTCCTTGAACTTTGCTCCCTTTGAAATCACCCTGCTGATTTCAGGGAGAGCAGAAGCAGGTTTATTAGCTGGGAGTGCCACAATGAAAATAAATGCACTTGCTTTTACTAAAATAAGCAGAGAGTGAAAATGTTTGCAGAACCATAGCACTTCTTGTAGAGAAGTCTTTAGAAAGTTGACTGGCAGTGATAGAATTACTGGGTTTGCTTTTCTTTTATGAAGGAGACAGGCTTCTGGGCAGAAAAGGTGATTAATGTGCAGGATTTTCCCCGTCTGTGGTACATGTTGGAAATACCATTGACGCACAGAAAAAGACTGTCTGTATGGCTTATTTTCTCCAGATGAACTAGAGTAGATAACAAAATGGAGATTATGACTCTCTCTTTAGGAAATAAGGCAAATTACTCTCATCTAAACTTTAGCACAAGAAAATGTATTCCGCTTTTAAGCATATCTAAAGATACTAGAATAAACTTGTTAAGAAAATGCAAACATGTTTATTGGAATAACCATGTAAATTTTCCAGTAAAATATTTAAGTTCTATTTTTCCCAATAGCTGTCTCAATTATGTTATAAGAGAAGCAGGAGTCTTTTTTTTTTTTTTTTTAAATGGAGTTATTTCTGGATAGTCGCTTAGTCATTTTAGTCAACAGATCTGGGGAAAAAATATTCTCCTCATCCTGCAAAACTCATAAAGATGCAATAAGAACTAATAATTACTCCTTTTTTTTACTTAAAATTGGAAGAAAGAAATCCACCTACAATGTTGAGTTATCTTGTACCAACGGCTTCTACAAAACCATGATTCACGTTTCTGCTTGATCATTTGTCCTTTTGTAAGTTAGACAAATAGTCACTAGGCAAATTGAAATTCGTCCTGGCATCCCTCATTCTTCCTTTGCACTTTGGTTGTGGTGAGAAATACTTTCTTCAGTCTGAGAAATTCTTTATTCCAAGAAATAATTCCCGATGATATTTTGTCAAAATTAGCAAATTTTTATGCTCAATGTGTTTGATAAAATTGAAAACTGATAAAACTTTTAATTTTTTTTTTCTCAACATTTGCGCTCAGCAGATACTGCTGCAATATGAAATAAGCATATTATGGCTATTAAGGATGATTCAGAATACAAAACTGTCCAAAGAGTCAGACCATAGATTTTTGATTTTTTTACCAAAAAAAAAAAAAAGTCTTACTGTTCAATTTGACATCTGTATAAACAGATCAATTTTTATACTAGGTGTGTGGAAGTAGCTCTTCAAAGTGATGGTGAATCAACTTACAGATTTCCTCCAGCAATTAAAGAGTCCTTACATACAAAAATAGATTTCCCATTGACTTCAATGGGACCACAAAAGACCTGCCAGCTCTTGTAATTTTACTGTGAAAAGAAAAAAAGCAGAAAAAACACTAATGTAACAAACAGTCATGAGGAAGGTGTAATCAAAGGAGAAAGGAGCAATATGGAAATATTTATGCTGACAAGTTCAGGAGGAATTTGTGTGTGTAATGTACTTTGGCACATGAGCTAAAGGTGAAAGGAAAGTATCAGTGCCTATGAGACAGAGAAATCTTGTGTTTGTGAAAGAAGTCCAAATATTAAAGGCAGGTTTTGTTAAAAATATTATAAAAATGTGGTTTTGGAGACGGGAATAAGTTTATACACTCTTATTTTAATTGTAGCATCCCATAAAGAGAATGATAAAAGGAACTATCCATTTTTTTTAAGAAATTTATAGTTTCTATCAGGGGAAATGAACCCTGTTTTGTAGAGGCATTTCCTGCTAACATCTCCAACGTCATAATGTATAAAAAACGCATAGGCAGAAGGACTCCTTTTATATAAGCATATTTTTACCACATTAGCAAATACACTAATAATTATTCTCATCCTGCATACTGGACAATTCACAAGGGGATATTTTGGAAGGAAAAAGTACAAAAATTCTTCTCAATATAATAAAACAATCCTATTCATTTAAGTTTTGTTTTTGTACATTATTTTAGAAATAAAACTATGTCCCTGCCCATGGCAAGGGGGTTGAACTAGATGAGCTTTAAAAGTCTCTTCCAATCCAAACCACTCTATGATTCTATGTGTATTAATGTATGTATATTATATTATTGCATGTTGTATGTATATTAGTAATAGCTCATATATCTGATTTTAGAAGTGTTATGGGGTTGGAATTAAAAAAAAATAAACCCAACATATAATCTAGAATTATCACAAACAAGTAAATTTAGTCTTAGTACGGTCTTGTTATTTATGTGTTGATTGTATGAAGATTATTTAACTGTTTGTGTTTATTGATTGTATTAGAATTCCCCATTTCTAATGCAAATAACTGGCATTTAGAGTGTCTAAATACTTTATTAAAAAGTGTCATGATATGTAAAGATTTTAGAATTCATTATTGTGTATCATAATTCCACAGTGAACCAGGGAAAATGATATGGTTTAGTATGCTTATTATTATTGAATTGAGGAATTATGCAGATAATAAGGAATAGTGCCTTTAATGTGGTTGTCAATAATAACACAAAAAGTCATATTGATTTTTCTTGAACAATCAGCTGCAGCTTGTACATAT
Organism: Platalea leucorodia; assembly: GCF_965183815.1. Lineage (NCBI taxonomy): Eukaryota > Metazoa > Chordata > Aves > Pelecaniformes > Threskiornithidae > Platalea > Platalea leucorodia. The sequence continues at coordinate 18,647,573 of NC_138858.1, read as the reverse complement.
TTCTTATACAAATAAAACTGTTCCATAGCGTACAAAATGAAACAAGCAGTTCATTTTTTTTTTCCTGTGTAATATTTATGTATGCTAAAAATAGAACAGAGCTGCACCTACAAGTGAATCCATATTTCAGACTAAATCTTAATTAAAGAAGTGTGTGGACATGCAGTTTTGTGTGCTGGTGTCATGCATACCTCTCTGTCAGAAGAGCTTAGATATAGAACTGTTATGTATCTATATATATCTTTTTTTATATATCAACTTTTTTCTTTTTGAGGATGGGCAAATCAAAATGACACATTATCATTAAAAACTGCTAGGGAGGATGGAGGGATTTCACATTTTTCGCAGAGTGACAAGAAATAGGGAAATGACCTGAATGTATGCAATGCTTAAATGTTGTCAGATATTCATCATATTTATATGCTTTCCCTGCCTCTCTGCTCAGGGTGATTTAATACTACATTAAAGTAGAACCTGGGAGGACATCATAAACAGCTCTTGTTTAAAGGGCATTGTGAAGGAGAGCCTTTAATCTGATTGATGAAATAAATGGAAAGTAATCTATCCTCTATTCAACAGCTTGTTGATGATATGAAAGAATTCCTACTCAAGCAAGCAAAGCTTTAAAGAGAAAGACCTCTTTCATCCTGTCAGCCTCTCATTTTTAGAAAAAGTTAAGTTTTTCATCATGGTTCAGGGGAGTTCTTGTAAAACGTTCATTGAAAATTTAAGAGCAATTACAGTGTCAGACAGCTAGAAAAATTGCTTTTACTGAGTGAGAGTTCTCTGACAGATGCATTGTGGGAGAATTGATTCTTTCTAAGGGATAAGTGAATTGTCATTGTTAGTCTCTTCTCATGACATCTAGCTAGATGTCATCTGCTTTGTAACAGAAGATTTGAATCAGACAACTGTACTCAACACTAGACAGTGTCTAGATTAGTTCAGCAAAGAAATAAGCCTGTACTCTGCATGGCATCAACTGAGCTTTTAAAGATTATGGATGAGCAAGGGTTTGAGAAAAAAGTTTAAAAAAATCAAAAACAAAGCTTTATAGCCACTTCAGAAAGCCTGGATGCTTAACCTGTAAGGAAGTCTGTCAAATCCTTGAGGAAACCACATAGAGAAAGATCAATAGAATACCTACTGGCTCCATTAGCTTGATGTAAAAAGGGGAAGAGGGAAACCAGCTCTTCCACAAGAGAAGCTACATTATTCCAGGGATTAAACGGGATCAGTTCTCTTGCAGAAAAGAAGACGAGAAAAAGAATGAAGATTCTTGGTGGGCCAGAACTGGAGTGAAAGGGCTTGTCAGGTAATCTAACTGATGATAAGAGAGCAGTTTATTGAATAGGAGGTGTCTCTAATTAGGTGTTCATTAGCATAAGGGTAGGTGCCAATTCTAATCTTGAGTTAGCTGCAGAAAATAGGCTGTCATTCACTCTGCAATCCCTGAACTAACTTCTTCATAGTATATGCTTGCTGAATCCACTTCTGATTTTTATGTGTTTTTTCTGTTTGGATTGCAGAGATACATTCGGTGTGTAAGAATGTCATTGGCATTTTCCCAAAATAACACCATCAGATTCATTAAGTATTCACAGTATTGAAATGTTATATTGTTTGAATATAGTGTGTATGTATGTGGTATAAAAAAGATGTGTCATTTTAAACACAATAATGTTTCAGTCTGAAAGCTTCATTTCAGTTTTTGCATTTGATTTGAATTTAACCTTAGTTAAACAAAAAAAAAAAAAATCAGTTATCCATGCTTAAAATAAATTTAGTAGCAAATACCAAATTATCATGAAAAAAATCAGTTAAAATATTCTCCACATCATGATCTGACCAGTACATTCTTCACCAATTAAAATTTCAGCAATATTTTTGTGGCCAGGGTTTAGTCAATATCAGATTTTTGCATTTTGAACTCGTTATTCTGAGCACTTCACATATTTGAAGGAATGTATACAGACTTTAATTTAAATACTGAGTATTTCTTTTAGTTGTTCAGGAATTAAACAGTGATGCATTTGTAGTTCTTCATATGTTTAATTAGTTAATCCTTTAATGGGAATAATATTAGCATTTAGACTTAAATAACCTTGTGCTCTTTAGATGTGTTTTATTTATTGTTATATATCTCTTTAAATGTTCAGTAGGAATGACCTTGTCATTTTAACTTGAAATAAACTCACTTCTTCAACTTTGGGAAGAATAGGCCTGAACTAAACTGTGTTTCCTTTCCTTAACATGTTTAGAACATCTTAAGAGTTTATGTGCCATTAAAACATTCTTTTGAAGCTGTGGAAATGCACACTGTCAGGACAATGTGTTCAAGAAGTCCCTGATGTTAAAATTACTGACCTGTGCTACTTTCAATACCATTCCTAGCATTTTTGCCATTAAGATTCAATAGATCTCTTTATCAATGTACACAAGACATTTGGATGAATCAGTAATGATGATGGAAAGCAAGCTATAATTCTACAGAATTCTACAAGCTATAATTCTACAGAAAAAATCCTGCTAAATAGAGCAACACACAAAATTGATACAACATCTTAATAGTTTTCCTTTCAGTATTCTAATGGCTTGTATTTTCACCTGAGTTAATGAAATGCCCTTAGATACCTGGCTAACAATGTATTTTTCTGTGTTCTGATATCCTGAAGCATTATCTTGCTAAATGTATAGGAGTTACTTAGAATCACTGAATCTTTGCCAAACTAAAAAACACGGGGGGTTAATTTGTGTTTATTACAAATAAATTTTTCAAAGTGTTTTCTTGACTAAATTTATTTCTGCAGCTGTTAGAGCTGTAAATCTTATACATGGGGACAGATCATAACAAATATTCAAAAAGGGGATGTATTTGTAAGTAATATATAAATCAACTGTCTTTTTGAGTTTCAATTTTCCCTTAAGGAAAATTAGGTAACAATTTAGTTTTGTAATGTGTAGTATATTATATGGAATTTGTAATTAAACTGATTTACTGACTGATACTAATATGATCCAGTGTTCAGTAAAGCTAAAGGGAGTCTCCACTGATCTCACTGCTTTTTGAGCCTGAACCTAAAAGCCATATATGGTATTATTTCTAAGCACTGCTTCTTCTTCCTCACTCCAGATTTGTTGTTGTAGTTGGAAGGCAAGAGGAGTTGTTTTGAGTTTTTGGCTTTGGATGTTTTTAAGAATAATGTTTCTATTTTTGCTACAAATTTCTAATTGAAAAGAAAGTTGTGACAGGTACAACTTTTAAAATCTGTATCTATAGCAGACTAGAAGTGTTTAGTAAAATGGATGCTACTTGCATATAAATTCTATACTACAAAGGATGTTAATTTTTTTTATATCTTGACAACCAGCTATTTCTCCCAAACCTATTTCCAGTAAAAATAAAGGGTAATATGGCCTGTGAAAGAGCATGTTTACAAACATAGTGCATAGTCTTTGGGGCATTATAGCTGACAAATAATTTTTCTTATTGATTTTTCTCATTTACTGATAATTGTAGTTGCAGAGTCTCAACTTTGGGAATGGTGTTCAGAGGAAAGCCTTAATATGAAATACTGGTTTTAAAAAAAGAGAATTAAAAATGTAATATATATTCTCCAGTTCATGACAAAACATTTTTAATCAGTTATTTCTCAAGAGGTTTTTATTTTCTTATTGGTCTTGTTTCAGACCAGATCCTTGATAAATATAAGTCAGAATAACACAAGTTTTGCTTTATTTTGTCAGAGTTTCTTTTCTGACAGGGTTATAGTAATATTTCTTTACTTACATAGCAGTTTCACTAATAATGCCTAGATGGACCTGATATTTCCTTTCAGAGATTGTCACAGTCGTGGACATGTATCACTGTGTCATACAGTTAATGAAATTATTCACTCTATAGCTATCAAGTAGTCATCAAATACTGCAACAGAAACAGTAACTTTTGAAAAGTAGTCTATGTGTGTTTGTGTGTGTGCGTGGAATTGCTAAGATACAAAAGGAAGTTTATGAAATAGTTAAAGTTGGAATATATGCTTTCATTCTGGTATTTAGCTGCCAAAGTTGAATGTGATGGAAGGCATCTGCGGTTGTGTTTGTGTAAGGTTGTCTTTAGTGGCAGAGTATATTATCTAGTGGCACTTTATGAAACTTTCAGTGGTACAGCCTTTTTCTTTTCCACTGTGTGTGTAAGAATTACTTTAATCTTTTTTCTCTATGAGAAAAGATAAATATTATCTGCTGTATATACCTGATGAAACACTTATCTTTTTGATAATTAATGAACCCATTTTAAGTCCATGTTATGCTATCCATCTTTTGTGGTACTGAAATGGATGACAGTGTGATTATGTCTTTGAAAGATAAGTAAATGTGTGTGCTCTTAGATCATCAGGCTTTTAAAATACCAGGAAAGTAGAAGTATAGCAAAACTAGGAGTATTTCTTAATCTTGACATATAACACAGTGGTTTCTGTGCTTTTATTTATAAATGTATATTTTATTGCACTACATATACACGTCAGATTTCACAGGCATCTACAAATGATTATATTAATATTTTATGTTCCATTTATGCTTTCCCCTGCATATTGACAAAATAATAAATATGCAATATATTGAATATTACATGATTGAACATTGATTTTTATATATATGACATAAAAGTTTTAGTAAGCAAAGAATAATGCTATGTTTTACATGAGAATTCTCAATACCATTACAAGCCAAGTTAAGCTTTGAATTATATTTCAGTATTCTTGTCAATATAAACTGGTTTACAAAGACACTTTCAGAATGATAATTGATGGATTTCTCAAAATACCTTTGTCATTGAAGAGAAGTATATACTTTGAATTTCATTACTGTAAAAGTATATTTTTAAGAAGTCAAACAGATCCTCTTAAGTGTCTTAAATGGTATAATTTTGGCCATCTGTGTTACAATATGGAATAATGTCCAATTATCTCGTTTATCATGGCTTCTGAAACAGCTTACACTATAAATTCTGTTTATTAAGGGCAAAATTATACTGTCAGATTCTCACATGCTTATCTTTGAAAAGTGACTTACAGACCACACTTTACCCTTTTAAAGGAGGAAGAAAGAATTTAAATGGGAAAAGGTCAGTGGATCTGTGGACGCTTGTGTCCCGTGTGCTGTTTGATTCTCCTGTACATCACCTATAGGCATCAATAAAAAAGCTGCTGCAGCTTGGAGGCAGTATATAGCTACATGTAGGCAGTGAATTTAAACTAGAGTTGATCCAGGGCCATTTCTTCTGGAGTTATGGCTGTATGTGAATTTTCTGGCTCCACATTTCCAACAAAAGTCCATGGCTCGGAAGATTGTTATGTTCTAAGGCTGGCCAAATCCAAACTTGGACACTATGTTTAATATGAAAAAAAAAAAAAAAAGAAAGAAAAAAATTATTGAAGTGTTAAATGCCCTACAGCTCTCTAAATTGCCATGCAGAAGGTTAAGGAATAGCCTTTTCCTAAGGGTTCTCCATTTATCTTTATTTTCTGATTCTTGTTTCTGCACTTGAGAAAGTGCCAGAACATCCTATGTGAAGGTATTTGGGACCTTCCGCATCCAGATTAATCTCATTTGTCTTGACTCCTGGCTGCTTATCAGAAAGATAATGCTTAACTACAGATACTTCATGATCACAGGTATTCCTATGTTAATCATGACGAGGGATAATTAGGAAACACATAAAGTTACACTCATGTTTATTTAGATCCATACATTGTCATGAAATATGAATGGTGCTGATCAGCCATCATAGTAATTTCCAAATAATTTTAACAAAGAAGGAATGAAACTAAACCTGTGTTCATGAACACAATTCCTTTCAAAGTTTTAACTTTATTTGTTTACTTAATTCCTTAGCCCATTAAAAATTAAATTAGTACATTTTTAGCTAACCAATATATAGAAACACTTGTATGTGCCGGTCGGTGTTTCTTCCCTGAACTCTAGCTATGGTATTTGAAGAAGAATAGATGACTGATTTCAATTCTATAAATTAATTTCCAAGAAATTAGACTGTGTTAGAAAAGTTAGTTAAATAAATAAAGATGTTGGATACATATGCAAGTTAATGGTTATGAAAGAAAATTGTAATTTTTATGAGAATTAGCTAGTATACCCTTCACTAATTTATGCCAAGTTGGCAGTTCAGGTTGCTCATGTACTCTGTATTAATGACATACAAGGCAGAGCAACCTGACCAGGATTTAACAAAACCAGAAAATCATTTATTTACTTCATTTCCTCCAGCAAACAGGTCTGTTTTGGATAGCACACTATAGTCATTAATCTTTTCAGTCAGTTTCCATTAAATATCACTTGTTGAATACACATGGTCTCCAGAGATCTGGGGTATCTAAATTTCAAACCCAAATGGTTGGACTCTGGTGGCTATTTTCTGTATAGTCCAGTTGAAGAATAACTAGTCCATCTAAAGACTGACAAGCACCTTCTTACAGAAGCATGTGCTCTAATTTGTAAAACAAGTAATTGCCAACAATGCAAATAATTCACATTTGTTAAGCATATTGTGTTTTACAGGGATGATATCTTAAAAATGTATGTATTTTTCACAACCAAAAAAACCAAGTTATTGCTAGAAATACTGCACAAATCTCCTAAAAAAAAGTAATCATTGAGCTTCTAACTCTATGTGAACAAAGCTCATGATGAGTACAGCTTTTATCTCCAACTCAGTAAGTATATACTATATATATGGTAACTGAATGTAACTGAATGCATTCATGTAACTTATGGAATGTTAACAATTTTTTTAATATAAATTACAACAATTATATTTATTTTTTTACATTTTCAGTAGAGTAATTGTTTGAATTTTCTGTGTCAGGAAGGTTACAGACGTAAGAAATCTTAAGTTGAAATCCTGGGTCACATTAAGATAGCCTGATTGAAATTATTGATCCCATGAAATGAATGGGTGTGTTCTTAGTATTACCTGCTGGGAATTGGGCCTTATGTGTAGACTGAAACTTTGCAGAATTTACCCGTAGTTCTGTTGCTGTGGATCTTTTTTCTCAGAAAGAGGAATTCTAAAAACTACATTTGTTGTGACTTTTCTTTTGCTGGACTCTTATAATTGCAAGCTCTTTGGACTTCTTGGTTGTAACCATAAATCTCTTCAAGTGCATTCTGCGGCCACCACCATGCACTGGTATGATTTATTACCATTTCACATTTTGGACAAATAAAGCAGAGGAAGGGATTGTGTTTTCCTCTTTACTATGCATAGTCCTCTCATTCTTCTGAACCAGGCAAATATTCTTGTCATAACAGTTGCCCACAGTACTGGAGATCAAAGTTCAGTTATTGACTGTATTACAGTATAGTTATAAGATCTCATGAGATCACATAAGTGCATGGAATGCAATCTTAATATAATTACTTACTACTTTGTGAACTTTCAAAATTAATAAGTAATACTAAAGCTTAGGCTGTTAGCCATGATTTGAAACAGTAAACAAACAAAAATTCCATTGCACAGATTTTGCAATTAGGAATACGTATTCCTGAGTGCTTGTGTTTTGCTTAAACCTAGGGTTTTTGAGCACCGGCTATCTGTTACTATGTACATGTAAATCACCTAAAACAATGGCATGCCTTATGTATTACCTTTATGATTACACACAGTTACTCTAATTAATGTTAAACAATATCATAAAAGTAGATATTAATATGAAAATCTGATTTGAAGCTGATTCATGGAGCATACATACCATTTTTCAACACATTCTGAAGTACTGTTCTATGCACAACTTTGTTCACAGATTATAAATCTTTTGCTGACCAAGTATAAAAGTCTGTACTACTCAACTGTGATAAAATGCATTAGAGACATGAGAGCTATGAATTTGTTTTAAAGGTAGAATATCTCACATCATTTATAGAGAAAGAAAGTGAACACAAGTGTCTGTAAGCAAAAACTAATATTATCAACTGGATGATACACTAATCAAAACATCCCAGAGAGGTGGTAGAAACATCCCTGGAAACATCCCTGGAAACGTTCAAGGTCAGGTTGGATAGGGCTCTGAGCAACCTGGTCTAGTTGAAGATGTCCCTGCTTACTGCAGGGGGAGTTGGACTAGATGACCTTTAAAGGTCCCTTCCAATCCAAACCATTCTATGATTCTATGATTCTATAAAAGTTTAAAAACCAATAGCCCAGTGAGATGCTAAGCAACAGCATTATGGTCACTAAATGAGGAAATCCTATTTGGCTGCCAGGCACTGTCCTTGGATGCTTTGGGTACTACTTTGGGTCAGGCAAGACGAAATCTTTCACTGGATAATGCAACACCTGTTGCAGTGCTAGATACAGCTCCAAATTACAACCACATCTTTCTACCAGTTTTAATAGCAAGAGAAGTGGAAAAAGGAATAAAGTGGGCTTTCGGGAAAATGAATTGCAGTATTTTAACCATGCAAATATGGGCAGGACAGAATGATGATCAGAGCAAAGGATTTTTGCTGTGTATAAGATTGTACACAATTACATTTTTTCATTATAATCTATTGAGAAGACTAAACAAAAAGGTTTCATCACCAAGAAAAAACTCAAACCAACAACAAGTAAAGCATAACTTGGTGCTTTTGACCTTGTCAGAAACTTTGTGTGTTTATCTATGATTATTAATGGTCTCCTGCTCAGGAGGGAACTTTCTGAATATCAGAAAGTTCCTGTCCTTGTTCCAATTAAAATGGTAAATTCCTTTGAAAAGCCTGTATAGAAATACCTTGATTTCCATTTTAGTTCACTTGTCAAAAGCAAAGAGAGTGTTGCCATTCTTGTACTCTAAGGATGCGAGGTGACACATCTGACAAGCAGAAATAGATTGGAAGTAAGTCCATTAATATATGTAAAATCATTTTGTAAGTGATCATTTTTAATATACACGAGGGAGTTACACCTACACATCCAGGGAAGAATATACTCACTTTGAATGTGGCTCATGTCCCCCTCCACTGCATATAATTAAGTCCTTTCTGGTTTAAATAATTTCTCCTCCAACCTTTTTCTCCTTGCCTGAAATATTCTAAAGCTCAGTCCACTGAAGACTTTTGGCCAATACCACTTGTGCCTGGAGGAAAATTACATTTAAAACTGACAAAATCTCTGACACTGAACTCTGCAGTAGTACAGTCTAGGAGTTTATTCTCTGGCTGAAAAGCGATGAATCCTCGACAAAAATCTTGATTTCTCCAGTGGAGAAAATCCTGTTCCCAGTTTGTGCCTCATCTAATGTTTAACTTTGAGCAAGTGACTTTAACCTTTTTCTGTTCTGTTTAGACTATAAGTTTTTGGGGAAAGAGATTATCTCTGACTGTGAGTTTTACAAGGGCATACCCAACAGTGCTCCAATTGCAACTACAGCTTAGCTCCAACATAACACTGTAATAACAATAATCGATAACAATAGGCCAAATAAAAAATAATCTGAGTAAACCCTGATCCCAGAAGGAAGAAAATCACCTACCTTTAGAGGCCCATAGCTTTGCAGTGACAGTGAACCCATACAAACACCTTCGGTCTCATTCATAATGAGAGAAAAGAGAGAGATGAAATTTGTCCCCATCCGTTTAATAGAGATGTGAAGAGCAGCCTGGCCACACACAAAATTGCTGTGCCTCTATATAGGACAGATCTCTTTGCTATGTAAAATACTACAGCTAAGAATTCATTAATCTTCTATATTCTGCATTTTAAATGGGCTTTGTATTGATTTTTATTACTGTTGGAAAAGACCCATTTATAGAGCAGCAGGTTAAAGAAAGAAGAATGTGGTGTGAACAGGACTATTTAATGGGAGAAAATATCCTGATTTGTCCTTTGCCATTCCTAGTAAAAAATGACAGCATTGTATCCCTGGAAGTTCTTGCCCAGCACCTTTATGAAACCGTTTGTTCTAACTTCTGTTGTTAACCTTGGAAATTTACTACATGCATTAATGGGTCCCCGTGCAAAGAAATTACTCCCAAAGGCTTTACTTGCTGACTTTTCTATGCCTTATCTTTGTTGCCCTTTATTTCCTTTTCTCCCGTCCAAAAGGCTTTGATGTCCCCTTGTTAACCTTTTCTTTCAATATAAATTCTGCTACATATTAGACATATGTTAAAAATTTTTTAATGTAGCAATGACAATTACTGACAAAAAGGAAATGCCAGGATTTTCTGTCTGTGAAATCTTTCATTAACCTCTTAGTATACATGCATTATAGTGCAGTCGTTAGTTTCATTATCACCTTCTCATTATCACCTTAAGAAACTGAGGACCATTGAGACCATTTACTGTGCAGTGCTGACAATCCTCAGTAAACGAAAACCTGTTCAGTATTTTGTTTTAGCCTCATTGCTTATGTATGATCCTAAGAAATATTGCCAGTGTTCAAATTCTGCCTTTAAGATAGAGATTTGTAAACTGAACATGATTGAGATTAGAAGGGATGTCTGGAGGTTATCTGGTACAGCCACCCTGCTCAAGCAGGGTCACCTAGAGCCAGTTGCCGAGGTCTGTGTGCAGACGGCTTTTGAAGATCTCCATAGAGAGAGACTCCACAACCTCCCTGGACAATCTGTTGCCATGCTCTGTCACCCTCACAGGAAAAAACTGTTTCCTGATGTTCAGAAGGAACTTCCTGTGTTTCAGTTTGTGCCCATTGCCTCTTGCCCTGTCACTGGGCGTCACTCTTTGCACCCTCCCTTCAGGTATTTATAAATACTGATGAGATCTGCCCTGAGCCTCCTCATCTTCGGGCTCAATAGTCCCATCTCTCTCAGCCTTTCCTGGCAGGAAATGTGCTCCAGTCCCTTAATCATCTTTGTGGCCCTTTGCTGGCCTCTCTCCAGTACGTCCAGGTCTCTCTTGTGCTGAGGAGCCCAGAACTGAGCACATCAAACTTCATCACACTTGCAGTATGAGTCATCACACAGGCAACGTTAGAATGTATGCAAAACTTTTTCAAGGTTTTATGAACAGCTACTTTAAATTCAGTTCTAGCTAATAGGCAGGACCTGGATGAGGGTGTAAAGACAGAAGGCAATTTGGATGAAAGTAAATAATAAATTTCATAACTCAAAAAAAAAGGTAAAAGCAATAGAATAAGAAAATTAACGAGCAAATATAGCTAATCAATAGGCAAAGTCTCACGGAAATGGTGCTTTAAAACACTAAATCTTGCTGAAAGAATCTATATTAAAACTTAGCTAAGAGGAAATAGTTTTTGCATGCAAGAAGGATAAGAAGCATGATAAAAATATCATTGTGGTTGCATTAACAGAATCTAAAAATCAAAAATAGAGTAATCACAATCATGGGAAATAAAATATAGAGCCAGAGTAATTATTAGGGAATGTTTCATAGAAAATGTTTATAAAACCAGAATGATTAAGAAGCAAAAGGGATTGCAAGTGACAAAGAACAAAAATGGCAGGGAGAAAAGATTATAGAAATGCAATGGTGAAAGAAGATTATGAAGGAAATCTAGATGCATTTATATCCCACATGATACTTTATTGAGAAAGTGTCTTAATAAGACACTTTGACTCCCGGTGTATATCTATTAATAAACATCAGATTAAAGAGATATGGCTAAAGTATGTTATATATTTAATGTTTAATGTGACCTGAGTGCACTTTACATGCAGGACTAGTAGGAAAAGAAGGGGGAAAAAAAAAGAAAAAAGAAAAAGAGTGTTTCCTCTAGGTATAATCAGTCAGTAAGGTCAAATAAAGTTTACTCTGGAATTTGTAAACAACTAACCAGCACTATCCCAGTGTTATTAATTACTGTCTTCCAGGATGCCAAATTTGATTTCAAAGAACAGAGAAGGAACTTGTCAAAATAATGGTCCAAGAGAGGCCATGTTGAGGTCTGCATGGCCAAATACCTGACTCTAATCATTACTTTCATTAGCAATTTTAAAGGTGGAATAAAACAAGAGAGAGGGATAGGCAGTGTCCTGGACAATATTAGAATTCAGAAAATCTCAGCTGAGTGGAGAAATGACAAAAATATCCCAGGTAAGACAAAGGCAAGATACTGCAGTTGGAAAGCCAAATACGTACACAAAAACTGAGAAGAAATGATTCTTCAACACTGTCTGAGAAAAGGATCTGAAGGCCACAGCAGATCAAAAGTCCCATGTTGGTCTATATTGTGATGCCACTTTAAAAAAAAAAAAAAAGTATTCTTAGCACAATCATTAAAGTAATAGGTGGCTAGTTATTCTTAGTGCTGATAAATCATCTTCTGTAGTACCTTGTCCATTTTTAGTAACTACTGTTTAAGAAGGTTTTTTATGAAAATGTGTACAGAAAACAGTAGTAATAATAAAATATCAGAATGATGAATGATAAAACATTGCAGAATTCTGAGAAGGAAGAATGGAAGATTAATTCATTAACACCATTTTTCCCTTTCTTTTGCTAGGTCTATATTCAATGAAAACAATTGTAATCCTTCTATAAATTGTTGCAGTCTTAGCCTGCTCTAGGTATTTAGAGAAATGGTGAAAAGGTTGGCATCTATAAAAAATGGTGGATACTGAAAAAAAAATCTTTTAGACAGGATCAAGGATTTAACCCCAAAGGCTGCATTTTTAGGAAAGTGACGAAAAAACAGGGAGTTTTAATGGAGACTGTTCTACAGCTCCAAGTACAGCAGGTGTTACTAGATAGCTGCCAAAATAAAGTATTCTATATATCTCAGAATGCAATTTGTGTTTTTAACTGCTCTTAAACTTTCTTCCAAAGAACTTTAATAACCTTATTCCATGTTTCTAAACCAGACAGTGTAACTTACAAAGGTATATTCCCCTTCAGTCTTTAAGTGCCCATGTTTTCTTTGTTTAATCTACCATTTAAAGTAGCTCATAATCCTTTAAGTCTATTAAATTTGAAGAGGTCCATCCGAAAATAACCTTCTCTTTCTCTCGAACTCTGTTTCCTAGCAAATGTCATCAGAGTACAATGCATTCTTTCTTACAATTCCTGTATATATAAACACAAAATAATTAGAATTGCAAGACACTAAATTTTCCTTCATTTTCAATTGAATGAAATTCCACTTCCATCCAAAACCAAGCATTTCTTTTAATCTATCAAAGTAGCTCTGCTTTTAGGCTTTGTTAATGCCTATCATAGACTATGTTTTATTTGACAGTAATTAAAATTTTCCTAGATTTTGAGGCATTCCTCTTCTTTATCACTTAGCTGTACATTATCGAGAAATAGCTTCGTGGTTTCACAAAGATCGTCCTTAACCAAGCTCAACCTTTCAAGTAGTATTCTGTTCTGCTGATAGCAGGCAAGCCTGAAAAAGCCAAGAATGCCAATTTCTCTTGGCTTTCACCCCAAACAAAATTCCAGATGGTTCAAACAGAGAGGACCAGCCCCGAGCCAGGAGTTGCACTGCACATGTACAGCCGCTCAGAGTGGCACTGGCCGGATTGTTTTTCATTTGAAAGTACAGTGCCATAGAAACAGAAACGCTGCACAAAATTCAGCCAGTTTCCCTTGTACCTTCTGAGAAATTAAGAGAAAAATTGGAAAGCAACTACTACCCACTGCCATGAAAAATTCCATTTTGACATTTTAGGAATGAAATGCTTTTAACTGTTTGTTTGAATCAAATGTCAAGGGGGGGCCTGTTTTAAGAGAAGGGGTGAAGTGAAATTGCTGTTACATGCTAGAAGTTATTAACATTAAAAATAGCCAATATTTTACAGAAAAATGCCTAAACCAAGCACTTTGACTTTCTAGCAATGAAATGTATCAGTCACTCTCAAAACAATTTTCCCAAGATTTTCCTTCATGGAAACATGCAAAATGTTCTGGTTGCGTTCTTCTGAAACAAAGCAGGTTTGGGACATTTCTAAATCTTCAGTGAAATAGAAAGACCTAGAACTACTAAAAAATTAGTTGAGACTGAAAAACTTTTGAAAATGAAGACAGTGTTACATAAACACCTTGTATGCCAATGACTGTCATCACAGTAGTACTAGAATATCTTCATTCATAAAGGTGAGCAGTCCTTTGAATTAAAACAAGCAAAGAATTGCTGAAAAACAAGTAACAGATAAATGAGACGTCAAAATTGTCTGTGATTCGCACACAGTCTCATAAGGAGTTTGTGGCAGATCTGAAATCCCTTATCCAGTTGCACTATTTTGCCTGACTTTACACAGTCCAAGAAAGTATTAATTGCTTTTCTGAGACTCCTATGTCTAATATAAATAGTATAAATATTATCATTATTTTGTTAGCTTCAACACAGAAGTCTAATAATGTATATATTGTTGCCTTATTTTGGAGATTACACTAACTCAACCAAACAGCAGAAATTTGTCATTAAGGCTGGCACTGAGTAAATGTAAAAAGTGCAAGGTCAAATCAAATAACTTCTAAACAAACAGAAAAAATTATTCATGTTATTTCATAAATAAATTCTCAAGGATTACCTGAAAAATAGCTACTATACAGCCTGATCCAGGGACCAATTGAAATAAATCTATTTGTTTCAACAGAGTTTGAATACATTAGGAAATCAAGAGGGAAGGGAAGAAAGATTTCTTTCTCTAGTGAAATCAGCCTTCAGATTAGGGAAGTCACCTAATCATGGGAAATTTTGCTATTGATTTTCTGTGCACTAAGGACTTCATATAAGTTGACTATTAGCTTGGATTGTCAGCTGCTGTAAAGCGTTAGAGTTGCCAGCTGAGTATATAGCCCATTATATGTTATAATCTGACAGACTTTCTAGTATAAATACATGATAACCTTTCCAAGCGAAACCATCCTATGATTCTATGACATACAAATACTATCAAGGCAGCATTTTTAATATGTTGGATTTCAATAATTAATGAGGCTTAGTATGCAAATGACCTCTTTTATAAACTCTATCTTATGCATAAACAAATGTTTTTATATGTTATATGTTTTATATGTTTTTATATATATCATTATGTGCAAGATGCAGAAAGTGAAAGGCTTTCACTTTCCTTTTTTACAATCTTTCATGCTTTAAAGCCAAAGCGCAGTTTCTTTGTTGAATATTATAAGAGCTTTTGCAAAACAAATGTATGCAAAATCTGTATGTACTAGAGCCCAATTAATCAACAATTTTGAGATTTTCACATGGAAAATTCATACTAAATAGCTGTAAATGGTCAGCTGCATAATAACATTTCCTTAAATGCAACCTTCCCAGTAGGAAGCTTCTCTTTTGCAAGAAGACAGGACTTCTCCCCCAGAATACTACCTTTTACTTTTTGTGCTGCAACACTTCAGCAAAGAGATAATATTGTATATAGCTGAGTTTGGTTACAGCTCCAGGCCTGGAAGATTTATTTTAAATATCAATGCCCAAAGTTAAACATCTTGATAAGCATTTAGCTACAAATATTCCATTATAACATATCCACTAAAACGGTCTGAAAATCTCAGTCTTAATTCTGTAGACAGCCTTCTGATTACTTTCTCCTTTTACCTGTAGTCTATCTGAGCTCTAAAATTATGTTAGATGAACAAAGAGCAAACCCTCTCCTCATAGTTTTGGTGCCAAAAGTGGGACATAGCAGAATCTTGTTATGTGAATCTAACACGAGCCCCTTAAACACTGACAAACCCAGAGGTACTCCAGGCTGTCACTGACCAGCATTTTGACACTAGTTTCTCAGACACCAACATCTCTGTCCCTGTGCACACTCAGGGATCCCCCAGACATGACAAAACAGAACAGGGTGGAGCCTGGCACATATGGAGCATGGCCAAGGCACAGGAATTACATGCTCCTTCCTCGAAACCTGCTGAAGGGATCAAAGTTGAAAAAATGTTTCCAGAGTTGTTTTGGACAACTCATGCTACTACCACTTGGAAATATAGCAAAAGGAAGAAATTATTCTGTCAGTTCTCATATTTTTCCCCATCTCCAACTCTGAATCCAAAAGTTTTGTGGTTGGGAAACTTACCTAGGGCATGAGAGATCCATGTTATTTCCCTCTTTTCTCACTCCTCTCCCACAGTACTTTTTTATCCAAGTTAAGATGTATAATCTGGGTGGCAACCAGATGGATAAAATACTGGCTGGATGGTTGGGCTAAAAAGGCCACACTGAATGGGATAAAACCCTGAGTAATCTGGTCTGACCCACTAGCTGCCCCTGCTTTGAGAAGGATGCTGGTCTAGAGACTTCCTGAGGTCCCTTCCAGCCCCAAATCCAATTTGAGTTGTCCTATGGTCCTGCAAACAGCTGTGGAGGAGACCACAATGACATCAGAGTGTTTTTTTCATCTGTTGTTAAACATGTGCTGTTGCTTAGTAAGATTTGTTAAACTGGGAAGAGGAAACAAAGTAAGTGACCGGGACACCTATTGGGAATATAGGGACAGAAGCTCATGTTTTGGACTTCACTCTGATTACTTTTATAGAATCATAGAATCATAGAACAGTTTGGGTTGGAAGGGACATTTCAAGGTCATCTAGTCCAACCCACTGCAATAAGTAGGGACATCTTCAACTAGATCAGGTTGCTCAGAGCCCCATCCAACCTGACCTTGAATGTTTCCAGGGATGGGACATCTACCACCTTTCTGGGCAACATGGTCTAGTGTTTCACCACCCTTACTGTAAAAAATGTCTTCCTTTTATCTAGTCTAAATCTACCCTCTTTTAGTTTAAAACCATTACCCCTTATCCTATCACAAAACTTTGTCCCCATCTTTCTTATAAGCCCCCTTTAAGTAGTGGAAGGCTGCAGTAAGGTCTCCCTGGAGCCTTCTCTTCCTTAAGCTGAATAATTCCAACTCTCTCAGCCTTACTTTTATTATTATTATTATTATTATTATTGGTGGTGGTGGTGTTATTTTATTTTATTCAAAGTTTCACCTAAGTTGCAGGAATCACTGTAACATGACCCAGATGTTTTCCCATATCCAAAGTGGCTATGCTAGCAACTGGGACAAAGGCTCATTCTTGGCCTCATTCTAGCTAAATGAAATTTGAATTATTCCCTGCTTATAAAATACAACTCCTCCAAAGAAATCAGTTTGAGTGGGGCATCTGTTTTGGGGGAGTAAGGAAAAGCAACCAGTAAGGTGTGAGTTGATTGTGAGTCACTTCCTCAGGTTAATGTTGAAGTCAAGGATCATATATAGGGAATTTTATTTCATGATGGATTTATAGTGCTTGCTGTACAGGAAATGTTGTTTCTTAATTAACACTGTTGTTAAATACAGTCATCTAAGTTTCCAGTGAATAAGACATTAAGCCAAAAGACCCAACCACATTAATTATACTAGGTCAAATTTTGTGAATGAATTTCTAAAAACCAGAATTGTAATCCTGTGCACTTTAAAATATTGTGACATTCAGACTGTGGCCCATCTTCTGTAATTTCATGTCCTCCAGTAAAACACAGAACCCACAACTAATTAATAAGTAGTAAAAATCATATTTTTCTTTACCCACATAGTGGTAGAAAAAAGATGTCACAGAACACATTCTTCTATTCCATCATTTCAGGTGCACAATAGACTGGTTGTATGTTATGGGAGACACAGCCACCCCGAGGACATGATCCAGCAGAGAGAACTGAAATCAGATGTCCAAACCCCTTACACAACATGGCAAAGGGAAATTTAGCATTTTTAATTCTTCCAACAAATTTTAATGAAATCTTTCAATTTTTTCAGTTTCTGGCATTTCATCTAGATCAAAATGTGTTGATATTTCCAAGTAATATTAGAAATTTTCCTTAATGTGGAAAGTTTCAATTTTTTCTTCCTAGGATGAAAAATAACAAGTTAAATGTCAAGTTTCATGTGAGGTGGGATTTCTGAATTTCAAGTACTTCATAGCCATGTCTAAGAAATTTGAAACAGAGAAAGCTATTTCAGCTTTCTTAGCTTGGTTATGTTGTAAAGCACTGTCACTAATCACTACTAGTATTCTTTTCAAGTTGTGAAAGAAAAAAAGAATCCATTTTGAATATTCATTCCTAATTAATCTTTCTGATTTGAAGCTTAAAAATCATTTATTTTCTTAGCCGTTTATGTTCTGCAGTAGGGAAAATCTTTCATGACATTTGTTTACAGTCCAGAGTCTGTAAATTCAGAGTCTGAGTTTAGCATTGTTTGGATTCTGTAGACACAAAACAGTTATGTTAGTCTTTAATTTCCAAACATGTCTTGAAAAATTGAGACAATTCCATTGTTTTTAGGTTAAGATATATGTGTATTTAAGATATATTTGTATTTAAAATGTGTGGATTTTTGATAGGAAGAAATACATTATTGTAGTCAATGAGTAAATCCTGTTAAATGATTATGTTATTCAAGGGATAAATCACTGTGTAAACTCATTTTAAAGTAAGGTTCATTTTTGAAACTGGATTAACAAATTCCATGTAACAAAATCCTGGGTCTGTATTTCATCATTCAGAAGCAGGAAGCTTTAGAGGTAAAATTTCTCACATTAATGTATTCTATAAAGATATTAATGGGTTGTAAAAATCTCACAAACCCAAAGTTATAGTAAAATATGTATTTAATTCTATTTGTAGTAAAATCTCTACTTAATGTTTAATTTCTATATGCTTATGGTTAATTAGGTGGACTCCTCTGCACGTGAGCTTGGAAACAGGAATATATACATGAATATATCTTCCCTGTTAGATCACTCATTCCTGTTGTGGATGCTAGCATATGCTCTAAATCACTAAGAACGGGCTGCTTTAAGTTATATTACCAAAGTACATGTGTGATTCTCAGTGATTCGCAAAGATTTACCACTGTATCATAAGGGATGATAAGAGTTAAAAATGCCTGTGAGCTGACATAAAGATGCCTAATACATAATTATATTGGACAAGGTAATTGAGATGGAGGGAAAAACTGAGAGGGGGGAGTAAATGAACTCATCCTTCCCCATATCCTGCAATGTCTCAAGTGTCACAAAGAATGGAGAAGCAAATCTTTATGGGAAATGGAAACTAGAAGCTGAATTTCCAAGCTTAGGTGAAGTTAAACAATTAAATAGATTATTCAAAAGGAATTGTCACCCAGATTTGTACTTCTCCAGCTTGGCTTCTTTTGGTACTGCAGACATCCACTGATGTCAAGAGCAGATGCCTCAGAGACATGATGTTCAGGGATGCCTCTGTCCTTAGCCTGGAGAAGTTGCTGGGAAAGCAGTGGGTATAAAAGTAGGGGCAGCAAATGCCTGAGAGATGTGTTCTAGGGCCAAAGTGCACCTGTTGAAGATGTCTGTGGTGAGTGAGGAGAACCATATTTTTTTTTCTTTTCCTTAGGAAAAAAAGGTGCATATCTCAGAACTTGCTTCCCATCCTGAAGTCTATGTGAGGAACTGGTTTGGTATGAAGTCCTGGCTTCAGAAATGTTGAGAATATAAATCTCCCAGACGTCAGTAACCAGGGTTAAAATGCACACACACAAGTTTAGATAGATTCCTGAGGTTTATTATCCTTCGCTGACACAGAGGAGCTATTTGCCGTTCATTTTTACAACTGTGCATTTCTCAGTTCTCATCTTCACAATGTTCCTGAATCTCAAGACCTTCATATATATTTGATTTGAATTGTCATACAGCCTCGGGGGAAGAAATAATTCCTTCTAAAAAACGTTACAGGTGGGATGAGCATCTCATTAAGTCCATCCCAGTGTGTATAAACACCTTGTACAAATGGCCTCTATTTTACAGAAATAGCCTTTCAGCCACAGAGAGCACATAGGAAGCCATGCAGTAAGTGTACTCATTGTGCATTTTGGAGAGGAAGGAGAGATCTGCTTTTAGAATTAAAAGGAGTTTCCTGTATTGGAATCTTTGTGCTAAGCACCTACACAGCTCTGGCGATTTCATAGAGTAGAGGCAGCACTGCAAGACATGAGCCTAGGTCTCAAGTTTGACACTAGAGGGAGAAAGCAGTCTCATAATAATATAACAGATTATTTCTTCTCATTCTCAAAAATGAACTAAGATGGTTTGAAGACCTTTTTTCTTCCAAAAGGATTTGTTCATTTGGTTTTCCCTCACCTACTCTTGTGCAGATCAGAAAGCTTGGTATTCAGCTGAGCTAATCTGGACATGTGATACTCATGTTCAAACTAGATAGGATGCTCAGCTGAATCTCTTTTCAGTAGCTACAAAAACAGAAAACTCTTGCAACCTAGGGCTGCTTTCTATTTGAGGTAGTAATAAAAATAATGTAGCATTAACCAGGCCTCAGTTGCTCCAAAAGGAAGGAGTTAGTTTTCTGTGTTGATATATATGCTTAATTAAGAAGAGCTGGGAGTCTCAGGATGGGAATAATGGACACAAGATAAGGGAGAAAGTGGCAGACATGAAAAAAATCCCTGAAATCTTCTTCTAGCTTTGGATTGAACTGGAGACAAATCCTCTGCCAATGAAAACTTTTACTGGTAGTAGTAGCCCACACAAAATGCTTGGCTGCTAGCTGACAGCAGTTTCCCTGTGCCAGATTCCTGTGATGGAGGCAGTGTAGACTTGTTACTTTCATGTACATTGAGTACAAAGAAATAAAAGCTCTTGTTGTTGTTGTTAAAGTGAAGCTGGCAAATATTTTTATTTTCTGCAACTAGTCTTGGCAGTGCTTGAAAACCAGCTGTGCACAGTGAAGCACCTGTACAATGGAGAAGGAAGCAATAACAGAAAACTAGTAATAACTGAATGAAGGTGCATTTTTTTTTGTCATATTTAATGTCAATTTGTGAAACATTTAACATTTCTCTAAGGCAAGGCTTCCTTGACAGTCCAAGAACCAGCTGAGTACATGAGCCTACCTCTGCATTTTGATAAAATGAAACAGGACAAAGAAACAGTACGTGAACTTGGAATCTTTTTTTCTACCCTGTGTAATGACAGTGGGGCAAATATTTTTATATTCAGTGGTGAAAGTCACGCAGCAAACTGCATTGCACGACATGCAATACAGAATTACAGGATTTACACCTCTTTTCATCAATAAAACAGTTCTTTTACAGCAGGTGCCACAAGTCTTCCAGAGAATTTGGAATACAAGCGAAAGTAAAAGTCCTGCCTTTGCTTCCTAGGTGTTCTGCATTCCCATGCCAGAAACTTGGGTACATTTCTAAAAATCCAACTAGTCAAATCTCCTCTGGACTTATGGACCCTTCGATCCAGAAATCAACAACAAAGATATAATTTTGAAATTTCCAGTATTTTTAATCTTTATTTTCCTTAAAACGGACAAGGCTAGAGGCTTAGGAGTACAAAATTGCATGCTAAAAACTTGAAGTAAATAGTTGTATCTTAGAATACAATCTCATGCCCCTAGATCAGTTTGATTCAATGATAAAATGTCATCAATATATATAAGAGAGATGGTAGGGTTTTTTTCTTTTATGAGACTGCTCCACTAAACACCAGTTGCAGCAGCCTCTCATGACCACATCACTCATATATATGTTCTTGCAAGCACTGTAATTGTCAGGCATACATCATTCAGCATATAAATACCAGGCAACAGGGACTGTTTTATTGTTTGGCTGATGTAAAGTACAGCTCTGCAAGGTTGACAAATCCAGCATTTCTTTGTGACAGTTCATTATGTAGATTCCTAATATTAGGGCTAATCCTGAAGCATGTATTCTGGCAAAAATCCTGCTGCATACATGCCAAAGAGGTAAACAATCCAGGTTCAAACCAGCAAATGTTAGGGTCTGAGCAAGCTGTTTGAGGACCACAGATGAAGCAGAGCTGAATACTCTGAACTGCTGCAGTCACCCACTTGATAAACTTTCTACCATCAACCTCATGAAAACCAGCAGACATAGGATAAAAATAAGCCTTTTGTCTTTGCATCTTCGTGTTCCTAACAGTGCCTGTCCAGGCTCTACAGACACTGACTGCCACCCAAACAGGCTACAGACTGATGGATAGGCTGCAGTTAGTCATAGTCCTTCATGATGAAATTACTGGAAAATAAATTATTTTGGAATTGAATTAAATTACAGGGCACTGCTGAAAGAAATTAGGCCATGCAGGGTGGGATTGCTCTGCTGGATACACACATAGTTCTAACTGGAAGAACACTTACTACAGTTAGTGCAAAAGAATAGTAACACTTAAGTGGAAGTTAAATAAATGTTTCATGAAGATACAGGATGTTTATTAAAGATGTCAAAATTTACAGAACTCCTACAGGAAATAAAGCTTTCCTCTGTATTTCTCCTTTAAAATAACTTTTCTCTTCTACCATCAGATCATTATATGCACTCAATTTATTGGTTTAGCTTTCAATAGTGATAGGACACATTTTTCTTTGGTGTGGATATATATGAGAATGAATCTAACATAATTTTGAAATATAAAAGTGGAAGGAACATCAGCCATTAAATAGAAACCTCCACAGTACATCCAACCTTGAGAATAATAGATGCTCAGGACAGAATTGCTCATAACACATCCCTGAAAACCTGTCCCAGCACCCTAAAATAGAAATTAAAACCAACAGAACAAGAGTTTGAAAGTAACACAAATTATGTGTTGTGAGAATAGGAGTAGCAAAATATATTGACAATATCCTGGGTTCTTGTTATAGCAAGGAACGTCTTAACAGAAATATGTAGATGATCCTAGGAAGTGGGTCACACTTCATGTTAAAAAGGAGTGAAATAAATCTCATGCTAAACCTCAAACCATACTAACTTCATGGTGAGAAGGCCAAGAAAAAATCTGACATGAGGAAAAATTCCTTTCTGTCACTAAATCTGACGGTTTGTTTAGCTCAAAGTATCTGAGCAAAGCACATCAGCCTTTTTTTTTTTTTTTAATTCAGAAACAGATCATTTTAGTAGTTGTAAGAGGTAGTAACAATTTGTTTGTATACAGTAATCTGTAAGAGGTATTCTCAAGGCAATAATAACAAGGATAATACATTCTTCTTGTAGATAGTGAATGATGTGAGCAATAAAGCCATTGACTCAGGGAAGCTAGGATTTCACCCACTAAATTCAACATTGAATCATTTCTGGAAGACTAACTTTTTTAATGACAAGATCTGTTTATGTAACAGTATGGTTGACTCATTGTAAACCACTGATGCTGCTGCGATAACTAAATTGCTACACCTAACATAGTCTTATTCATAAAATAGAGTAACAAAAACCTTGTTACATGAATAAAAAATAACACTGAATTGGATATACAAATTAAAGCTCATCTTGTTTGGAAGCACAGCACTCAAGAACTTCCATGGCCTTGCCATCATTTCAAGAACAACTTCCGAACAGCAGCAGCATGTTCTTCAGGAGTTTCTGCAATGCACTAGGCTCTTCTACAGGTTTTCTCGCAGTACCAAGCATACCTTGGGTTCTTGTTCTTGTTTTTCTTTTCAGCCACAATGTTTACTATAGATTGTGCCAGAATGCACTATTCTCCATTTCTTGGTACAAGACAGTGAATTCTCACAACTTTTACTATGTTGAGTTTGCTGTTTACAGCAATAAGGACAACTCTTCAAGACACCCTAACATCTGCTGTTTTACCGTTTTCAATAGAGAACGAGGCTAGATTGACTTCTTGTAAAAGGCATGATTATGTGTTCCCAGACTTCAAACATACAGGAAGGGAAACACAAGTAGAAGAAAAGAAATTAGGGCAAGTAATAGGGAAAAAAATCACATCCCAATTGCTTCTGTAGATTATCTATGAGTGGCAGCTGCAATATGTCTCATCTCCATACAAAATATTTTTTTAAAGAAAGAAAAATCTAAACTATAGGCTTAAAGGTTTAATACCCAGTTCTATTTTCTCCTCTTATGGTATCAAATATATTAAAAGGTTCTCATTCACTGATGACTTTTTAAATTTCTTGACATGATTTTTATGACAGAGTTTTTTCTCCTCATAAGTCTAGCATATACTTAAAATGTTCTCATATGTATTATATATAATTCTAGATGCATGCGTTTATAAATTTTATTATTAATAATTTATTATTTTGCAATTTTAATTTATTGGAAAACTTTGGAAATTTTCAAAACTCATATATATATGAATTATCATAAATTTAACCAACTGTGGCAGCATTCACTGAAATTTATTATTTGTTAGCAACTAAACTGAGTTCTGTGAAGTCAACAGGTGTTTTTGTGACAGACTTGCATGTAGCGGTACTCTGGACAGAATTTTGCAGATTAAGAGTGAAGTGACAGGGCCACAGCAGATGCCCAGAAAAGTGCAGAACAGCATATGCATGCTTTTCCTATGCTGCATCTTCCTGGAAGTAAACACAGAAATTCTGTTTCTTTCCAGTTAGCAAGTATTTTATCCATCTTAAACTATAGCACCCAGTATCTGTACTTCTCCGTCGTATCTGAAGTTCTCAAAATATCCAATATTATGCTGGAACAATCTTACAAATAGATTGTTCATTGCTGGAACAATCTTACAAATAGATTGTTCATAAGATTATATGGTACTTTAAGTTTCTAGAGCACCTCAAACACTGAGAATCACTCTTCTAATAGCATGTAATCATTTCTTTCCCTGCAAATTTGTCAGGAATAATCTTATTTTATCCTATAAACTCCTTTTTTCTGTGATTCAAGTAAAGTATTTCCATCCAATGTCTGCATTTTCATCTTCCCTAAAGAAACTCCAGTTTACTGGAAGACCAAATGAACTTCATTTAAAGTTGTTTCCTGTAAAATGCAAGCTTTTTCCTCCTTTTCTCTCTTTTTCCTGCTCACAGTAACATCGTTCTTATCACAACAATAGTCTTTAAAATTTCTTCCTGGAATTTCTCACATTCTTATTTGATTCAGCAATTTTTGTATGATAACTATATGAGAAACTTCTGTGGGTATTTCTGATTCCATAGGAAAGAAGTTTGTTCTTAAAAGGGAAAAAAAGAAGGCCAGAACAAAGGCTATGTAACATAGAAAACCTCATTTATCCTTCTAAAACAGGACATATGTAAGACTTACTGCAGCTTAATTCTCATGCTGTTTTTCTTTAGACATACATATTTTACCCAGAATTATCTTCTTTCCTTCTAATGCCCTCTTATTTCACTAACCTCTTTATAGCACTGTCATTTATGTTGTTTCTCAGCCACCTTTTTTCATTAAACTCTATAGGCAATGCATCACACTGGTAAAATTAATTTGTAACTTAGTGAAATAACTTTGACTGCATAGCCTGTTTCTGCTAGAACCAGTTTAGATGGAGCCAGAAATACAAGGCACACAGGAAAACTTTAAAATAGTAAAAGCCTTATTAAAGGTCTTAAAATTTGGTGAAAGACTAAATGAGTTCTTTAAAAGACATAATTTTTCCATAACTTAATAACAATGCAGATAATTTTCATCTTTTTTTAAGTATTTTTACTTATTTCTGCAGATTACAGCTGTGCAAAATCACAAATGCCTGTAATGAAGAGGTATTTGGTTGCTAAAAGCAAATTCTGTTATGGATTATGTAGACTGAAAATGTTTTCCACTTTAAGAAAGTTTCAGGATTTTTATCATGTCTACTTCAAGCATGACAGAATAGGAAGAATAAACACTAACTTATCAAATGATAAATTGCAAAGAGTTAGAAAGTGATCTGAATAGGTGCAAACTGCTCAAAGTTGATTAACTGGCACTTGGGCATTGCTCTGACTGACTTGCAAAGGTTGAAGCTATATCTGACATACTGAATGAAGGTAATGATATATGCTTCATTCACCAAAGAAACAAATGTTTTGTTTCCCTGCTCTGATTCCGTACTTTGCAAATACCTACAGTGGTATAATATGCACTAGTACTATTGTAAAACAAGAGTTTATTACACGGCTAAGTAAGTTGATCTTTGTAAAAGTCCACAAGTGCATTGAAATAAAATAAAAACTACTTAATCCAATCTTCTCTCATACAATTTCTTTCAAGGAGAACAGACACAGCCTGTTAAAATAACAAAGAATGTAGAGTTTCCATTCACATTCACAAAGTGTCCTCATTCAAATCCCCGCTCTAAAGCTACCTTTCCTGTCCTCTCGACTTTCTTTGCAGTGGAGAAATGTGATTCCATGGAACCAACAGTGATTTTGTTTTATGTTAACTGGCAGAGCTTTTCAAGCCTTGCAGACCTGGCGACACTTAAATGGCCCACACTTTGGATTGTCTTGTTGTGTGGAAAAGGTAGATAAGGGGAGGAGGAGAAACATAAAACAGGTGGGCAAGGGCAAAGTGGCATTCACAAAAGTTTCTTAGATCAGAGCCAGGTTGAGGATCGTTTCTGCGATAAAACAATTGCTGTATTGAAATGACTTCACACAAGGTGTTATATTACTTATGAAGTCCTGAGAATTCTGTAAAATCTGGCAAGCACATCACATGAAAAAGGTAAGATCTTCTGAACTTTTAGCCAGGAAATCAACAGAAACTAATATAGTTTAATGGTAATTAGTTTAATATGTGTTGCTTGTAGAACTGCTGCCAATAATACCATGTAGTAGCTGTTGTAAAATGCCACTTCTCTGGCTGTGTTAGGGATTAGGTGGAAGCTTTTAGAACTGCACTTGGCTTGATATGTAGGTCACTCCTGAAATAGCTTTATAAATTAATTTTACAACATATGGTCTACAAGATTCTTGGTGGGAAATCCTGAACAATGTTCATTTTCTATTTATATTTGGATTTGAACCAACATTTTCTCCACTGGCATTTTGAGACCCCATAACAAAATGATACGTTTGCCTACCAATATCAGCGTGGTGCTTTCATGCACACCTGGCTTATTAGTACAGCCAGACAAGAAAAGTAAGGTTAGGATCTAAATAAAAATAAAGTTTGGGTAATGTCTATACCCAGTAGCAAGTTGTCATATTGCAATAACTGTCAGTATATCTGAATAATTGGACTGAAAAGTTTATTTCAATTGTTTAAGTTAATATTTTAAGTCTGAGTGTCTTACTAAAAGGTAAAGACTGTGTCACCCTCCATCCTTCCCTGGCTTTCTTTTTAAAGAAAGGCTTGACTTTTCAACCATAGTCCCTATTCCATCTTCTTGCTGCTAGTCTCTCTCTGCCTCACGTACACTCACAGTGTTAAAAGGAAAGTCTTTGCACCAAACTCTGTGAAGGGGCCATGGAACATGACCTAAGATGTGAGTTTGTGAGTGGGTGAGAAAAGGGAGAAAGGTAAGGTTGTCACAGTCTTTGGATGCTGCACTTCTGTGTGCCGAGAAGAGAGCCTGCACACCTGGCCCAGTGCACGGGCTTCTGCCATGACTGAAAAGCTACTGAAAAGTGTCTGCTTTTCCATGTAGCACACCAGTCTCAATATATTTCTTTCCACCTTTCCAGGTGGAAAGAAATACAAATTTGTCTGTGAGTTTTCTGCTTGCTGGCACCTGGCTATGCAGTCAGCTGTACTAGTAGTCATCAATATTCGGGTTTAATTGATGTGTTTCTGTCACACACATAAAATAATGATAACAGAGTATTTTATATAATGGACATTGTAACCAGTGCTTCATTACTAAAAAAACCATATTAACCAATATATAATAATACTGAAGAAAAAGGGAACTTCAGTATTTCACCAGGTCTATTTGCTTACATTGTACTTCATTGTTGTAACTGCCATTACAAGGAGCTTCATTTTTAATTAACTAAATACACATTTCACAAATAAAATTGTAACTTCAGTTTTAAAAGTTCTTTGATCTCTGTCTCACCTATGCAGGGAGATTTGCATTACATGTAGAAACTGTTGTCAGGGAATACTTCAGACTTCAGTAAGAGGCAGTTTTGACGAGATCCTAGAATGAAAAATTCTCATTGGATTTGTCTCCTAATTTCTGTCAAATTATGCCAAAAAATATCCCTATAAATGAAGAGACTGTGACTTAGAACAACAGTAAGCTGGGAATCAGATTATTATCGTTATCATTAGCAGTAGTAGTAATATCATTCAATGATTTATTTAACCATATTTTTCAAAACAATACCTCAAAGTAGCCATCCAGCATGGTGACATACAGTCTTTTCTGACTTAAGGCCATTTCACAATGTGCTCTGATCTTGTTAGATCTCACAAATAGCTGTTTTATACAGATCATCTGAAAGAAAACTGCCCTGACTAGGAACTAGATACATGACCTACTAATTAGCAGGTCAGCAGCTAAAGCACACTGTGTTTACAAAGACTGCCTAACAAATAGCATTCCTAATAACAAACCCTGACTCAGATATCACAAAGTACACTGCATAGTATGCCTCCAATAATTTCCCACTTAGCAATTTTCCTTACAGAAAAATGTTATTTATTTTTAAAGGTATTTCAGATTCAGTTAATGGATTGAAAATAATCTCATATGTTTACCAGATATGGGTTTAATACTTTGCTTTGTGTGTATACATAGGCAGGCAGGTACACACAATTGTGGAATCATAGACTCATAGAAAGTTTTGGGTTCGAAATGACCTTAAAGATCATCTAGTTCCAACGCCCCTGCCATGGGCAGAGACACCTTTCACTAGACCAGGTTGCTCAAAGCCCCATCCAACCTGGCCTTGAACATTTCCATCCACAGCTTCTCTGGGCAACCTGTTCCAGTGCCTCAACACCCTCATAATTGAGAACATCTTCCTTATATCTAATCTAAATCTACCCTCTTTCAGTTTGTAGTCATTACCCCTTGTCCTATCACTATGCTCTGTCATAAAAAGTTCCTCTCCACCTTTCCTGTAGACCACCTTCAGATACTGGAAGGATGCTATAAGATCTTGCCGGAGCCTTCTCTTCTCCAGGCTGAACAACTCCACTTCTCTCAGCCCATCCTCATAGGAGAGGTGCTCCAGCCCACTGATCATCCTTGTGGCCCTCCTCTGGAATCACTCCAACAGGCCCATAACCTTCTTTTGTTGGGCGCCCCAGAGCTGAACACAGTACTCCACGTGGGGCCTCATGAGGGCAGAGTAGAGGGGGAGAATCACCTCCCTCGACCTGCTGGTCATGCTTCTTTTGATGCAGCCCAGGATACGGCTGGCTTTCTGGGTTGCAAGCGCACATTGCCAGGTCATGGTCAGTTTCTCATCAACCAACACCCCTAAGTCCTTCTCCTCAGGGCTGCTCTCAATCCATTCTCCACTCAGTCTGTATTTGTGCTTGGGATTGCCCCGACCCATGTGCAGGACCTTGCACTTGGCCTTCTTGAACTTCATGAGGTTTGCACAGGCCCACCTTTCCCACTGTCCATGTCGCTGACAAAGATGTTAAACAGTGCCCATCTCAATACCAAGCCCTGGGGAACACCACTCGTCACTGATCTCCACGTGGACATCGAGCCATTGACCACAACACTTTGAGTGTGACCATCCAGGCAATTCCTTATCCACCGAGTAGTCCATCTGTTGAATCCATGTCTCTCTGATTCAGAGACAAGGATGTCATGCGGGATAGTGTCAAATGCTCTGCACAAGTCCAGGTAGATGACATCTGTTGCTCTTCCCTTATCCACCAATGCTGTAACCCCATCGTAGAAGGCCACCAAATTTGCCCTTAGTGAAGCCATGTTGGCTGTCACCAGTCACCTCCTTATTTTCCACATGCCTTAGCATAGTTTCCAGGAGAATCTGCTCCATGATCTTGCCGGGCACAGAGGTGAGGCTGACTGGCCTATAGTACCCTGGGTCTTCCTTTTTTGCCTTTTTAAAAATGGGGGTTATGTTTCTCCTTTTCCAGTCAGTGGGACTTCACCAGACTGCCATGACTTCTCAAATATGATGGATAGTGGCTTAGCAACTTCATCCACCAGTTACCTCAGGATCCACAGATGCATCTCATCAGGTCCCATGGACTTGTGTACCTTCAGGTTCCTTAGATGGTCTCGAACCTGACCTTCGCCTACAGTGGGTGGTTCTTCATTCTCCTAGTCCCTGCCTTTACATCCTGCAACTTGGGTGCTGTGGTTTGAGCACTTGCCAGTGAAGGCTGAGGCAAAAAAGTCACTGAGTACCTCAGCCTTCTCCATATCCCAGGTAACCAGGTCTCCCATTTCCTTCCGGAGAGGGCCCACATTGTCCCTAGTCTTCCTTTTATCACTGACATACATACTTATAGAAGCTTTGCTTGTTGCCCTTGATGTCACTGGCCAGATTTAATTCTATCAGGGCTTTAGCTTTCCTAACCTGACCCCTGGCTGCTTGGACAATTTCTCTGTATTACTCCCAGGCTACCTGCCCTTGCTTCCACCCTCTGTAGGCTTCTTTTTTGTGTTTGAGTTTGTCCAGGAACTCCTTGTTCATCCGTGCAGGCCTCCTGGTGTTTTTGCCTGCCTGCCTCTTTGTTGGGATGCGTTGCTCCTGAGCTTGGAGGAGGTGATCCTTGAATATTAACCAGCTTTCTTGGACCCTTCTTCCCTCCAGGGCTTTACCCCATGGTACTCTACCGAGTAGATCCCTGAAGAGGCCAAAGTCTGCTCTCCTGAAGTCCAGGACAGCGAGCTTGCTCTGTGCTCTCCTCAGTGCCCTAAGGATCTTGAACTCCACCAGTTCATGGTCACGGCAGCCAAGGCTGCCCTTGAGCTTCACGTTCCCCACCAGCCCCTCGTTGTTGGTGAGAACAAGGTCCAGCATAGCACCTCTCCTCATTGGCCCATCTATTGCTTGGAGAAGGAAGTTATCATCAACGCATTCCAGGAACCTCCTGGATTGCTTACACCCTGCTGTGTTGTCCCTCCAACAGATGTTGGCGTGGTTGAAGTCCCCCATGAGGATCAGGGCTCATGAATGTGAGGCTGCTGCTCTCTGTCTATAGAGGGCCTCATCCACATGGTCTTCCTGGTTGGGTAGCCTGTAGCAGACCCCCACTATAATGTCACCTGTCCCTGCCCTCCCTTTTATCCTGACCCATAAGCTCTCAGTCAGCTCCTCATCCATCCCCAGGTGGTGCTCCATGCACTCCAGCTGGTCATTGACATAGAGGGCGACACCCTCTCCTCATCTCCCCTGCCTGTCCTTCCTAAAGAGCCTTTATCCTTCCATTCCAGCACCCTGGTCATAGGTGCCATCCCACCACATCTCTGTGATGCCAATAAGATGAAATATTACTACACTGTATAGTGTGTTATACTTCATGAAATAGCTGGCAACAAATATCGCCCTGTAAATAAGATGACTAATAGGAACTGTGAGTTTAAGATACACAGATAATGATGAGTCTCTCAATGGAAGCAGTGAAACACATAGCCCCAAGATGGGGACAGACACTTGGTCTACAGGGGCTTAAAACACGAAGGCATGTGCAGCACTTGCAAGGAGAGAAGTCTGCAGCACAGCGAGGGAGGGAGATTTTACAGCCTGTTATGTGGCATGCTCAGACAGCTCAAGAAAAGCGAGGGACCCCAATTTCTTGCTGCCAGCAGCTGTAACCCTTTAGGGATGGACCTCCTCAGCAGGGAGGAGGCCAGCAGGGGGAGGGGGAGGGCCATGCTCAACCTTGGCCATGCCATCTGTCATGACAAGGAAGGGTATTGGAACTTGGCACTCAAATATTTATGACTTAATTATCATTTAAAGTGTACTTTTAGGAAAGCCAAACATAGTTATGCATTCACTGCTAGTTTCTGGACAAGCTGCTATAAAATTACACATCTTTCTTTCACAGGGCTCTGGATTAGCTTTGAATGTGAGGAAGGGAGAGGGAGGTATTTCTAGCGCTGCTTCTGGGACCAGCGTCAGCACTTCTGTCACCACCACCACCATGAGTAAGCAAAGATACAGGCCGCACACACTAAAATAATGGCTGTGCTCCAAGTAGCACATTTCTATCAAACACACACTCGGGGCTGAGAATATTGAAAAACGGTTACAATGTCTGGTTAATGTTTTGATCACCTCATATGGTTCCATATATAGTTCCTTTCTTGTGTACACTGGTGGCAGCATAACAAAGGAGCTCAGAGATTCCAGAGTCATTCATATTCATTGTTTTTCCCATTGTCTAACTTCGATTATGCACAGTTTTCTTAAGAGAAACTGCTAAGCAGCAATCATTCAAGGGTGGGTAGACACAATGGGGCCACTCTTGCGGTCTTTGCTGGCAAAGTTCCTCTTGAAATCAGGTGAAGGAAGCAGTTGTTTTGTTTAAGAACTGAAATCGGTTGATTTTGAGAAGCCAGACATTTTGTCTGAAAAATGTTGGACGAGTTAACGTTGTTGACATTAGAAAGTTTTGTCCTACATGATGGGGAATTTCATTCAAGTAATAAGCACAAGACTGGGCCCAAGGATGTGTGGAAGCAGCAGATCCTTATTTCATGAACTTTTGATTGTAGCTATTTTCATAGTTCTTAAACTTCATTGTTGGGAAGGGAAGGGAAGGGAAGGGAAGGGAAGGGAAGGGAAGGGAAGGGAAGGGAAGGGAAGGGAAGGGAAGGGAAGGGAAGGGAAGGGAAGGGAAGGGAAGGGAAGGGAAGGGAAGGGAAGGGAAGGGAAGGGAAGGGAAGGGAAGGGAAGGGAAGGGAAGGGAAGGGAAGGGAAGGGAAGGGAAGGGAAGGGAAGGGAAGGAGAGGAGAGGAGAGGAGAGGAGAGGAGAGGAGAGGAGAGGAGAGGAGAGGAGAGGAGAGGAGAGGAGAGGAGAGGAGAGGAGAGGAGAGGAGAGGAGAGGAAAGGAAAGGAAAGGAAAGGAAAGGAAAGGAAAGGAAAGGAAAGGAAAGGAAAGGAAAGGAAAGGAAAGGAAAGGAAAGGAAAGGAAAGGAAAGGAAAGGAAAGGAAAGGAAAGGAAAGGAAAGGAAAGGAAAGGAAAGGAAAGGAAAGGAAATAATATAAAATATTTTTTAATTTCCAAATATGCTCATGTAGGAATGGATTTTGAGGGAACAAAATTACCATATTCAAAATAAATACATTACTTGTCATCTCTAGGCTCATATTCCCTGATGGGCTGGGAAGTGCCCCACTCACAAAGGAGAAGGGGAAGAATTATTTTATGGGCTGGTGGTATGCCTCTTTCCATAAAAAAAGAAATTTGGCACTTACTGCTTTAAACATTCAGCAGTTATCCTGAACACCATGACTCACTGTACTTCTGAGTGGTGGTGTTTGTGGAGAAGGCCATTGGGAAATTAGAGAGATAGAAACCAAAACAAAAAACTGGACCAGTCTGCCAATCCGCTATGCAAATACATAAACAATTTTCCTGCTGAAATGAGGGGCAAGACAGGAGCAGAAATGAATGGCAGCAGTGACTGTCTGAGCTGACACTGTCATAAAAATAAAGTAGGGGCAGCCAGAAGCTGCCCACATATCTGCTGTTTAGGGCTCCTCCAGGGACTAGAAGTGAGCTCTGTAGACCAATGTGACCTCTGTGACATAAGAAAAATCACTGGCCACCAGACTAAAAGCTGATTTAAACACCTTAGATCTCAACCTGTTTGATTCCATGAAGATTTGTAAGAAACCAGTGACAGAAATGCTTACAGAGCCCAGAAGTCTGAATTCTTTGTCATCTGCTGCTGAGAGCCAATGGAGTTTACAGCAGAGGGTCTACAAATAATTTTACATATACATACCCACAAACCCCATCTAATGTTAAATAATTAGCTGTTTCCTTTTAAGAATAAAACCACACAATTTTATTCTTCCCATTGTTTTACCTGAGAGAAACACATGCCAGCAGCATTACACTGTTATTTTTGCAGGTTTTACTATTCTAGTAAATACATTTATCAGAGGAAAAGTGTCATGTTCTAGCATAGCCTTAACCTTAAACTCAGACAAACTGGTCAATAGCCATAACATCTGTTAGGCAGTAAAGTGTTACATAAAAGGAAACCTTCTAGTCCACCTGAAATTTAATAGCGTGTATTGATAGTTGTTGGGTTCCCCCCCTCCCCTTTCTAGTAAACCTACAATGCCAAGGTGCTTTGCCCAGGACGCTATGAGAGGGAGTAATTAGTTTTTAAAAGGGAGAGACAGAAAGAGAAAGAGACAGTAAAACCTTTTATATATCACTCACCCTGAGGCATCTCATCTTCCTAATGGGGATAAAGAGTGAGAGTAAAAGTAGCATTTGAAAGAGAAAGTCTGTAAGTCTGAACTGTTTGTTATTAAAAACAGTTTTATTGTTCTAACTGTATCTTAGAAACAAATTGTGTATTATCAGTCCTCTATTTGCAAAAAGGTCAGGAGTTTGTGACTTGTGCTGCTAGACATGTATTTTATTCAGTATTAAAATAGGGAAGATTTAGAGGTTTCAAGGGTTTAGAGGTTTTATTAAAATAGAGGAGGTTTAGATTGGATATTAGGAAAAACTTCTTCTACTGAAAGGGTAGTCAGGCACTGGACCAGGCTGCCCAGGGAAGTGGTTGAGTCCCCATCCCTGGAGGTATTTAAAAGACAGGTAGATGTGGCGCTCAGGGTCATGGTTTAGTGATGGACTTGGCAGTGCTCAGTTAATGGTTGGACTTGATGATCTTAAAGGTCTTTTCCAACCTAAACGATTCTAAAATTGTTTGAAAGAAAATGC
This sequence comes from Platalea leucorodia, assembly GCF_965183815.1. Lineage (NCBI taxonomy): Eukaryota > Metazoa > Chordata > Aves > Pelecaniformes > Threskiornithidae > Platalea > Platalea leucorodia. The sequence continues at coordinate 18,613,001 of NC_138858.1, read as the reverse complement.
CAGTGTTGCTAAACTCAAAAGTTCTCAGCTTTTTTCTCTGTCAATATATTACTTTAAACTGCCCACAAAAGGTGACTAAGAAAAGAAGTTTGTATATGTGTATTTCTTTAGGGAGATGGAAGTGTTCAAGAGTCTACAAATTAAAAAAGGTTAACAGTCACACAGATATATTACTATTAATTTATTTTTAGCTTTTTTTAATGAAGATTATGCTAGCTAGAGTTTCGACAGACTTTTTTTTAGTTTCTTTGTTAATATCACATTGTTACATGTTTCTGCATTACCCTATTCAATACTGAATTTGTGAATAGTGCTTTTAAAACGATCTCAAGGGTTAGCAACAGTGATAAAATCAAATGGTTTAGTTTTTTATATTAGTTCAAAGTTTTGAGCACTGGTAGTTACAATAAAATAAAGAAAATAACAATATAAAGTTTAGACTTTTTGTTCCCCTTGTATCATAATCACAAAAGGAGAAGTAAGAGCCACATTCTTAAAAACACAAGAATTAAGGGTTTTTTACATGGAGGGAGTTTCTATATATCAAAGGAATTCTACCCTGCCATGCTGCTAGAATTATAAAAGGATAAATTATGTAAGCAAGATTTATTTTTCATCACTTTCAATACTTGAAAAGTGTGGTTTTGTCCAAAAATGTCAAAATTTATCACTAATATCTGTGGATATATAAAATCTAGAAGCCTATACTCTTTCAGAGTGATGCTCCTGTTGCCTAGCAAGACTTCGGGTAAAAATCACACTATCACGTACACTCTGCATGCAGTCTCCATGCAAGCTTGGCGGTGAAACCCACCTCCCAGTTCGTTGCCTCTGGTTGCCCCTTCTGTTCTAGGAGTTGGATTGGGAAGATGCTTCTGGTTAGACATGCCCTGGTGCTTCACTGGGTATAAGTGGGGTTTTTTAAAACCCTGAGGTGGTTACTACACAGCATCCTCACAGTTGTATCAGCCAGCTGAGGGGACAAGCAGCTGTGGAGCAGTGGTGTTGGTGCATAACCAGAGTGGAGGGGGGACCGCTTAAGCCAGCATTTCCCCTGAAACTTCTGATAAAACAGAAAGTGAAAACAGAATTTTCTTGCTAGTGCTGCAGTGTCATAGTCTGCGTTCTCTCCTTAGCATTGTCATCAGCCCAGGTGGGTTCAAACCTGGCCTCCTATCTTTAACTACGCATTATTTGTGTATAACCACAGCATTGGGTCAATAGAAATGTACATTAGAAAAACTGCTTCTCACTGCATCCACACAGCTTAGTCCTTCTCTCTTCCATTGTATGGGATCTTCAGTGCCTCAGTAACTTAACTGCAAGCCATCTCTACTTGAAAGGTAGCTTAAGACACTGAAAAGTGTGGGTAGAAGAATTTAAGTTTCCATTAAATTTACTTTAAAAAAAACAAGATTATGTTAGTTTATATAATTGAGTAATAGAATGTGACATGTCAGATGTTAAATATTTGTAAGAAGTTAGCATCGTGCTGTGCGCTTTCCGAATGGATCTATTATGTCTGCGATTTCTAGCTGCTTATTTTAAGTGATAAGTGTCATTTGGCATCATGTGTCAAGGAAGTACCATGTGTTCCTCATCTGCCTTTTAAGAAGTTACAAATGACACCATTCATCTCATCACATGATAGACCTGTTGCTCCTTGTCATTATATGATGCCTGCCTGTTCTAAATGTGGTAGAGATCCATTTTCCTGTATTCTGCTGGTTGTATGCTTCATTTTAAATTAATGGGGAAGTCTTCTGGAGGTTTTAAAAACACTTAACTGTCTCCTCTTGAAGTCTAATCTGTTTATGCTGTGTTCATATCTCCTCAATGCAGTCTAAACACAGAAACTGCTTTGAAATATACTTAACTAAAGTAAAATACAATCTAATGCCTTTCCTTATAGGTTTTATCTATTTTGCTGCAGTGTTGAAGATGAGGGTGTGTTTCAGAAAAGCCTGAAAAACAAAAACATGCATGCACACATGGAGGATTGTAGCCAGAAGATAAATAATTGAAGCATGTTGGGAAACTCTTTGTGAGATATAAGTGAATTCATTGTGCCCACTGGGATATTTACCAGATGAAAAGTGTGACAACGACAGTACCCTCGTTGTTTGGTACATAATTTAGAGTATTCCTAATGAATATTTCATGCAGTATCATTTGTGTATGAATTGTAAGACATGTATATCAAGATTCACTAGGGGCACTGTCAAACTCCTCAGTTTGAAATAAGCACTTATAAATTGCTTAAGGATATTGTAGGAAAAGGGATTAGTGTATGCTCTGTTTTAAGCAAGTCATTACGTCCCTTCTTGGGGACAATAAGCAGCATCGCTTAGTAAAGAAAGAACACTCTGAAACAAAGAAAAATAATATGCTCTCACTTTCACATTAACAATCAAGTTATGTTCCTAGAAAATCCCTAGAAAATTCTTAAAAGGCATGTAATTTAAAAAAAGAGTGACCAGAAGTCATTTTCTGCAAATTAAGGAAATTTGTATGTTGTGAAACCAGTGGAATTTTGGAATGTATTTGTTAAATCAGTTCAAAAATAAGAATGACTGATTATTTATATCCATATTTATACATCTCAACAAACTTATTGAGATCAATTTTTTACTCTAATAGTGAGGGTCATTTAAAAAATTTAGTTAAATTTCTTTTTAATTAAAAAAATTAGCAAAATAGACTGATTATTCAGTCTTTACAGTTAACAAACACATTAATGGAACTGAAGATCTGTTCGCAAGTGATTATGAACAGACTAAACATATAAATCTACTAGTTAATACATTGAGAATTAACAATTCAACCAGATGTACCAAAGTAAAGACTGTTATCTCATTCTAAATTATACCTAAACCATAAATCAGTACGTATATTGCTAAAACTCAGTATATATCTACATCTACAGGTATCTACATGTCTCTACAAATCTGTTTGTATAAATCCTTCTAAAACAGGTGTTTAAAATGAAGTTCCTGAATCACCGCAACTTATCTTCATAAGTATTCTGGTTTTCTAAGGTCCTAAACATCTAGCAAATCCAGTAAACTTTAGGACATTTATAAAATGCCAAATTTCCTTACATTCTTTCATAGTTGCACTAGCCATACTTATAGAAACCCTTTTTCCTCCAATTTCTGCAAAACAAAGTCCTTAGCTTTTCAGGTTTCTGCAAGTGTCCTTGGGGATGCTCTTCATTTGTTTCAGAACAGGGACCTCTAGAACTATAGCTTTATGAGCAAGGCCAATTCACATCTATGAAGCTTGTTTTCTTTTTTTTTAAATAGCAGTTTTGAATTGACTTCATACAGCCATGTTTCCAGGAATGACAAAAACAAATCTGTAGTAAGATGAAACTAAGCATGCCCTTATCATTTCATTAATTAATAACACTTTCAGGAATTCATGTATAAACATCAATAAAAATGACCCCTGGCATTAATATCTATATTTTTTTTCAAAATGTTTTAGCAGCTTAGTCATAAAGTAAGTAAAACTTGATGTCTTAAATAATTGCCAAAGGCCAAGATTCAACAAACCATGTTCTCAGCTTAAAGTACATATTTAAATCTGTTGACTTTATGGGACTCAGATATCTGCTTAAGGACATGCTTCAGTCAATGCATGGATTCCCACTGGAGTCTCTGGCCTTGCTCTTACAGTTTCAATGATGCCTGTTGGGCACAGTGCCAATAAGCTCAATCTTGAATCCACTCAAGTCAAGAAGAACCCTTGTTACTGATTTCACTATGTGCAGAATGAGGCCATGTGCGGGGAAGTGCAGCTCTCAGGTAGTGCTCCGTACTGTGCAACACGCTCCGTGCTTTCCTCTTTTGTCTTTTTTTTTAATGTAATCAGAGATGATAATTTACAGAGGGTAGGGGTTTTTTTTTCCTTTCTTTCTTTTCCTACATTTTTACAAGGAGTGAATGTCATTGTTTCTGACTCTTGAGGTTTCATGTGAATCATGCTCTGCTGTACCTGGATATCTCTTTTGCTTCAGTTAAACCAACCCAAGAGGTTTGTGGGAGGTGGGTTTTTTAATTTCCAGATTTATGACTTTCTTTTTATTCAAAGTGTTTTTAAGTTTAAAATATATTTGAAATAATTTAAAATAATCTTAAAACTTTATCCCAATGTCAGTGGAACTATCTATAGAGATAGTTCTAAATTACAAAAGTAGTTTCTGAGTATATAAAAAGTTTGGACCTCTTTCATTTAAAATGAAAAGTTCTGTATATTCCTTAGCAAGGGGGTGGCTGGTTTTGCTTTTTGGCAATAATGTTCTGATTACCAATTATTTGTTTGAATTTTACAAATATGTCAAGATATTACTTTGCAACATCCAAATCCACTCGTTGGTGTGGTCTATTGATGTTAAGGGCTGAGTTTTAATCTCAGTTTTTCTGTTGAGCTTTCATCTCCCTCTCTCTCTCCTCATTTCTAAAGTGTGATAGCACCTTCTTAAAGGTCTATATGAATTAACTAGCTAGAATAGATTTGTCTATCCCTTTTAAATTTGGTAGAATTGATTTTTCCATCTCTTCAAAAAAGTACCACGTAAGCATGAAAAAATGATCATTATTATTTCTGCAGATAACAGTCAAGTTCTTTGCATATAAAGAGTTTTCAGTTTTAGAGACAAGCCTCCTACTGTGTGCTTGTTTGTACTTTATAAAGGTATCTTCAGACTTTGTCTATTTTTTTAAAGGCAGGTTAGAAGTATTAAACTGGTTACTGATATATCCAGCATTGGAAGACATTGGAAAATCAAGGGTCTGATCGATAGCTCAAGGTCACTAAAATCTGGTACCTGCAAGTAACCAAAACCATAATTTCCTGAATGGGGGAGGGACGTGAAATGCTGCTTCTGCAAGTTCAAAAAGTACCGTTTAGTTTTTAACAGTAAAAAAACAAAACAAAACAAAACAAAACAAATAAAACAAAAACAAAAACAAAAACAAAAACAACAAAAAAAAACAAAAAACAAACAAACAAAAAAAAAAACAACCAAACAAACAAAAAACCACAGCAGTATTTTCTCACTAGGACTGCTATTGCAGATGTTACTATGTCCTCATAGTAACATTATCTACAAGCCAATACATGAAGTTACTGTTTCTCTGACATTTTTTAAGCCTTTTAAAAGTACAAACTTTAGCTCTACTGAAAGTGAAAACATCATAGTGAAACAACATGGCTTTAACAGCATTTATGAGAGCTGTTAAAAAAACATAGCAACATTGAAACACTTGTTATTCAATTTTAAGAAAATAAGGAGAAAACTTAGTCAAAGGAGAAAAGAACTGAGTGAAATAAGAAGTAAAAGACAGGAAGAAAGAGAGTGGAGAAGGATGTGTATATGGATAGGATCCTTCAGGTTTATATCTAAAGGAAGCGGTATTTAAAATCTGACTCATAAAACTCAGTGAGGTTCGCCTAAAGTTGATATCAAAACTTCCAATGTATTCAGTGAGCCAAGAGTTTCACCTTACATCTTCACAGCGGTGAAAACGTTCCCTGTCAGAGTCTGCATAGTAGAAAATCTTCTCTGTTCCAGACATCTCGGAGGCTGTTTGCTCTATTTCTAGGTCTCTGTAATATGTGCGTAGTTGTTTGTACTTACTACAAAATGGGCAAATTTTGAGACAGTTAAGTTTTATCCATTTTAAGATACACTGAGGTAGTTGTCAGAGATTCTGGAGGCTGTCCTGAAAAACTTTGTAAATGAAAGGTGTCTTCATTTTCTCAGGGATCATAGTAACAAGTATGAGACCATATAGTACTGAGGAAGTAAAAAGTAATAAGATACAAAAGAACAAACACAACATATGTTTCCTTGTTTAATCTTTCTCCAGATTCCTGTCCATATTTCCTCTTAGTGTTTGAATTTTGTTTGGTATTTAGAGATGCATACTTACAGGATGTTTTTACTCTGCTGTTGATGTAGTGAAATAGAGGTCCAGCAGGAATGTTGTATGCCTAAAACTCATCTCCTTTTATAACGGGTCATCTCATAGATCTCACTGATACCTTCTGATTATTGCATTCAAAGTATTCCACATGGAATATCATGGAGTAGTTTATATGGGATAATCTGAATTTTTGATGGGTAAAATATCCAATCCAAATGAAAAGGGAACGGGTGATCTTCATGAAAACAGTACAAACTAAGGGTTTTAGTGGTCTTTTGATGAAAAAAAAAGCCAGAGGAAGCTTCTGGCCACTTACAACAGAATGTTAATAGCTTCATGTCACTTTAACTCTGACAGCTCTGAAGTGAAAGGCCACTAATCTCTGTTTGTAATGTGCACAATTGAAGAGAAAAAGTAAGTATTCTTACTTAAGCCATGGATAAGCATTAACAGTCTGAAAATGAAGGGAATGTTCTGTAACTTATTTTAGAGACAGCAAATACCTCCCCCCAAAGCCTCAGAAGATGCATTAGTTTTCTTTCTTTTGCGATAGCAGAGGTGATTTAAATGGAACGCTGGTTTCGAGACTGCTCAGTTCACAATTCATCATCTTTACACAGAGAATGTAAGCCTGCTACAAATTTCAGGTACAAATTATAAAGCATGCTTGCTAGAATGGCTTAGGAATTTTCTCCATACAGGCTTGGGGTATCTTTGTTTTTCAGAATTTACTGACTTTAAAACATTTTATGGGAAACAATTGCAGAGAATGTCTTGACTCAGTCAGGAAAAACTGAAAAATCTGAAGTTGCCACAAAAAGTGTGATTACTTAGGATCTCTTTTTTTTCCAGATTTTGGTTTATAAATAGTGGACATTTTGATTTTTCATCCAAACCTGTGTATGAATATTCTAGACATAATAAATATTCCCTAAGGTTTTCCTGTTTATACTTCATACTTACCCTTAAGATTTCTCATAAAAATCTCAGACTTATGTACAGAAATGTAAGGGACAGTTTATCTAAGAACACTGCATACAAATAATCAGACTCTGTGCTTTTCTCTGAGAACATTGATATTTTATTCACTTCAATCCTAGATCATCTCCAGGCGCAGCCATTAGAAGTATTCCGGTAGCTGCATTGCTGAGTGCATATTTAAATCAAGGTGATTTTAGCCAATAATTTTAATAATAAATTTTTTAACAAATAATGAGGGAATCTTGAAACTTATTATATTGTTTTAGTCTTTCTTTTCTTGATTTATTTTCTTAAACTTTTATTCTTCCTGATCATGCCTAACCAACTACATTCTCATCTGTCTCTGAAAGTTGCATATGTTCATATGTATAAATATAGCTGCAGCAGGCGTAGATAGCTGTTCATTACATGATATTAGACCCTTTGTTCTTTGGATTTATATTTCTATTTCTCGATGTTAGCAGCTAATAAGTCTCATAATTATAGCCTTCACACCAAGTTTGGCATTTCTTTAACTTTAGATGGATATATTATGTCTAAGTACATGCATTTGAACAGCCAGCAAATTCCATAAATAAAATTCTGTAAGTTCATTTTTCTTGTCAGAAAGGCACATGATAATTTTCTTTTTTAGTGGCTGAGTAATTATTTTTAACTTCTGATATTGTAAAATTCCTGGCAGAGGGAAATTAAAATTAAATTAAAATACACAAAAATCACTTTTTATGACATTTTTAGTTGTATAAAACTACATTACATACACATTACATATATAAGAAGCTTGGTTTTGTAAGCATGTTTTTCTGTTTGCATATAAAACAAAGGAACCAGCTTTAGTGAAGTTCCACCTGTCTTTTCTAATCAGTGTAATTTCAAGTTCCAGATGTAGTAGATCTCATTGTTCCATAATCACTTCACAGGTTAAAAAAAAAGGCAGTTTTCCTTGGTTTGTGTTTTTTTGTTTTTGTTTTTGTTTTTTACCTCCCATACATTTCTGCACTATTTAATTGCAAACACTGAATAACAAAATTTTTTAAAAATATATTTATCTGCAGAAATGGCTATTGTTTCCAGAAGTAGATTTATCATTTAAACAAATGTTTTCTCAGGGATTTAGTCAATAGTTTCTACCAACTCAGCAGCTTTACTTTCTTCAAAACTAGGGCAAAAAATATGCTATTCAATGTATTGAATATATTTTTCCATTAAATGAAATTATTCAAGTCAATTGCAAAAAAAATAGGGCTTTGTGTAGATTTAATGCCACTTATATTTATTTATTTATTTTTTAACTAAAATCATTTAAGTCTGCTTTAAAAAAGTAGTTTAAGTAAAATACATTCTAATTAAAACTCAACAGTTGATGTTTTAAAGTTTTCTGTTTCTCTGGGTCAGACAAACAAGTATCAGGCAAACTGTTTGCCATGTTACGTAGTTTCTATTTGGATGGTATTTTCTGTTTGTCTTTCCTTGAATATTCCACTACCAAAAGACGAGTATAGCTGAAAATTTTCTCTAACATGTTAATGTATTTAATAAGTCATTCATTTATATTTTACAGCCTCCTTTCACATACTTCTTGTGTTTAACTGGGCAGGACAAATGCTTGAAATACATTAGTCATGTTTCTAGACTTTAGATGAGTGCAAAGATAGTGAGAAATATGTTTAAATGTGATGTCCATGTTTGTAGTTTGACACTTGGAGGGCTGTATTTTCTACTGAAAATATATTCCATAATAAAATATTGGTTTTCCTAGTTATGAGTGATTTGAAGCGTGCATAATCTTCAGTCAGCAGGAATTTGCTTGGTATAGTTTATAAAAAAATATTTTATAGTAGTATTTTTATATTGATGTGCTAAGGGCTGACAAATCAGATATACACTTAAATTCTTATATCCAAAATCTATATATTGTAACTGCTCTGTAAGCTTTCACAAAGAATGTACTAATATGCTGAATAGTAAATGCATTCACTTATTTTGATTTTATGACAATTAACCATGTATAGGGTTAAATTTCAGAAACAAGTTAAATTCTTTTATTTGTTCAGGTTTTACTTATTGTTCTTTTTTTCCTTTTAGTCCTACTTTGCTTCATTAGATGCAGGAATATCTCCCTTGCCTGTGACAATTTCCATTAATATCTCGAAGGCAGCTATTAAGTATCATTACAAGAAAAGATTATAGAAGGATATCACATACAATAACAGTGAAGATAAAGACAATAGTCACATTTTCATTTGTTTCTTTGTTCTAAAGATGTAAATCAAATTTCAGGCTCTTTTGAGCATTCTTTCCTCTGCTTATGCTTTCAAAGAGCTCTAAAAAGAACCACCTTCATGGCCAAATAAATTCATCTATTAGGATTACCTCAACAAAGAAAATACTGCTCCTGTCAGAGATTTTTTCAGCCCTGTGGCCCCCCAGAAAAATAATTGTCAGGAGAAAAAAGAAATTAATTCAGCTATATTTTTTTTTAAATAGGGGGGTTTGGATGAAGACATACTTTTAATAAAGCTCTTTAAAAGTGCAGAGACACTTTGAAAGTAGTCACCATTAAAAGCCAGTATGTCACACCATCTAAATATTTAGTCAATCAGTTTTTAGAAAATTATCTAAACATATCTATGGGAATTTAAATATATGAAAGGTCATTCTAATTCTCGACACTATGAAAGAAAACTATGAAATCACAAACTTTCTGCACTGGAACTTTTGAAATCCTTACAGTACAAATCCTCTGAACCAGGATGAGTTGTATGTCTTTAAAAGAAGCTAACAGTTAGACATGGAAGCATTTATTCTTTTCCTGAGTTAGAGAACTGAACAAATGGGGATAAAAACTAATAGGATGTTGATGTGGGTTTATCCCAACTAATTTTGGATGCCTTACACAAGGATGTAAGTCCTTTGGAGTCAATGGAAAGAGTCATCTCAAGAGCAACTTAACTCACCTAAAATTAAAATCATCTCACAAAGTTATCTGTCTTTCCCTACCAATGGTACAGGGAGACGGCATGCGTCATCAGAAGAAATACAGGATTCAAAGGTCAATAGCGTTTGTGAACAATTTCAAGATCTCTGCGTGTTGACATAGGTTATATAACAGATACACAGTTAGAAAATGTATATGCAGATACTTGTTTTTCAGTTGAAAAATAAAGTTTCTGGTATATTTCCAGTTTCTGTTTCAATGGAAAATGCATTTTCTCCACAATGGAAAATTTCCACAAAGAAATAGTATTTTTGGTAAATCTGCTAAAAAAGATGTTTGTACATGAGGTGGAACAAGTGACTTTGGTACCTTTCAGTCTGCCAAAGAAGAAATACTGATTTTTCAATTAATTCAACTATAACCTGATCTCATTGGTCATTGGGGAAGTTAGAGTTAGGCTATTTCTCCAGGTTTGACTTTTGGGTAGACTCTCTCTCCCATGAGAAATTTGTTCCATTTCTTCCAGCCATTGTGATTCAGCGTGGGAGTGCCTCAGCCATCATATCACAGAGAGCATAGACTAATGCAGGAATCTGCCTTTCAGAAGGAAATAGTTACATAAAGGATCCAAATCATGCTTCTGAATTTATTTATACATTGGTGTGTAAAATTCTTTTGTGATTGATAACTGTTCAGGCTCAAGAATGGAAGAATGAATAAATGAGTGACAATACTAGGTTTTAAAAGTCTCAACTGAGCAGCAAAATAAGTTGCCAGACTTTCTGAAGTGCTAAACACCCAACAGCTGTGACTGAATCAATGTTTTTGTACTTGAAGAAGCATGTGTCCACATGCTGATGCATGGACATATGTCATATCTCCTTCAAGAGTGTACTGTACGTCTGGCCACAAATCCCTGCTGCTCCAGGCCAAGTGGAGCTGACTCCTATTCTCTCTGGTAATATCTTTGTCCCTGAAGCTCAGAAAGAAAACAATGACCCTTTTCACCAGAATGAGACCTTTTGTGTTCTTCCTCCAGACTGGGAACCATATCCAGGTCCATATGCAATTGCAAGTGGCTATGAATTTCCTACTTAAAATGGCTTCTTTTCCTTATGAAAGCAAAACAGGAGTGACCATAACTGCTAGAATAAACACTGGCTGGTAAAAACATTACTAAGTTATGTTTAACCATCCAGGTGCTTTCAGTTTCTCCTTGATGATGAATAGTTAGGTGGAATTTCATTTCAGCTCATTTTAGTAGCTGTAGCTCAGTACCTTTTGGGCAGTCTCATAATGATTTCAGAGCCAAAACACTTTTCAGCCAACTACACATGAAATCAGTCTCAGTGCTCTAATACATAAATGGTTAGCATCTTTGAAGTAGGTTCAGCCATTCATTAGTGGTTCAGAAACTACAAGACCACAATGTCAAAGCTGTGATTTTTACCTTTGGTGTCCTCAGTCTTGGGTGGAATTACACCACTCACACTGAGTGTCAGTATTATGGATAAGATATTTTCACTCGGAGTCCAGAGGTGAAACGAACAAAGCTTTACTGCATCTTTACACAATGTATGTAGTTACAAAAGTCACTTCATATAGACTTTCTTCTATTAAATTTCAAACTATAATTTAATAGGCAAAGGCCTGCAGTCACTAATCAAGAATCACTTAAACAGCAGGATAAGGCTAACGTTTTTTGCCTCCTCTGCAGCTATCTCAGCTATTTCTTTTCAACTAAAAAAAACCCCAGGACCTTATTTTTCAATTTTCTGTTTTAACTACAGAACCTAACTTGTATCAATTAGTATTTTTAATAGCAAGGCACCACTTAACATGAAGTGATCTTTCACTGGGAGGGAGGGAAAGAGAGGAAAGACTTTTTTTATTGTGTCAGATGCATCAAGTCCAGAGGGAACTGTCCGCAGCTCTTTCCCCCAAGAAAGCAAGGCATAAGATGAACAGTAAAATGTCTGGCACTTGCCCAGGTTTCTTACAGCACAAAATCACAAGGTACTTCAGACAGTATGTTACTTCCAGCCCATTCCTGAGAAAGCCAGATTAGGGATTTAGCTGGAGGGGAATAAAACACATAACAAATCATTTCACTGCCTAATGCCAATCACCTGTGCAACAGGCTCTGGAATAAAGGCAGCAGAGCTACCATAGCAGCAGTGCAGGAGGGAGGGGGCAGAGGAGGACAACAGCCAGAGCTACGGCCCACAGGAGGCTTGGCAGTGGGGTCACTGTGCCTGAGACCATCGAGGAGCTGCAGCCCTTCCTGCATGCCCTCTACCCTGCTTGCCCCAGCACAGCACTCTTTTAACCAACATTTTCAGGGCAGTAGGGACTGTGCAGTGTTGAAGGGTAGACATTCAGCACACCATTTAGGTGCAATATAAGTGGAATGCAGAAGCCTAAATTCGGGGAAATTATGATTTTTAGCTTTACGGATATACATATATTTTGCAGGGCTTAAGGCTTGCTACAGAATATTTGGGTGCTGAGTCGACCAAATCCAACCAAAAGCATCATGTTCAGACCTTTTGTTAAACTCACTCATTTTAACAGCTTCAATTAAAAATGCTATAGTTTACTTTCTGTGTTACAGTTTTGTATTCAACCAGGAGCAGTGATATGTTGTACCAGGCCCTCACCAGCCTCGGTATGTTTACACTGGTACCTCTATGGTGGATTAACCTTGGCTAATGGCCAAACACCCATCCAGCCGCTCTCTGACTACCCCTTCTCCTCAGCAGGGTAGGGGGAGAAAATAAGATTAAAAAGCTCATGGGTTGAGATGAAGTCAGGGAGATCACATACCAATTACCATCATGGGCAAAACAGACTCAACTGGGGGAAAAGTAATTTAATTTATTGACAATTAAAATAGATCTGGATGATGAGAAATAAAGGTAAAAATTAAAAAAAACACCTTCCCACACTCCCACCCTTCTTTGCAGGCTCAACTTCATTCCTTCGTTCCCAACTCCTCTACCTCCCCTCAGCAAGCGGTGCAGGCAGATGGGGAATGGGGCTTGTGGCCAGTCCAGAACAGGTTCTCTCTGTGACTCCTTCCTCCTCACACTTTTCCCCTGTTCCGCAGGCTGCAGAGAACTGTCTGCTCTGGTGTCTGGAGCACTGCCTCCCCCTCCTTCATCACTGACTTTGCTGTTCTTAGGTTTGTTGCTCACCGTTTTTGTTTCCTGACTTCTCTGCCTCTCTGGCATTTTTGCCCTTTCTTAAGTATGTTTTCCCAGAGGCACTACATACGTGGCTGTGGGGCTCAGCTGTGTCCAGTGTTGGGTCTCTGGAGCCAGCTGGAATTGTCTGTGTCTGGCATGGGACAGCCCCGACCTCTTCCCACAGAGCCCACCCCTGCAGCCCCCTGCTGCCAACTCCTTGGCACAGCCACGCCATACAGCCTCCTACTTCCCAAGACACTGCTATTACCAGCAGGCAGTGTGATATGCAGGGTATGGACCTCTTTGCTTTCCTCTGTACCACTTCTCTGTTTAAGCTGATCATTAAGTGAGGGAAAAGAAGTGGTAGGAAGAATACAGTAGAAGCTGTGCAAGGAAGTAAAGCAACACACTGAATGGTCCAAGAATGTTATTATTTTCCTTATTCTACCAGAATTCCCTTCTCATTTTTACAAGCAGATGACTCTTCTGATCCTCACCATTGTCTCCTGACCATGTCTTTGGTTTAACTCTGTCAGTGACTAAACTGTGCTTGCACAAAAACTATTTCTATTTTCAGTATGTTTCTCTACATCCCTGTTTTGAAGTCTTGCACCCATCGCCTTCTAATAGATGAAAGTAAATGTAACGGTTACTTGGGAAGACAAACAGCATCACTCCGAACGTCCTCCCCTTCCTTCTTCTTCCCCCAGCTTTATATACTGATCATGACGTCATACGGTATGAGATATCCCTTTGGCCAGTCTTCTTCTCCCAGTTTCTTGTGCACCTGGCAGGGCATGGGAAGCTGAAAAGTCCTTGACTAATATCAACTCTGCTCAGCAAGAACCAAAACATCAGTGTGTTATCAACATTATTCTCATCCTAAATCCAAAACACACCATTATGTCAGCTACTAGGAAGAAAATTAACTCTATCCCAGCTGAAACCAAGACAGTACCTTACACACATCACACATACGGTGCGTTCATTCAAAACACAAAACAACACTCATGTCTCATAGTAGCTTGGCACTCTGGATACATTTCCAGTAAATGGTTCAGGGTTTCAAGTAGATAAATGTAACTTTAGCTCTTTTTCTTGGCTGCTCTGAGCACTGTCGTAACTCAGATATTTGGACGCGTGCAGAAGCAGAACTTTGTGGGTTCTGGAAGCCTCAGGCACCTATAGAGCTTGGCCATCCCCATGGTTTTTAGCCAAACTGCAGGGATTGTTAGTGATCTAGTGCTGGACATGAATGTCTGCATTGCTTTTAAGCCAACAATCCTTTCTTAAAAATCTGACCTTGAATTCAGCCATAAACATAAAAAAAGTTTATCCTGTGTGTCCTCTAAGATGGAATATTGTGATTAAGAACAGAAAACGAAAAAAAGGCTTTATTTTCCATGGCAGCCTTGTAGCAGGTTAAAATACAATGACACTGAGAAGGACAAGTTGGGAAAAATAACGAGAATAATGACTTTTTATCTGAGGTTAAAATAAGCTTAAGAGTTTGATTTGGTGCCACCAGCAATTGCTATTAAATCCCTGCACATAAGACAGGCAGTATTATCAGTGCTTTGAAATGAGTCTGTCAAGGAGAACTAAATTGCATGCTCTAACTGACATGTGTGGTTGTGGTAAAGCATGTTCATTCCAGAAACTTTGTCTGGGTTTGGAGAGAAGCAAGGTTTTAATGAAAATATTAGTAATACTTTCTAATTACTACTATTAATTAGTAAGCTAGTATGTATGAAGATTAGACTTATCTAGACAAGTACATGCAAAGTTTCTGAGGACTCAATCAATTCCTACAAGGGAAACCAAGTCACCTCTGTTTGCATCATCTGCAACATGCACATTGAACTTATGTGCCCAAGTTATATAATATCAACCCTGTAGTTAAAAAAATAGTTGTATCAAGCCAAAGTTTTGTTTTCAGTTGCATTAACTTGAACCAAGAATAAATACATTGTACTCATCAGAGTTATTCAGATCTGTGTCAATGTAAAGGGGGAACAAACTGTGGCTCATAATTTAATGTTCAGAGCTTGTTCAGATGCTTCTACCTGCTATCACAGTGTACAAAATGTAAAACCAGAGCATTTCATAGAATACAATCTACTTTTGTTCACCTGTAAAGTAGAATTTTTTGTTGTTACAAAGGTGGGCAAATGGTCACTCCAAACATCATAAATATTCATTCAAACTGCTAAAATATAGTCAGGAGTTGAAATAAAATCCTCCTATTATTATGAAAAACTCTGAATTTTTTACACTAGTCTGTAAATAGTACTTCAGGGAATACTGAGAAATAAAAGAAGGCAGGCATTTTCTCAGGCATAAGCATAGACTGCAGACCATCATTCAAAAATTAACTTATGATTGTGTTTTATTAGGTGAATTGCTCAGGAAGCTTTTTGTTTATTCTCATCAGCCCGCTGTCCTCTGTTATTATAATTTACAAGTGCATAGGCAATCTAATATATCTTTGTTTGAAACACTTCAGAATCTATTGGCAATTTTCAACAGTAGCACTGTGTGGTTTTGCTCTTGCATAATTGTCTTTACCAAGTACTTCTAGGGAAGTAGGATTTTCAAATTCACATGAAAGGAGAGACTGATTAGAGTATGCTCTTTATAATGACAGCATTAAACTTCACTGTTTCACTTCAGAATCTCAGTACAGGTGGTCCTTTGATAGCATGGTCCTTTCCAAATGTCTTAACTGTTTTAGAGGTAATACAAGTGTGTCTAGAACTAGATTTTGCTGTTGTGAATTCAGTGTGCTGAAACCACTTTTCAGGATTAAACACCTTTATTCATATGTAAATTCATAAGTCAGTAAGGAAAAAATAATATGCAAGCCACAACAGTCAGAGAAGAGCAGAAACAGAAGGGACTGGAAAAGTGAGTCAAGATAGAGGAACTTTACTAATTTAATAATTGTCATACTAGTACACTTTACTTTCCCAGATAACACCTTTTATCTAGAATGATACATGGTGAGATGTAAAAATACTAATTTGGGTGAGTCTTAATGCAAATAAATGAAACCAAGAATTTTTTCTTTGAAAAGCTAAGGAGTCTGTTCAATGTCATGTAGCCACTCAAAATTTGATTCCAGAAACTGGTGGTAAAAATCTAATTTTTAGGATGTAAATCTTAACTATGCATAGCATAACAGTGACATTCCACCAAAGCTAAAGTAACATATCCTTAACAGACCAGGACCTACAGGAAATGAACAGGGTTTTTTTCAACATTTTTACCTAAGTCTTATCGCCCCGCTATATACACAAGAATGGAATGGCATACCAGCTTAATCCAGTGTCTTGTCTCCAAGACAAAGACCTAATACTGAGGAGAGAATATAAAACACAAAATGCGTAAAAAAAGCTAAGTGACTATGTGAATCTAAGAACACGTCCAAACCAAGTCTAGCAGCTTTTTCCTATAACAAGGGATAAGTTGTAAATAATCCGGTGATGCAACAGTTTTTTAAAAGATAGTCCTTTAATAAACTGATAATGTTTTAAAACAACTGTAAGGTACAAATTCATGTACCAACTATGTCATTTGCATGTAAACCAAATCTTTTGTTAATCTCGTTAATGTCACTTCAAGGTTGTGCATCTCCCTAACAATTGCAAATTGTTTCAAATATTAGTAACAAAAATGAATAGCTATTTTGTCTTGAGCAAGGTCCAGCTTCTAATTTTCTCATGTAACTAACAACTGGATTCCAGTTTCTGTGACTTTAAGAAGTGTTTCTTTATTCAGAATAGGAAAACTGCCTGTTATCTTTTGTGTTCCCTTCTGCTGCAGCAAATGTCTTTTCAAACATTTAGGCTTCTTATTTTCCTGTTTGTTTGTTCCCCTGTTTCACATAAAGAAAGGTGACAATGAGAAGTAAATCAAGCATACAGGAAACTCTGTACTTGCCAGAGTTTCGTTTTGTACTGGCACATTTGTCATTTTAGGATAAGCACTGTTCTGAGTGTATCCCCAGCTAGTAAAACCCAAAGCAAAAGGGTGAAGATGAAAGCTTTCCTTATACACAGTCCTGCCTCTGCTGCCCCTGCTGCCAGCTCCATGTGCTGCTTTCACTTTGGTGGCCCCAACCAGGGCAACTCAAGAGCGTTGCACAGGTAACACAGGCTGGTGCACATATCCTCAGAGGTGAGACCAAGCCCCACAAATCCCTTCTGGCCTCTGTTCCCCCAAACAGGCACCATTTCTGTCATTTTTCTGCCCTCTCTCCTAGTTTCTCAGAGGCCCTTCTACAGGAACGATGGTTCATTTACACTGATTCGGTGTATATGGCTGGGTCAAAAAGTCATCAGGACAGTTAGAGGGACCAGGGACTTTTGGGTGTAGGAAGGAGTTGGGAGGACAAATTGTTGCATTTTATGGAAGCTGAAAGGTGAAAGTTTGAAATTTAGAGGATTGGGGCTGGACAGGGACTGTGACTATGTGCACATGTGGGGAGAGGGACCTAAAGGATCAGAGGGATGGAGCACCTCTGCTATGAGGAAAGGCTGAAAGAGCTGGGGTTGTTCAGCCTGGAGAAGAGAAGGCTGCAGGGAGACCTTATTGTGGCCTTTCATTACTTAAAGGGGGCTTATAAGAAAGATGGAGAGGGACTTTTTAGCAGGGCCAGTAGCGATAAGACAAGGGGTAATGTTTTTAAAAAAAAAAAGTGGGTAGATTCAAACTGGATATAAAGAAGAAATTTTTTACAATGAGGGTGGTGAAACACTGGAATGGGTTGCCCAGAGAGGTGGTAGATGCCCCATCCTTGGAAACACTCAAGGCCAGGCTGGATGGGGCTCTGAGCAACCTGATCTAGTTGAAGAATCTGAATCTGAATTCTCTCAGTGACAGGAGACACACAAGGCGCGAACATCGTTCTTCCACTTCGATAGGTCTGCGGCTGCGTGCTCTGGAGTCCCAAGGGCCACAGCGCAGTCTTCTGTTGTTTTTTTCCTCAAGACATGACCGATCCAGTTCCATCTCCTCCTCCTCACTTCATTACTGATCTTCTCCATCTCCGCCATTTCGGTTTTTTTTTTGAAAGTTGATGCTTGTCGTTTCTGTAACTTTTTATTTTTTTTCCCAGAGGAGGTAGTTGGCCTCCTGCCATCTAGTTGAAGATGTCCCTGCCAATTGCAGGGGGGATGGACTAGATGACCTCTAAGGGTCCCTTCCATCCCAAAGCATTCTATGATTCTAAATTATGATGAAAAAAAAAAAAAATTCTCAGAAAAGGTGGAGAATTGTTATTCTACATTGATAAGTTCCTTAAGATACTCTGCTCTACACTGGCTGTAGGAAGAGCTATAGCCTCCAGCACATTTTCTAATAAAGTGTTTGTGTACCCTGCTGGCTTCCTTATCTAGTTATTCCATGTATAATTATACATATATAGTTATTCCCTATATAGTTATTCTTACCTGCATAGTTATTTTGAATGTTTCTAAACACAATTGCTCCTTGCTTCTCACAAAGTGTGGAGGAAAAAATACGTAGGTAATTTATTTTCCTCATGTCCCTTGCCACACCGATATCTGGTCAGAAGTCCCTGAGAAAAAAATTCTTCTTTTACTTAGTCTTTAAGACGTTCCCTTCTTCCCACCTCCATGCATGTGTAGTGGCCATAGCATTTCAAGGCCAAAAGAAAAGAATAATTAAGATCTCTGCTTTCAACAGCTGGTGTAGATACTTTTCCTCCAAAATGGTGATGTTTCAGTCTAGTCTTCATTATAAAATTCCAGTTTATTGAAAAGTCTCACACAAAACTTGCTTCACTGAAGAGTTTTTCATACCTACAGTGGACGTGACAGAACAGGATTGAAGTTAAGCCTCTCTTTTCCCCTTCATATTTACTATTTTTAAGAATCTCAGTATTAGATAATTAATTTGTGGTGTCTTTCACTTGATGTGGAGGTAGTATTAACATCTACCTCAATGCGGATGACTGCTGAATGTTAGGGCATGTCAGAGCTGGTTGTTTTGATGCTGGATCTCTCTTTCTGAGCCTAGTCCTGTGCATTGTCTTCCCTATGCTTCTGTGGAAGAGGACTGTAGCAGTGCAGCTGACTACATTTTTGTCTATCCTCATCTGACTGGTTTTGAAATCTAACAACTGTTATTATCTTCTTCCTGGATTATTTCAGTACAAACAAGATCTTTTAAAGTGAAAAGGGATTTCAGATCTTTCCATTTTTGTCCCAAGAGGTACAAGTGCAGTAATGAGCATCATCCTCTGAAAATCGGGAATTTTGAAGTATTGGAACATAAACAGAGACTGAAATACCAGGCTTGGCTACTTGCCTTTAAAAATCATCAGAAAACCTGTGTAGCCACTTATTTAATGTGAGCTTAGCAATTTTTCAAACTGCTAAGGAACTGAAATTTGTTTTAACATACAATATATTAGAAATAAACCTGATCACAAAGAGTAATAATTATACTGAGGTAACATGAAATTATATTTGATTTAAGGTTTTTGACATCTCACTAAGGCTGTACATTTGTAAATATATTGGCATGGTACAACAGAAGTTGAGAATTGCTAATTGAAAGAAATAATATTTTATGCCTGAATGTACATGTATGAAGATTGTTAAAAGAGATCTCACGTATCCCTTGGTTTCCTAAGATATTGTTTTAGCCTGAGTTAAATGCAGTATCTAATTGCCAATTGCAATGCCTTATGTTTATATAATATGATACTTATTTTTTCCACTTCAGTAGATAAAGTGGGTATCTATTTATATTATCATGATGTTTGAGTCAGTAGAGGCTGATTAGTTACATTGAATGCCAGCAGTAGCAAAGGCAGTCTCCTGAATAAAAATTGGCAGCTTTCTTGGCATGTGAATGCAAACAGACAAACAAGAAGAGAAATGTGTTCTTCTACACTAGAGTCCTGATGTTCTTATTTGGCCTATTCACACCAGTAAAATTCTAAAATGTGAAATTCATCCAGGTTTGTCTTTTTTCCTTTCCCAGATAACTAATATTCTTGGCATTGCTTAGCAATAAATAGACATAGAGATACAGCCCTTAACTGAACAGCGTATGTTATTTCCTTTTAGCAAGGTACGGATAAAGTGCATCCCTGTTACCGCGTTTGATAGAGTTCATTTGGGTGAAGAGGCTCTGCTTTGGATGAGCTGTGTTTTCCACTAATGAGTATTTTCTATATATTGCTTCTTATGAAGAACTGACAGCCTTGTAATAATCTGTTTTGACAGTATTTTCCTAGAAATATTGTGTTAAATATTTTTAGACATGAGAGATCATGGACATATGGATATAGCGGTGTGTGCCTTGTCTAATTATATGCATTATACAATTTGCCATTGTTGGAGACTGTTGTACCATCTTTCATTCATTTAATAATGCTTTTGCAAATTGGCAGATAGCATTTGGGCTAAAATACACACAGGGTTTTTGCAGGAATAAAACATGCTCTGCCTTTTCTCTAGTGTAGAGCAATTTGTCAAGTAATTAGCCAACCTAATTAAATTTTTGTAGCACTAATCAAACGAATATGCTAAAATTTTCTTTGCACAGCCAGTTTGCTGTCTGCTTGCATTTAACTTGATGGTTTGAAAGAGGCCCTACTATGTCTGCCACTCCACTTAATCACCTCATTTGCATTTTATATTGGTAAATCAAATTAAGCACCAGTGGCTTTTAGTATGATTGACTATGGTCAGGGCTGTTCAGATGGGACTTTTTCACAGAAAATTAGGCACATTTTAATATGAGTGAGTCTGTGCTTTCAGCATTCAGCAAACTGCATTCACTCAGCTAATTAAAAGTGCTTGTTGCTTTTTGCCAATGTATGATAGATTTATCCAGCTGGTGTGTCCATTTTCTTTTGCATAATTTCTTGATGGAAGTTTTTATCTTTATACATAATAAGATTGTCTAAACAACACTTCAAACCAGTTTGCAAGACCTATATAAATAATATTTTGCGAAAGCTATTTACTTTGAAAGAAATACACTTGCTGTTCAGCAAACTGATTAGGTTATATATCTTTGCTTTTGCATCCTTCTGGAATATAAACCTTGACACTATGAAATTTTCAGATTTTATCTTCACTGAGCCCGAATACGTCACTTTCCTAAAATCACAGGAAAAAGCTGCTGAAGAGTATCCTTAACCATTCTTTCATGGTGTAGGTTTTGATCCTCCTGTAGATTAGATCAAAGTTCTGACCCAAACCCTTACAGATGAAATTGCTTATAGAATAAAGTTATTTATGTGCATAGGTGTTCCTTGTTTGTTATTTTGAAGAATACTTTACCATAGATAAAACATTGCCTGGAATGGGAATGAAAATTTGTCCTTTTCTTTTTTTCAAGGGACAATAAGAACACAAGTATCAAAATGCATTGAAGTTCATATATGTGCTAACAATAGCTAGAAAATGGAAAACTAGTTTCACTGACATATTTCAAAAAAAAGTCTAGCTTTCATCAAATTTTTTGAAGAGACTAACCAGGTCTAAACTGGTACTAAGGCAACAAAAAACAAAATTAAGGACTTGATGATAAGTGAACTCTTTTTTCCCAAAAGAATTGTGTTCACACAATGTCATTTAGTCCCTATCATATACATGTACATACACATACACATACACATACACATACACATACACATATACAAATACATATACATATACAGATGCAGATGCAGATACTGATACTGATACTGATACAGATACATATTTCTTTTATAAAAGGACTGATACCACAAAATAACCACCATTCCTGACTAAGACCCAACGTGAGACAATGCAAGTGAGAATAAGATAGTTTTGGACTCACACAGTACATAACTTGAGCTTTCGCACACCTGTACCTTCTGACAATCATCTGGCTCCAAAGAGCTGTCTAAGGTGAAGAGGCTGATGCTCCCCCCCTTTCTGGGATGGTGGTGAGCCCTTGGCTAACCCTTTTGTGGATGTTCGAAGGACGAAGGTTACATCTTAGACATTTCTCAGACATGAGCAGCTGCTCATGACAGTCGTCCACTTAGTGGAAGGTGAGGAAGGAATGAAAGAGATTCAGCCATGGAAACCCTAATAAATTGTCAGAGAGGAGCTAATTTAACAAAACATTTCACATACAACATGAGCCTTTGTGCATGGATCCAAAGTAAAATTTTCCCCTACAAACTGCAGGACTTTGCTCTGAGGTGGCTGCAGAGCACTCAGATATTCTCTTCTACCAATAGAGCTGTGATAGAAGTAATTTGAGAGGGGGAAAGAGGGCAATCTTAAACTGTCATAGCTATTTGTTAAGGAAGTATGTGTCTAAATCTAGTTATGCGACTACTCTCATTGACTGAAACTAAAGGCTCATATGAAGAGGGATGAATTTGTTGCACAAGGTTGTTTTCGATGGGGGGGAATAAAGGAAAGTATCAAAATGTATGACAGAAAATAACAAAGAATTATGTAAACAAAGGAAAACCACTGTTTGCAAGTGTTTTATTGAAGACAATACAGTGATGCAGCTAACTGCAATGCTTAAATACCGACCCTATTGTTCTTAGAGTCAGACTTAAAGATGAAGTTTGCATCCATCCCCATTACAGTTTGCACACTGTGGTTCATTAAACTTCTTGAGGGTTTTGGGGAAGTTTTTCTGTAAACATTCTTCTGCAAATCTCAAAATGCTAGAAATTAAGGACCAGATCATACCCCTTTCCCTGATGGGGGAAAGCGTCCTCGGACATGGAAGTAGTGGTTTAGCTATAAAAAATAATGGGGAAAAAAAAGGGCTCAACAGTTGTCATACAGATCTCAGAACAGAAGCTTGAGCTGAGCCCTTGACCCACAATGTACAAATGTAACAGATGTCTAAGTACTGTAATGCAGTTTTAATTAAACATAGGCCAAAACCTCCTTGCTCTAAGCTCATGGGGATTATCATGATAAGAACTTGGCCTTGTTCTGGCCGAACTTGCTTCAGTCCAAAAGAAAGGTAGTAATGCTTTGTATGTTGTGGTACTGGGCTGGAATAAAGCGAGCTATATTATATCCTGCAGGTACAGCTTATTTACCTGAGAACTCTGGGTGAACCCGCTTTCCTGTGCCTTACTGTGCCTTAGTTGATTTAATACACTAGCCTCTTTTGTAAACTTCTTTGAGATCTCTTGTTTCTAATAATGCATGGTGCTGTAATATAGTTCTGTGAGGTATTCTGATTTATACTTATATTCTGATTTATATGTGTAAACATTTTCACTTGAAAAATCCTAAGAGGCATGCAGTCATCTTACTCAGTATTTAGAGAAGAATGCAAATAAACAGACTCAAGCTATTAAATTTTCTTGATTTGATATTCCAACTGTCTGGCCTTTTAATTTTATTTTAATGAATTTAAATTCAACTAAATGTCATGTTCAGAATGTTAATACCCTAATCACACTCAAAAATTTATTCTGAATATCTAGTGTTACTGAACAGCATGTTGATGTAAATTTAATGTTAAATGGAACATGTTATTGTCAGTTGAAGACTACGGATTATCTCTGAATTAAAAAAAAAAACCCAACAACCTATATATTCTTTCCTACTTTCAGATTCCAAAGCACCAAATCTGGCATTTACTTCCAAGTCCCCCCATCTCCAAAAATAATATTGCTTGATATATCATTTTTGTTTATCAGCCTCCGTTATGACTGTAAAGAAATCGCAAAGGACTTGTGGCACCATAAAGGTTATTTTTGTTAATCTAAGAAGGAAACATAGACATACATTATTCTACTGGATAATTTATACACTTCCTCAGTTTGTGAATCTTGTCCGTACTAGTCTGAAAACTTACTCAAAAGCTGCTTTTATTTTGTGCCAGTTTTTAGAGCTTAGAACCTGATTCAGCAGTCTTTATTCATAAAAACTGCTAGTGTTTAAATCCTGATTCTTGTGCCCCAAATTTACTATAAGCATAGAAATGAGCTACAAATATATTCTGAGTAATAATATGACATTTATTGCAATTCCCTGCTACTAAACTCATAAATACGTGTTAAGAGTTAAGAAGGCAGATTTCCATTTCTTAGCATAATTTGGAAGAAATAAGGATCTCTATGAATTTGGTGTCACATTTTCTTTCTTTTATACTAGAGAGAACAGTCTAAGTGCTGGTATTAATTTTCAGTTATTCAGTTACTCATTTAATATGAATTGTGAACTCTTCCCGGAACCTAAAGGGTCCAGCCCTGTTGACTTCAGCAGAAGCTTTTTTTGTATCAGATTAGAAGATCATGCTTTCTGTGAGAGTCAGCTGATAATAGGAAGTTTTCTTTCTGTTCCCTGCTGTCCCCATGAAACCAACCCTCTAATCCAGTTTTTGGTAAGGATTTCTATCCTTCCTCTCAGCTGAGGATATGTTATGTTTGTTTTGGAGAGTCTTTTGAGTTTATGTATGAGGGGAGGGAGTTAAAATTTAATTTTCTCTGCCTCTTACCCTATAATCTGTTTCTGACATATGTCTGTGTGGAGCCTGAGCTGAGCTCTCTTCTAGCTGTTTAGTGAGTTATTATTTTATGATTACCAGCAAGCACAAAGTTTGTATTAGTAAAATATTATAGGTCACAGTTCTGAAAACTCTGAATGGCTTCACCTAAATGGTATAGTGAACATATTTACCATTAGCTGTGTTATCCCCCAGTCTTGAATGTCCACCACTACGGTAGTAAAAGACAAACCAACTTCTAACTGGAGCAGTTGTATGCACCTGCATTTTTCAATGCCTGGAGGAGAGAGCTTTCAGAAATGCAACCTGTCTTGCTCATTAAAAAAATGCACACTTATTAACAATGCGTCATCAGAGTGAAATTCAGTCTCCTTGTAAAAATAATATGTTCTTAAAGAATTTTGCTCCTATATCTTTGTGTCTGCCATTCAGAAAAAACATGCCTTCCTACTGATACTGAGAAAAGAATTTATTTTAATTTTTTTTTAATATAGATTTTATGCTGCAAGCTGAACTCAGGTTTACATTTGCAGTCAAATCGATGGAGCATAATGGCTCCCAGTGTAACATGCAACTAAATGAAGGTATAAGCCAATTCACCTTCGTAGAAGTGAATTTCTGAAAATGCTCCCCTTAAAGGAGCAACTTGTATTGCATAGCATCGTGAGCTATACTGAACGCTTGATGAGAACAAAAAGAGGAGGAATGTATGCAAAGCAACACGACATGACTCGTATATGCAAAATAGCACGGTTTAAAATGTACGTGTACTACAGGCATGCTGCAGCAGGCTCTAAGCTGCATCAGCTGATAGTGCATAAACAGGAACCACAGTAAGCAGCTGCTGTCAGGCCTAAACAATAGCGTTTCGAGCAGTTTATTTAACTGAACTAACTCTACAGAGACAACAGGTTTCTTCCTATTGTTACAGGCTAGCAGTGAAGCAGAACATCAAGCATGTCTCTCAGTTATGGGCTTGTTTGGTCTCTTTGTGCGGTATTTATAGCATGGTCTGGTTAATGTCAGTCTTCACTTTATTGGTATTCTCTTAAATCCTGAAATTTTACCCAGATTTTTACTAATAAACCAAATCTTCTCATAGAAGCTATGTGTATTTTCCAGCAAGTCCCATGAAAACTTCCAAACCTTTTCTAACTGTGTGTGGCTGTATTTCATTCCAATTCCTTTTGTATAATAGTCTTTTTATTTTTTATTCTTGATTTTTCTTCCATGGAGGACTTAGCTTTTTATATACACATTTTTTAACATTTTTTTTTCCATAACTTTATTTCTTATGACAGCCTTTGATATATATGGAAAAATATAGATTTCTTGCATCAGATACAGATAGTAATGTAAGGATCAGCCACTGTGTTCGCATAAGCTGAAATAACATTTATCAACTTGGTATCATAGCTGCATTGATAAAGATTTTTCTATTTTTAACATTCTGATTTCTGGAGAGAAATAAATTTACCCCAAATACAAGGCCAGGCTGAGGCACAGGCCAGTTTGACTTGGCAGAATCAGCTGTAAAAGTCACAGTCAGTTCCTGACTTGATCATAAAACCTGTTTTCAGCAAACTTCGTTCCTAGTTTCTACCAGTAATTTATCAGTAAATGGTTCTTCCCTTTCCCTGCGTACTTGGACAGTTTCCCTATGATCAGTACACCAGTAACAGCAGTTATTAAATTGGAAGAATGCCCAAATTTTTGCACTTCTTTTGTGCAAGGAAAATTGTACTGAATTTGTATGGACCATCATAAAAAGTCCTCCCAGTGACAATACTTTGAAAAGCTGTCATTTCTGAATACAATCTTGATACACCAGATACACAAATATTATTTTATAAGAGACTTAACATCAAAATGGTGCTAACAAGAAACGAAATTGGAAAGCTGGAGCAAAAGAACCCAAAGAAATGTTGAAAATTATTAAAATGTAAAACTAAAGAGCATTTTCTCACAGAAAATTCCCTGCCCCCCCAAAAAAAATGTAAGAGATTAAACAGATCAAGAATTCACAGCAAGAACAAGTCTGTTCTTTGCTGTGCTTCAGAAATGCCCAGAGTAGATGTCAAAACAGGGGAAGAGCTGCACACAGCGTGGACTTAGCTTGGTATTGCGTGTGTAGCAGATACCTTGTTCCTTTACTGTTGATTGTTAAGCTTGGAGAAAATGTTAGTGGAGGGTATGGTCAGCTTTTGGCTCTGAGTTGTGCACAGTTCTTAAACAATTCATATGCTCCTCTGCGTGTCAGAGTACATCCCACTGAGTCTGGACTCGCACAGGAAAGGTGAGCTGAAACCTCGCAGCAGGAGGATGGGAGTCAGCGAGAGATTCTGTACCCAACACTGCCTCATTATATGGAATCCAGCAGCCTAGCCCAGGACTGTCTATAATGTAGTGGCAGAACAAGGCACTGTTACTTTATCATGGCCTTGATTGTTCTTGGTGAATATCATCATGTCTGTATTAAAATTCTGAGGGAAGTCAGTAGGAGTTTTGTGTTTAAAAAAAAGAAAATAAAAATTAAAACATCATTAGCATTCTTCTCTCTCTTTCTCTTCCTCTTCTCTTTGTTGTAAGGAAAAATTTCCTTATATCTAGCACCGGATTATTATCTTATATAATTATCAGATTCAGACTTCTTGAAAAATATGCAGTCTTTCATTCTAAGAGTTTTATATATCATTCTATTTAAATGTATAAAATACTAAAAATCTCCCAGTATCAATATGAAGTATTTCCTGGTATGTTATACTCTGATTTTCTTTCTTATAAATCACTGAGAGCTATTCTGACAAAAAAAAAAAAAAAAAAAAAAAAAAAAAAGACAATTTTTTATTATTAAGCCAGAGTGATTTTTGCCTCTTTTTCTTTTCAAAACCAGAGCTGAGTGCTGAGAAACCTAGGACTGCTGTAAACTGTATGTGAATTTTCTCATTTTCTTTCATGTGTTTAATGTATCTATCTGCAGATATACAGTCTATATTCACATGTGCATTCGGTTTCATTATTAATACATTCAGATTTCATTTTAAGTTCCTATTTGCTAAATGAATTTTTTTAAGTAATTCCTGTAATTCCTTACAGATTCTACCCCACACACCTACAAATGGGAATAGAAGGCATAAACTGGCCTTTATTTCTTAGCTCTGGCTGCACACAAGTGCATGTGGCTGTGTGTGCAGGTGTTTGCTGGGCGTCCCAGGAGGCAGCTGCTTTCCGTTCTGCAAAACATCGCAGCCATGTGCAGCGCCATGGGTCTGCCCCCGACACTCCAGCCAGCAATGGAGTGCTTGGCCCAAGGAGACACAGCACCAGGCATGAAACTAAAACCAATTACAACATTTCAGCAGCATCGCCTGAAGCTAAACACTTGATTCCAACTCATTTGGGAGAGTTTTGGCAAAGTGACCATTGACCTACTTTTCTGTTTAGAAGTTCTGCATGTATACGTATATATGACAAATGCTGCTCAACCGTAATGTGCTTTAATATTAATAATAAGCATTCTAATTATACAACATTTGTCAGAAGGAGGCTTCTTGTTTTCCTTTTCTGAGAAAAGGCAGAGGCCAACAAATGTAGAGGTAATGAGATAAGACTCATTTACTGGGTAGGTCATCTCTAAAGAGAGAAGACCAGATGCATTTGTGATGATGCAGCCCCAGGCACAGGAACAAGCCTGTAGCTCAGCCTCCTTTCAACCCATTCAGGTGTGGCAACAGGCAGGTAATGGATGTGTAAGGTAACACAGTACCTGGGATGACAAAACTGCAAGCTACACACACGCAACAAGCTTTGCTACTGAAAACAACGTTAGTTGGATTAATGCTACTGTCTGCAGTAGCATTACTACGGTCTGCAGCAATGCTACTGTTCTGGCCCACTGATGAAGTCGGCTTAATTAGTCAAGCAGAGCACCGTGTTGACATATTCATGCTCCTGCATCATCTCTTTTGCATATCATGTGCGTTTGAAACCAGCTAACACAGCTGTACGCAATGCAGATATAGCTTGAAAGGTTAGGATTGACTCCAGTGGGGACAGAATGATAGCAACAGCTTTTAATACCTCCTTCTGGGCTTGTTTAAGAGAAGATAAGGATATGCTCTGGATTCCCTGACTAACTATTTTCAGTTAAAACCTAACCAAGGATGGAACAGTTTGCAGGGGATTTTCTAGCTTTCACATAAATCAAGAGGCTGAGGTGAGCACAGACCCTGGCAGAGCCTTTGAACAATCTGCTAAATTATGTGCAATATAAACTGTTCTGCTCTCTATGAGTGACCTCCTGCAAGTTAAATTAAATCAAAATTAAACCTCAGGACACCAAATCCAATTAATTAATTTCCTCCAAAGAAGACACAAGGTAAATATCTAGAGGTTAATATTCCAAGATGAGTCATAAAAATGTATCTATAACATGCACTGAAGAGACACATGAGCTAGATCCAAGAAGACTGCACATACAAGTACAGGCTGACTCCTACCCAAGCCAGGAGCTCCAGGCATAAAAATGTAGTGCTACTCTGACATACAAATAGGTCAGGAAGAAGCATTCCCCACAACCACGGTGCCACCTCCAAGGCAATATTTCTTGACAATCAACAGGGCAGTGACTCAGGCCGGTCTCCCTGCTGCTGCAGCAGTCCCTCTCCCGGGTCCGGACATGATGCTAGTACCTTGGGAGGTATCAATTCGTGCTCATTCCACACCAAAGACAGGCACTAAGTGTTTTGTATTTTCATCAGGAAGATTATAGCCCTAAGAAAATAGTAATTAAAGGAATAACTGTTTTCTCAGGCTTCCTGCCTAATCAGGAAAAGCAAAATATTTTCAGTTCAGCCCAAATTGGTGTTAAATGGAAGAAAGAGCCAAACCAAAACAAACAAAAAAGAGTCCTGGGTTAAATAAACTGCTTTCTTGCTTCAAAATGAAAGCTTTTATTTGATGACTTTTTTGAGTTTCTGCATTACCTGTTTTAACTTGTGTTGGCAGTTTTACATTAAAAATGTCTGTTTGAAAAAAAAATTGTTTTTTTCAAAGCATTTCATATTGGGTATTTTCTGAACCCTTTTCCTTTATTTCCTCTCTTTCACTAGAACTGTTTGTAAATATGATCCAGACAGAATAGTTTTTATATCTTGACTGACCTGTCAAGACTCTATACAATCAAAAATAGGAACTATTAAAAATTATAACAAGAAAATCATCCCAGAAGTTCTAAGAAAGGTACTTTTAAGTTTTAAGATGTGATAAAACAAGTTAAGCAGGTATTTTTTTTTTACTAAGTATTCTTTAACAGCAGTTTTTCCTATTAGTAAATCATCTTGTATGTATTTTTTACTGATATGAGTGTATGAGAGCCTTGATTATTATAGTAGCAGTCACATCAGGCACTCTAGTTCACATCTGCTGAGAAAAGTGTATGTTGGCCTGATAGCACTTCTGAAACAATCATGAGCCTCTTCTCCTGCTCATTAAAATCTCCTAAAAATCATTAATTGTTTGGTTTGGTTTTGTTTTAGTATTCTTTGTTTTGACTTTTTTTTAAGAATTTTTTGTATTTACCTCCTTATTTCTGAGCCTCTGAAGGACATTATTTTTCATTTTCTTATTTTTTTTGCCAGCAGTAAATGACAGAGATGACAGAGCAGATTCCAGTGTTCTGTACTAATTGTGGGACCTTTTAAAAGAATACTGATTACTTTATGACTGGAAATAAAATTATGAGTTGGAAAAACTGGAAATGCAACCCTAGAACTGCTCTCTACCTGCAGTGATGTGCCCATCGCATGGGTGAATTTTCACCACAAAATCACTGAGGTCTGAGGAATGATACTTCATCTGTCTCTCACTTGCAGTTTTAACATTGCAGCAGTGAAACAGCTGCCTGGCTAAAAGTTGAAGAAGCTGAGTCTAGTCAGGTTTTCTTACAGGTTTCCTACTGTTGCCGTCCTGAAGAACTTAAAACTTCTCTTCAGGACACAAAGACAGGATTAAGGAAAATCAAAAAAGGAAAAGCTATGTTGTTGTTCTCTATTTAACACTATTTTGTTTTGTTTTGTTTACTCTGCCCTCTGCCTTCTGAGTCCCATATCCTGTGCACAAGTTTCTGCCTAAAACTATGGGGACTAAGAAATTCTCCAGTCTCTAGTTTCAGCAGAAACTAGTGCTTCCTAATATATGGAGACTGATGATAAAATTAGAAGATCTTGCTATACAGCTTGTGTTTGGCTTTTTGATATTCTGCTGTTTGTATGATTTATGCTTAAAAAACAAATACAAATAAGTGCACAGAATGGTATTCTAGCTGATTCTGAAATAAAAAGTCATATTAACTACCTAAGCACATATAAAAATATCTGAAACCAGAGTTATTTGTATTACATCTTTACTGTTTATACTTGAGCAATAAGAGTCTGAGGTGATGGTGGTATATCCATACCAGCTGCTTATAAGGTTACATTTGGGAGAGACTGTACTGGACCATTATATACACTATGTGTGGAGCTGTATTTCACTTAATTAAAGTATCAACAATCTAGTGATTATAGCGTAAAATTAGAAAAGAAGAGATGAGAATCTGAAACTATTTACATGTTTAACTGCTTGCAGTTGCCAATGTGGCTGTTTAAATAAGGAATTTATTTAAGAACACGGTCAGACAACTTTGCCCTGTAGGGTCAAATTATATTATTTTTCTACACAGACTTTGGGGGGAAAAGATCCACAAAATTCAGGTGTGGATTTTGTATGAGAATTTATAAATGCAGATGTTTCCACAGTCATGGTCTGGGTTCAGCATGAAAGAAGGTTATTACTAGTATTACCTGTTTATTTACATATAAATTTTATAGTTTTTACTTGGAATATGAAAAAATAGCAAGAGAAAAGTTAATTATGGCAATGATGATTTTCATAGCAGGGGTTGTCAATTAGAAAATCTACTGTGAAGCTAAGTAACATTAAAAATTTTGTAGAATAGTTTTAAAGATTTCAAATGCAAAACAGTGCAGGTGTAAGCAAACACTGTCTTTGTCTATTGCTCTGTTTCAGACACCCATCAGCATAACTTATGAAGCAATGGTAGAATGACAGGAGCCCATTTGTCTGTTTCATCCCATTTCTTACAATAGAGTCAGGACTGTTATTGTTATTATTAATTATATTAATACATAAGTATATAAGTAGGATTATTTTACTATTAATGAGTTTCCATCCTCTTCCTCTATTCACATTTCCTTTGCTTCCTACCCTCTTCTCAATTTCCTTCCTTTCTGCCTCTTCCTTGAGCTCATTTTGTTCCTCCTCTTTGCTTTGTTTTGGCATCAGTAGCTGTGGGAAGCAGAGGAGATGAGGCAAGCACCAGCCTCGGCTGTGGAAAGCTGCCCAGGTGACTGCAGAGGGCACGTCTGAGAGGCACCTCTAACCAGCTCCATGGAGGCACTTATGGATTAAACACAGAGCCTTGAATACAATCTGCCAATGAGTGGGTAGCAGTGGGAAACACAAAGGTCCTTGCTCTCAGCAACTGGTTCGCGTGAGGCTGCAGGGCATTGCAGTCTGAAAGGTGTTTTGTACTCTTCAGTGTGTGATTGCTGGCTGAGGCACAGAGAGTTGGGACAGGCTGACTGTCACAGACCTTTCACTTTTCTGTCTTGATTCTGAAAAAACACATAGTCTCTGGATTGAGAGGTTGCAGACTTTATTCATAAAGTGAGATTGTTTCCAAAGCGGGTTACCTTTCCCTGCTGGTCTCTCCTCCAGCACAGCCTTTACCAGCTATTTCATTGCATCTTGAATGAGCTCTACCATAAAAGTAAATGAAAAAAGACCTCTAAAAAAGGTGCATACTTAAAGCTCGCTACTTAAGTAACTTTAATGTTACAACAGATAACATAATAGTGTGAGTAGTAAAAACATGAAATTCCATATTTGCACCACTTTTTACTAATATATATGCTATTTATAAACCACGAAGTACTTGCCTATGGAAATGTACATTGCCATCTGATGCAAAATGCAGCTTGTTAAATTTTACGGGCCAGATTCAGTTCTAAGCAGCATGAGCAAATCCAAAGTAATACCACCGTTTTTCCATACTCTGGATCTACATCAATATAAACCAGCAGAATCTGGGTCTGCATATTTTAGTTACATATTTCTGAAGACTTTTCCCCTGTTTTTTAACAATTCAGTCTGTTTTTTCATCCATTTTCTTTTATACCATGTTTACTCAGTTCACTGGCTGTTCAAATAAAATGTATACCGCAGAAATATAAACTGTACATGGAAGACATGGAGCTGATACCTGGTGTGTGTCTGCCTCAATAGAGGACTCTGCTGATACCATTTTGTTGCTGTTTTAAGAAAGATGTAAAATGGGGCTGACTACTGTATTTCTGGTTGAAAACACATTTATATGACATTTATGCTCAAATATCATAAGTATTTTATTTCCAATACATGTGTAAGTGTGCATGTATCTATGAATACAATTATAATTTATTTTTTTATTTGTGTGTGTGATTCTGTTTATTAATCACTAATCTATTTCTTTGTCACTGTTAAACTAATTGAGAAAAACAACTAAAAGAATACCCAGCTGCTTTATCTGATGTCCTGCCATGTTATAGTGCTCTTACTTTTAACATAATTCCACTCTGAGATTTCACACATCTATGTATGTTCTAGTTTGGCATTTGGACTTAACTTCTTGTTCAGTAAAAATACTTACAGTCTAAAGGTGTTACTCCTGGACATACTAATGTGCCTAATATAAGTAAAACCTGCTTTATTTTCCAGCACTGAAGTCAAGTTATTAAAAAGAAAGGGGGGGTGGGGGGGGTGGGGGGGTGGGGTGCCCTGCCCTTTTATTATCTTTTAATATCTTTTAATATCTTTTTTTTTCTCTATTGCTGGGCTCCGGTCAGTACAACAATAAGAAATAACTTCTAAATGTCAAAACAGCCATGTGGTCTGAAAGAACTGAAACCCTCATTCTAGAAGTGTATAAGCTCCCATTAAACAAAATAGTTAAGTACATGAGAGAGAAAGAAAATAAATGACGCTTATTTTAGGAAAATGGATAGTCCACTTGCCTTAGTAGGACTACTTAAGTTATGAAGGTCTGTTTCTTTTTTTCACTAAAAATCCTTTGTTCCCATCTAACAAAGGAACATCATAGAGAGAATTATTGTGGTGATATAGTAAAAAGCAGAGTCCATCTCAAATACGGGCCAGAGGTGCTTTGTGGAGTCTCAGGTTAGGCAGCTGCTCAGCTTCATCTAGACTTGTGCAATTACCAAGCTCCTCACTTCCTTCAAGACTGACTAGCAGGTAGGAGTTACTATGAATATTAGATGAATGTGAGTGCATTTGAGTTGGCAAAGGGTGCACTGTTTGAGGCTTACTGTCTTGAACATGCAGATGTTCAAGCTGCACTGATATGAAGATTAGTAAAAGACCATTTTCACTCACAGACACCAACCGTTTGCCCAGTTCACACTAACAGCCATCAAATGAGCTGGGGGGGGTGTATGTACACACCAGCTCTCGGAGAGGTGAGCTATGAGCTATGCATCTTGCAGCTTTCAATGACAAGAGGATTTTGGCTTGCAAGGTCAAGGAGGTTGGCCTCTTGTGAACTGGAGCAATACAGAACTGGGTCATGACCTTGTAGAGATTTGTGCACATGCTTACTTTTAAGCATGCAATTAGATCCATTGATTGCAGTGGTGCTGTTTGCATATCTAAATTTAAGCACGTACATAATCTTTTGCAATTTTTAGTTTTTACTATCTATGGATTGAAAGATGTTTTGGAGAAAAGTAGTATTTTCTAGATCCCTTTTATATTACAGACAGATATCTTTCAGTAGCATTAAGAGTAAATTAATTCACATTTACACTGCATGTAGTGCTGTGTCAACCTGAAAAGGAAGACCAGGAAATAACTGTAGTTCAGTCTTTAAAATCTAAATTCCAGTTTTAAGTAGGCCACAAGTAATCCTTGTTGTGAAAACCATCTTAGAATTTGTCACTATCTGCAGTTTCAACTCTGGGTAGATGCAGCTCTGCCTTCACTTGGGTGTCTCAGGTCATGGCCAAGGTGCCACAGAAGTGTTTTAAGAAGCTCGGTTAATCTTTGCCAGCACTCTATCTGGCTCTAGCTAGGGCTCACATATACGATTGTCTTGATCACTCAATGAAATTGAAAATACCAAACCTCAGTCTCAGTGTTACAGGAAACACGTGACAAAAACTGTGTTCCTTCACTGAAAGGAAAAATGACTATAAATTAGGAAAACTTAAAATAAAACTTCCCTAGTGGAATGGTTTTATTTCTAAAAAGACAGGCACATGCACTTCCAAACATGCACAGTTGTTTATCTTCCAAGTGAGATGCTTATTCCTGTGAAGCCCTGCAACTGGTTTCATACCATTCAAAGTGGGATTACATAATTTACAAGAATAAAAAGGAAAGGAAAAAAAGACATTTTTCCTTGACAAAGAAAAAACAAATTAATGAGTTCAGAATGTGGTTTATAATCTCCTTCCAAAATCCTATATGCACAAGCCCTGACGTCTCCTCCCATGCAGCCTATGCAGGCTGTGCTAGAATCACAGAATCCCTCAACCCAAATATAGACAGCGACCGAACAGCAGCTCATTGCAGGACTGGACCCTTCCTTAGATGCAACATAGTAAAAATTTTACTTGGTAGAGCATAGGCTGAGGAAGAAATTAATAAAAAGAAGTTAAATTTTAATCTTACATAGTTACATTGCCCCAAATATTTTGTCTTGGTCTTAGTGTCATTTAGTAGCTTTTCAGCGGCAGTGTAAAAAGCAACAAGGGCTGAAAGATAGGATGGAATCCCATCCATTACATGCTGTAAGGATTACAGGGGTAGAAGAAAAAAATTAAAATATCTGCATTATTAATATGTACAAAAATATTTCCTAAAACATGAACCATATAAAGAAAATTGTGGCTTTACCCAACAAACCTTAGCTCAGATGAGAGCTTATTACCCTCATGATCATGCCCACAAACAGAGAACCGTGCTGGTTAGCAAATGCGTGAACTTTTCACATATCCCCCAGATAATGAATATTTGAGCTTTTTAAAAAAGGATTCATTCTATTTAAGCCAATACTTTCATGGTTCAAGTTAAGACTATGTCTAGTTCAGGACCCAGATGAGCAGACATTTTCATTATTAGGTCCAAACAGAAAAAGTAATAAAGAAAATTTGTAAATTAAAAACTAACTGAAAGATTAAGCATGCTTCTTTGATACATATGCAAACCGATACGATTTGTAACTGTTGGAGGTGTTAGCAAATTCTAATTAACATGTTTGGTATTCTGTTAAGTTAGAAAACTAATTTTATTTCCATCTATCACTCACTCTCTTTCAGAACAAGTCTAAATAAAATTTTTAAAAAAGAAACTAATAAAGCAAAGTCTAGTAAAGAAAAAGAATGTATTCTGTTTTAAACATATAACCTGGAATAAAGTATTATTTCATGCATTTTTTGAGAACAGAGATTTAATAAAGAGCTACAGGTGTCTTTTCTATGACTGAATGAAGCTTTAATAGGAAGGAGGTTAAGAAGTTAAACCAAAGTAACAATAGCGCTGCAGTGAAAGAGGTATGTTCTTTTTCATGCACATTGTTCCCCTCAGAGGCCTGTCACTCAGTAGAATAGATGTACTTTGATTCATGGGTGGCGATGTATAGCCTAAGCTTAGCCTGAATCCTCTCCTAAAGGCTGAGTCCTGCAACCAGATCCAAACAACTTCCCTGCAGCACTATAGCATGTTTCACTAATATGAGATGATAGGATTAGCAGCAGGCAGCAATTACAAACTCTTCTTTGTGAGTCCCAAAGAGTTTTGATTTCTGTGTCAACTCATGCTGTATTTCAGATATCTTTGGTGGTAAAACCTAAACCTTGAGTATTGAGATTAGATTCACATAGTCCAGGGCAACAAAAAAATAAAGGATACTAAGTTGTTTAAATTGAAGTATGTCTATATTGCTTTATTCTACAAGCAACGTGCTCCCCCACTCCCCCCCGCCTCCAATTACTGGGACTATTCAGAGGCCATAATATAGTTGGCTAGGAATGCTGCTAAAGCCACTAAAGCAAGATTGTTACCAGCACTTCTGCACCCATTCCCCAGTCTCATATCCAAAGTAGTCTAATAGTCAAGGAAAAGTTTTGGCGCCTACTTGACTCTGAAGAGATCTTTTATCCTGGAGGTAAAAGCGTGTTCACGTGTGAGTTTTTGATATTGAAACTAGGTAAAACTTGAGAAGAAGAAGAGGAAGAAGAAGAAGAAGAAGAAGAAGAAGAAGAAGAAGAGGAAGAAGAAGAAGATGAAGAAGAAGAAGATGAAGAAGAAGAAGAAGAAGAAGAAGAAGAAGAAGAAGAAGAAGAAGAAGAAGAAGAAGAAGAAGAAGAAGAAGAAGAAGAGGAAAAAGAAGAGGAAGAAGAAGAGGAAGAGGAAGAAAAAGAAGTAAATAAATAATACAAACATTCAAATTCTCTTGACCAAGGTGGCACAAACTGGAAATGAAACAGCAAAAAACATGAACTGAAACCAGTGGAGTTATTTTAAACCTATGTGAATATTCACTAAGATGAAGAATACTAGTTTGTATTCTATCAAACTGCATACTTAACCTTAGTTTAACTGAGGTTTTTTTCTGACGGACAAGTATCCATCCGCAGGCTTGCATGAAAATAACCTAGATATTGTCTTTACACTGTATGAGGGCCACACAAAGATGGCTTAGCTTGGGGTGGCTTCCACAGGTATCTGCTTCCACTTTACACCACGTCAGGTGAGCCAATTACTTTCTGAACTGCTGACATTTGAATCATCAAAAATTTACCTTGAAGTACCTTGCTGTAACCTGTGATAGCCATGCATGAGCTGACCAGCTCCCTGTGCATCCATGAACTGGGACAGATAACAGGTAACTTCACCAACTAGTCCCACCTGTCAGTCACAACTGAAAGTAACATTTATTAAACTGATTACCTGTTCAATGAGTGTATCTTTAAGTGGAAATTGAATGAAGACTTCTTCAGGCTTTGATAGAGATGCCTTGCTGAATCCAGATGGGGTGGTCTGAAGATGTTACTACTTCACAGCTTCCTGCTTCTTTCTCTACTTGTATTTGCTTGGTAGGAATCAAGAGCAATAATGACATTGGGTTTGCACAAATATGCCAGATGGATAAGCTATGGTGCTGAGGTGCAGGTCCATATTCCTTTCTGCTGTCTTACAGGATCACTAAAGGGCACAGATCAGCACCTGGGGCAGTAAAAATTTCAGCAGTCTAATATGGATCTGCTGTCAAAGTCAGAGACCTAAACTTAAGGACATAACCAAAACCAGGAGACATCAGGTTTAAACCGGCATGTCAGTGTATGAAATGGTATTAAAATAAAATAATCTTCCATTAAGCCCGCGCAAGTTTTTATACAGACCTAGCATGCATTGGTTTTAGAAAATTAATCCTGATAAATTAGTGCAGAGCACTGTTTAGACCCAAAATGTCAAATGATACATTGCTGTTCCCAGAATGCCTTCATATGACTATTAGGATTAAGATCCTGTGCAAAACTGTTGTGAACAAAAAGATGAATTTGTATCATTCACATGATTCACATTCACATTCCCGTCTGCTATTTCAATGATAGTTCCTAAATCTTTGAGAATATAACAGAAACAAAAACTGTGGAGTTTTAACTTTCTTGCACAATCTATCCTTCTGTAACCCTCACTCAGAAATGAAGTGTGAGTTTGCCAGAATAGTAAGATAAGATCCTGCCTTTATTCCAGTTTATTAACACCTTGTTCTTTGAACAATGGAACTACTTGTGAGTGAAGGTGTAAAACTTGAGCAGTGACTACAAACCAAAGGATTTAGCCTGATGTGCTTTAGATAAGTGAGCAATATTTTCTTCATCTTGTCTATATATCTAAAGTCAATTATATCAGTTTACAAGAAAATCTGTAAAAAGAAACTTCATCACATTTTCTAGAGCTTGTCATTTTGTCTCTTGGATGTATGAAAACAGTGACTTGGCAATAAGTTTCTTAAATCTATAAGGTTGTATTCTTTGAAAGTTGGTACAATTACCTCGGTGATTGGTTAAAATTATAAGCTAAAGCTAATGACTCTGATCCTTTTATATACAGTCTCATTTTAGAACATCACATTAGTCTCGTTTTGTACCTAAAATACACAACTCCGTGTATGTCTGTCTGTATATCTGCCCATTTATCATATGGTATCTGTTTTAGGACAAGAATAGTGACATTTGGAATGTACCAAACATACTTATCAGAAACTTAATATGGTTTCCACATTGTACAGGAGTTTCTGGGACAAACAAGTTCTTCTTGACAGCTTGCATGTATGAGAGATCTGTCACAAATTATCCATTTCAAAAGGAAACCTAGACAGATCTTGTTGCATTTCCAGAAATGGAACAAAGCAATACTTTATGGTTAAGAAATGGATGTGAGCCAGCAGTCAGTACCCTAAGGTGAAAAGTCGGATTTGCCTAGCAGTTCCTCAATTTCCAAGCAAGAGTCTTCCAGTTCCAAGTAATGAACAAATGAAAAAATAAGTACAGCTTTAATTCTTAGTAATGAGGAGGCATGCTCATCTCAACTGAATCCTGCAGTGTGCTCTGGGCAAAGCACTCCCTGAGCATGGCATAAAGAGAGCACTCAATATAACAACTGAAGAAACCTGCAACAAATCTAAAGTAGCCTCTCATTTCTATACAGCTGTAAAAGCTCTGCAGTAAGCCCCTGAAAGGGAACATTTATGTGTTTTATGTTAATTTAAAATGCTTGAAAGCAGTCAAAAGGGAGGCTTAGTCCTGAAGAAATCCCAGTCTTAAACCCCCCTTAAGCCAGGGCATGTCTATGATGCTGCTTTTTTTTTTTTAAACAACTGCAATTCTATTGTTACTTCTGAAATGTTAGCTATGTTTCCTATCACCTTTTACAGGGTGAGTCAAAATTTTCTCAGCATCCCTAGAAATCCTAATAGCCTGGCGTTCTTTTCAGCCAGGACCTAATATTCTTCTGTTCTTTGTGTGTGGAAGCTCCTGTGCCCATGAGTCTGTGCGCGGTAAGCATGAAATGCGAGTGGAAGCCCTTCATAGCACGTTTCCACTTCAATTCCCAGTCCTTGCCAAGAGTCTCTTGGCAAGAGCCTCTTGGCAAGAGCTGTGAATTTGTCAGGTTTTCAGATGGAGCAGCAGTGGCCAAGCTTTCTTAGGTTCTTCCCTCTGTGAAATCCAAAGGAAGCCAGTGCAAGGCTCCTCCGTTTCAGGGTTGGGATCAAGAATGGAGGCTTATTCCATAGGAACTACACTAACTGAAGACCAAGGCGGTTGTGTCTTTTCTCTCTGCTAAGTCTCCAAATGTCTCATATCCCTTTATCCCAAGCCTGTGAAATTAGGAAAGAGTGCTTTGGAAAGACCTAACACCCGTTGGAAATCTATACACTGAAAGCTATGCAATTTCTCTTAGCTTGTGCAGAAATACTGTAAGCAGGGGGGTTGTCCTTTGATTAAAAGTTATTTGAACTAGAGAGAATGTTTTACGTCTGCTGAATCCAGCTGGCCGGCAGCTCCTGAATTCAGTAGCTGATTTTATACCAATGTGAAGGTTAATGGACTGTTTTCTACTCCTTTCCAGGAGCAAATGTCAGCCCTATGGAGGTCCATTGCTCACCAGAACTCAATCTGGAGTCCTAGAGTCTGGCACAGAAAGACTGATAGACTAATGCATTAATTCACTGAGCCTCTTTGCCCTTGGACTGGTTGTGCGTTTTTTAACATGAACTATAGCAGCAATGGCATTCAATCATATCTTCATTTACCTTCCAACTATGATTTCAGAACGCATATAAAAATCTCCATACCCTGATTATTGCCATCAATATAAATATAAACTACTGTGGAAGGGCAAGGGAGGAAAGAGGAAGCCTTTTGGATTAAACTAATAAACATAAATGCACTAAAACATGAACATCCCAGCTGGCTGAATCCCTGACCAACTAGTTAAAGTGAAGCCTTGTTTAATTTTTCCCAAGAATGATCTTCTTTGGCTATCTCCCAGCAGTAGGTAAGTGAGGGTTTGCCTGTGTTTTTTCCATTGCGTAGAGGATAGTTTGTGCTTAGTCATGGAGCGCATCACTGAAAGTACTTATTTGACCATTCTCTGAATATAGCTACTCCCATAGTTAATCAGCATAACTGGACAGTCTCACTAACACAATAGGTGGTATAGGTAAGGTGATATTTTTATTGGGGTGAGCATCTATTCTCTGTATACTGGAGAATAAGGTGTGATGGATATTAGCACTGTGACACAGAGGAAATAGAAGGGGACTGTTTAAGACGTACATTTGTAGGTAAAGAAGGAGATGAAGAAGAAACTACATCTATGGGTCAGCCATTGGTAAGGAAAATGGGAAATGACTGAAATTTTGGCTTTGCTTCTCCATGCCCTAGGAAGCAGATTTGAGTTGATGCATTACAGAAAGTATGTTATATCCTTATTCCTACTGAAGGATATTACTCACTGGCTTGAAGCAAGGAAGGCACAGGGGAGGAATCACACCTTGTTCAAGAGATGCAACTTTGAGGCTTCAACGTGCAGCAACATCACTCACATAGACAGATGATCGCTGATCTTAGTGTATGAAAATTTCAGGTCACAATGGAGAAATAGTGAAAAATAAAATAATAGATATAGGAACTGTTTCACATGGTGTTTTGGCTAGTTTGCTTCCAGTGACATTTTAAAAATCTGAAACATAAAAAAAAAAAGCAACCTCTTTCGAAGTAACCATGTGAAATTTTGCACTTTAATCCTTTTACTTTCAGAACAGCCCACAGCTTCAGTTGAGGTCAAGTCTATCAGCAACTGAGCAGCTCCCTTTTTGTTACGTCAAGAGAAATACCTTGAGATATAATTACATTATGAATAGATAAAACAATCAAGGAGTCAGTGGTGATAAAAAAAAGGATGCAAATTAGCACATCCTAATTGAATTTTTCATTTGCTTTTGTCTGTTCCATGGTATAACCAATAGGGTAAATCCTCTTTTTCATCATGCAGGATGAAAGTTTATTTGAAGTTGGAGTCTATAGCTGCCTTTTCACAGTAAATTGACCTTGTTCCATGCAGCCAATGTCATAATGCTCTGCTTTATCTAGGCTGAGAGAGAGAAAATCGCAAATTGCTTCTGCATGATTAGTTCTGCCACTTCAAACGTGTTTCTTCCGAGTTGGCTTCCACACTTACTGCTAGAGATATGTGCCGCTGGGAAACCCTAATCTGTCTCTGAACTCCTCTGATTTAGTAACCCTTTACCAGCCAGTCTCTTATGTCAGTGAAATGACTCTTGTTGAGAACAATAGAAACAGTACAGAAAAAATGAAGAAACTTTATAAATATTCTCTCAAACCTCAGCCTAATTTTTACTCAGCTGTTTCTGGCTTAGCAGACAGAAGTTGTTTCAGATCAGTGGAGTTTTCACAAATATGTATTTATTTGTACTTTTATTGACAAAGCATTTTTCTTTTCTATATGTATTATGTCTTGATGAATAAGTAAATCTTGTTTTTTTCATCTTAAAATATAGAAAGATATTTACTTTTGTGTGACAAACTTTGTATTTGAGTACCGGGTGATTTGTTGATCATCTAGTTAACTCTAAATTAAAAAAAATCTTCATTATTCTTAGTTTTCGTGCTAGCTAGTATGTTCCAAATAAAAAATTCCAATCCAGCCAAAGAAGAAAACCCAAGGCAAAAATTACTGCTGTGATGTACTCTTGGAAAAAAAAAAATATTAATGGCCACAAAAGTTCATATACATCAAGATGAAATTACTGAATGTTGTTCCAGACAGGAGACAACCATTAAAAACACAGTTATGGTTGATAAAATACATGTAGGTAGCAGTAGAGCATAGAATTTTAGAATTATACATAGTATTTTTGTCTCCAAATATAGAGGCCAAGGAAAATATAGACTGATGTTAGTACTAGAAATAAGATTGTCTCACTACTTGGTTCCTCTTTGGGCAGGATGTCTGTACAGTCGTAACTTCACAAAACCAAGACCCAACACAGCAAAAGGTCAATTTCCCAGACTCAAACTGCTTTTCCTCCCTGCAGACTGTGCCTGGTACCACACATGCTACATCATCACAGTGAGAGAATCACAGGGTGTATCCACATGTGGAAAATCAAGTCCATGTTCTGAGTATTCAGGATAAGGCCATAAGACTGCGGTGCTTGTATGATCCATTGCGATTGAACAATATGAACAATTTGCATTTAGAAATTAATCTTTTACGTGTTATTTTGCTCTCCAACATGAGCATATAGGGCTGAATCTTGTGCACTGTGCCATGCTTAGCCATATTAATGTAGTTCTTATTCAGAAGTTCTTACTCACAAAGGCTTATTAGCACTATAAAAATGAAAGAGCAAAGAATTAAAAACATGCCATGACCAACAATCATTTTCATAGCAAAAAACATTTCAAATATTTATTTTTTAACACAAAC
This sequence comes from Platalea leucorodia, assembly GCF_965183815.1. Taxonomy (NCBI): domain Eukaryota; kingdom Metazoa; phylum Chordata; class Aves; order Pelecaniformes; family Threskiornithidae; genus Platalea; species Platalea leucorodia. The sequence goes on along the minus strand of NC_138858.1, from coordinate 18,569,817 downwards.
CAATCATTGCCATTGATTTCCTCCTAAAAACCCAGAGCCAGTTACTACATTGCTTTATGAATTACAAGCATCTAGTGATTTTTTTTTTTTTCCTGGTGAAGCAGAGCAGCAGTAACAAGCTGAACATGACAGGTATTTAAAAATAAATTGCTTGATAAAAAAAATGAAGAGAAAAATGCCAACTGCATGTGACAAGATTAATGCTGAAGCAGTGTTTTCAGATATTTTTGACCAAAGAAGGATATAACAGTTTAAAGGTGAAAAGGAGTATGGGGAATCTGCTACCTGACAAATAAGTCTACGTATCAAAAGATTTCGCTAACCTGTCTGACACATAAATGGCACATGATGTCAACTTCTATTAAAGGCTTTATAATGATGACAGCCTGGAGAAACAAGAATTGTTTTCCAAGAAAGGAGTTTCTGTTGAATTCTATATATTACTCCCAAGCATTAGTAACACATCAACAACAACACTGCAGTCAGGAACCAAATCAGTTTTACAATCGCTCGTCTTGTGGCCTATGCATAGGACTGGATGCCAGGAAGATATTAATCCTAGGTCCCCTTGGCGTCCCTCACTGTTTTGAAAAATACTTCAGATATTACATGCATTTCCATAATGATATTTTTCCATTAATTTGTAAAACTAAAGTAAATACTGATGAAAGTATTATTTGTTATGGCTTATCAACAGGTTGAATGGAATTCAAGGGACAAATCTAACACAAAGCAGTTAATTTATCAAAACTCCTGATTTAATGATGATTTTTAATTGACTTCAGAGAAAGAAGTATCTTTGCCTGCTGTGGCAGTTACAGACCTCTGGGCTATGGTTCAGTGCAAATAAATGGATTGCATTACTCCTGTGCAATTGCCAAACTGTCCAGATGATGACTGTAAACAAAGAATAGAAAAATTCTGTATAGTAAGGTCTGCATAGTAAGACCTTTTGAATTAAATCACCTGGGGACTTCCCATTACTCCAAACAAGATTTCATTAGATCCTTACAAAATAACAATAAACTGAAGCATTTGCATTTTGTAGTGTCTCACCAACAACCATCATGACACTTTAACTAAATGTAGAGCCTCCAACAGGCTGCATGTCAGAAGCTCTTGGCAGTTAAATTTTCCATATTTCAAGGTCAGATAAGAACAATTTTTAGTCTCCTCGAGGACATGAGAAGAAGAAATTCCCATCCTCTCTAAAAACCCAGGAAGAAACATTTTAACAACTTCATCTGAATAATTTCAGAACAAACTTCGTAGTGAACACCAAACATAACATGTTCAGAAGTCCTCAAAGACCTTTGGGTTTTCTCCATTGAAATGGCAGTCCTCAAACACTGCACTCATTCCTGCCTTTCACACTGCCAAATATTGTTGTTGTTGTTATTACTTGCCCAGACAGAATGGTAACACTGTTATTCAAGAAATTCCGTTAAGTGCAAGGTGCAAGGTACATACATTTCTCAAAGACTAGCAAGCACCTTGTAGAACGCCTTGCCTCTAACAAGATCAAATCCCTTATCCTACTGATCATGCTCCATCCCCTTACTGGGCATCATGAACATGCATCACACAGTCTCAGCTTACTAACATTAACATACAAAAGCCATCAAGCTGTCAGAAACAAGAGAGTGGCCTGAGTCAAAAGTCTCAGTGTGGAACTTCACCTCCTTCATCCCTCCCATCCCTGAAAACATGGAGACACCTTGCTGGTGGGTGGGTGCAGGGGAGAACTCAGTGTAAAATTTCTTGTTGACACCAGCTGGGAACAGAACTGGTATCACCACACAAAACAGAATATATCTCTAAACTGGACTTTGTGCTACATGTTAATATTTTATGACTTTACGAAAAGTCCATGAATAACGTTTAAACCACCCTAGTAACAAATCTGTTGTACTGTTAGAGTGAGTCTGGTCAAAGCTTAGCCTCTAATGTAGTTATTTAGCTAACCACGCAGGTGGAAGAATAAAGAAGAGTAACAAAACACCTACACAGTCTTTGCAGTTTTGGTTTCTTGAGTGAAAAATGTGTTGGTGAGGACAAAACATCATTATTTTTGTTACTGTTAATGAATGTGTAAAATACTTTGATGGCCTGACATTTGCTATAGACTGTAGATATGTACATCTTAAAATAGATTCAGATAATAACAGAGAAAAGAAAAAAAGAAAGAATTCCAGGGCTAATCATGTTTGTGAGGCAGCAGGTTTACAATTTCTCTAGGTTGTATACTGTTATTTGTTACATGGTTAGAGGATGTCTGGTGACCAATGAAGCAATTCTAAAGAATCAAAAGCAGAGATTGATTTTTAGTGTTTTAATGGAAGAATTTACTTTATCCAAACCAGAATAGTTCAAAATCAAGAAGGGGTTTTTTTTTTTTTCTGTATTAGAAATACCATCATTGACAGCAGTGCATTGAAATGTAGTATTCTTGGCGTATGCCTGATATACATTGGTACTTACTGTGGACTTCCTAGACAGCAGGAGAAGTGGACATCTCAGAAGGACTCAAAACTGTTATCCGTTATTAGTACCAACCTGTAGGTCCTCTGCTTCAGGCTACAGAATTCAACAATGATAATGCAGTCTCTCCTTTGCTTACATATGGTTGGTAGTTCAGGGCATTCTTGAAAAAAAAAAAAAAAATTAGGTGGAATTCCTGTTCTTGAATGAACTGGATTAAGACTTCCACACCTGTATTGAAGAAACTAAACATAATAGTTCTTACTTACACAAATACAGAGAAATCACAGCTTTTGTGTTTTGATTTGAAAATCTGTCTTTCTGTGTTAAAACTTGATGGGGTTTGTCTTTTTTTGCCTATGCACAAGTTGCTCATCTTCTGAGTAAAGAAACAACTATGAAATAAAAAAAAAGGAATCTACAGGACTTCCAGCATTGAGATCTTTCTGCGCATTGGGACTTCTGTGTAGACCAATACTTCAAGAATTCAAGTTCATCTTGGTTTATAATAGCCTAATAATATATAGAAAAGTGGGCAAGGTCCATGCTGTTTCTTGAACATCAGTCGTTTCGGTCAATAGCGGGAATTTACAGTTGTGGTAGAACAATACCACCTCTATTTTTAGGTAACCAGAAGGTGTCCTTTTAAGGGTAGCAGTGCTTGCTCTCATAGCAGTTAGATATTCTCCAGCACATAAAATGCAATGTTAACAATATGCTGCCTATTAGCCATCAGCAATAAGCCTGAGCTGAACCTAGAACAGAGCTGAACTGCACAACTGATAAGTACTGAGGTTTAGTGTGGGGTATAGCTTGTTTGATTACTGTGAAAGATATCAGGTACAACATGTAGATCTGAATCTGGATGATAATATTCTCTACTGTTGAGTGATCATAAATTACATTTTTGTCTGGGACCTTTTCTGCTAACATTAAGATTGTGAAGCAGTTCCATTTTGCTGTTCAAGACTGGATCTCCCTGAGCGAGTAAAACTTCTGTAACAGTGAATTTTTCCAGGTGGAATTGCATCTCCTTTATTTTTGAGCAAGCCTGAAAATCATAAATCCAGTCACAAACAAAATACAAGTGTTTCTCCTGTTCTCATATCAATACCTTCAAAAATAAAACCATATTTGAGGCAAAGAAAGATATTTTTCTGAGGTTTGCACATTTAGGCTAACTGAACTGAGCTGTAACTTCGGGATGAAAGGGAAGCCAGGTGAGATAAATCTAATGCTTGTATGCTTTCAGCTTCAGCATCATTACTAACTTTCTTAGAGCTCTAATAACTTTCTTTGATTACTTTTACCAAGTTCAGCTCTCTTAAAAACAACTAAATTAGGATCTTTAAAGTGCAAGGAGCACTTATGATTTCAAACATAACTGTACTTTATAAATATGCACATGACAAACTTTATCTGATTCATTTCATTCTTCAAGTTTATTTTAATTAATATCTATGTTTGCTTTTTTCCCTCCACATTTATAACTGGTGACTTCAGTGATCATTGCAAGATGCTCTCTGCATGCTTTGTACCATTAGGCTGAACACAATCTTCAACTGCGAGGCAGGTATCATATCCCTGTTTATGGAAGTTTGGGGATTTTGCCCACGGTCCTGGACATTTCTAGACGGTCCTTGCCTTTCGTTGATCATAAGCAAACCTTCAGCCTCCAGTGCCGTGCTGCCTTGCCGCGCACACAGCAGTGGCTGGGGATCAAATCAACACTCTGAAAATCAGCACTCCTTCCTCAAGTGCTAAGTAGAGCCTTTATGCAAACTGAATAACTCTAATGGTGAGGATATCCTCAATGACCTAACTCCTACTTGTGGATTGAAAATTAGGCCTAAGAAGGCCAATTGCCAGATAATGCCGTTACAGGGAGGCTTGTGTACAAACTGAAAGGTTGAAGTGCACCCTTTCAGCACCAGGATTCATTCCCAGCAGGGCTGCCCTCCTCTCCCCAGCTGATGCCTGTGGCAGCACCGGTGCTGGAGGCTCTCAGCATTCGCCTTCACACCCGGGTGGCCGACAGGCCCAGTGGGCTGCCTGGAGCATCCCCTTCACTGACACATCCCGGGCAGCCACGCCTGGCAGAGCCGGGCTCCTGGCTGATGACAGGCAACTCAAATCAGTCCAGGGAGGCTTAAAAGGAAAAGAAAAAAAAAAAAAAAGTGAGGGAGCAACATGTCACCTCACACTGTGCTGTGGTCACTTTAGCTGAGCTGTGAAGCACAGCTCTTTTGAATGCAGAAAGTTCCTCTGATAACCCTGTCGGAGAATGATACGGGAGGACGAGGCATGTCTCAGAAATGCGTGACTTTTAAGCCATTGGCACTTTAAGTTTTGCTCCCTGTTTTAACTCTTGGTAACTGTTGCAGTCCAGATTGCCTGTATGCAAAATATAGATTTATCACAAATAAGGGTTCACATATCTCCAGGGGAAAAGGGATCCAAGTTCATGCTTTCAGAGTGACTCATGGTCTTAGGTGCCTTTGGGTTTTGTTACTACAAAAAGGCATGTGCTATTAGCACATGCTGAGCACCCTTCCTCTGAAAATAGCTCGCTATTGAACAACTGACATTGGGCATCCAAAGCTGAAAAATCTTCAATGTTCTTATAAATTGAGTTAAACCAGAGTAAGAAAAATTGATGTCACTGAGGTAGACAGGCATACTGACATTTGAGTAGTTTGGTCATTTAGTGTGTACTGTCATTTTACCTTACAGGAGGCACTGAAGGATCACCTGTGTTACTTACAGGTAGCTTCTTGCTTTTCCTTCAGTCCGAAATGAAGCAACTTGTTCTGCGGGAGCTAGGTCTCTGTGACTGCAAGCGCAGCTACTGAAGGCAACCTAGACATGACCACAACGTCTTTGTCTTACTACACAAAGTTTCTACAAGTTTTATAGCAGCAGGCAGCCATTTTTTTGGAGACAAGAGTCTGTTCCATGGACAGCCAATGACAAAAGGCAGATGCCACCAGAACGAACAGTTCAGAGCGTAGAGGGCAAACTTTCCTCTGTCAGAACCCTAATAAAGGTAGAAAAGCCAAGTATTGAACATTTATATATCTTAATTCCCCCTTGCATACTAACAGTAAATTTTCCAGGCCAAGAAACATAAACCAATAAAATCAGATTTTCCTACTGCTTTCAGATTTTAGCTTATGTTTTATGCATCAAAAACTTATTCACATTATTGGATGCTATGATGAAAAACAAATCTTAGGAAAGAATCACTCTATGTTTCAAATGTGAGAAATGGGAAACTCATATGTCATTAACTCTCCATGAAAACTGTCTTGTCATGGCCCAGCTGGAATTGCTATGCTTTCTTAAAATGAAAAGGGAAAAGATGAGTTCTGGGCTGTATTTCAGTCCCATCAATGTGTTCCAGCCCTGTTAGCAGCTAATTCTCTGACCTCACTCATAGAATCATAGAATTGTTTAGGTTGGAAAAGACCTTTAAGATCATCACATCCAGCCGTTAACTCATGCCATTTAATGTCTCTGTTGCTCAGTTTCCTTTTTTTGTAGAGGATAAAAATACTGTTTTATAAAGTGCTTTACAAACTGCATTAATTCAATTAATACCTCTTAATAGTTTTTATTAATCTCTATTCTAACATATGTACTCTCCACTGTTCTAAATTGATGTGAATTTCTTAAGTTTCATAAAATGAAAAGTAACAAAATTAGTTACAACTGAAATGGAGCCATATTTGCCTTGAACATTTTCGAGACCTGCTATCTGTGGAGGCACTTACGTGGCCCTCGTCGCGATTATATCTTAGCACTTAGCAATCACTGATGTTTTTTATCCTCCCACTACCTCTCTGAGATAGGGCAGGATTGGTGTTATCCCTGTTATTCAGGTGGAGAAGTGAGGTCCAGGTTTACCAAGAAGAGAGTCACATCACACATTTGTGCCTGAGTCAAATGTGTCACAGACATGTGCCAAGACCATCTATCTAGTAAAGGCTCTTGTCGTTCTCAGAACAGCACAGATCAGAAAGTCTAGGACAAAGTATGCGATAGCCAAGGACAAAGCCTTCTTGGTCAAGGATAACATACTTTCAGATAAATCCAAGGCCTGAAAATTGTTAGGAAATGACGCAAAATGAAAAAGCCACTGCCATTAACATAAGGATACAGCACTTCCTGACTTTTAGTCAGTAAAACCAGCCATTGTCCACTATGGCCTTGGAGCACACCTACTCTCAGAAGGTGGTGGAGGATGGAGGCTGGTGCCTTCCACCCCTTGGGGCCACTGGCTAACCGGCTCTGAGGCAGTTAACAGCCATGCTAGTGCCCTTTTAATGTTTCACTATTTGCTCCCCAGGAAGTGCTGTGCAGGCTGCCGAGGGTCATTGTCCCAGGCTAGCTGCAGAGGACACTTCTTCATATTCTTTAGGGAATAGGGCCAAAATATTTTATTTCCTCTTTAACAAAAACTTTAAATTCTGGAACAAGATATTGGTGACACTTTGTATAACACCCTGTCCTGCTCTGCTTAGTCACCTTTGTCAGATATTCAGAAACACTGCCCATGCTGTTTGAACTGCCTAATCTAGCTCTGTTATCCTCTGTCTGGGTTTGATCCAAAGTCTATGGGTATTATTCCACTGGCTTCAATAGGCTCTGCAGCAAGCTGTTGAATTTTCGTCTAAACATACTTTATTACCCTTAAGGTTTCAATATGAATACATTTGACCCACATAGAAAATGGTATGTTTAAATGGGCAGAATTTAAAAAAAAAAAAAGCGGGGGGGCAAAAAAAGGAATAAAGGATTTATGCTGAAAAGGAAATCATGTCTGAATCTCACTGTGTATGGATTTGCATAGTGCTTATCTCAGGACTGTAAATAAAGATATAAGTAGACGTTACGTTGGAGGTTTTTCTTGGTTTTTAAAGACAGAATTAATCAAATACATTACTTCAAAAAACAAATAGGAAGTCAGCCAGGGAATCTGTGTTGCATGTCGTCCTGCATCCATTTCATAGTTGCAGGCTCAGTTGTCAGCTTTGCTGGCATAAATTTTGTGAGTGAAAGATCATTGATTAGCTTGGGACTGGAGAGAGACTTTTTGTTTTAAAGTTAAACCAATTTGCTCACACACAATGACAATGCAGAGCTTATGTTTATTTTGAAACAATCAGCCACAAGAAGCTGGTTCACAGAAGTATTTCCAGTGTGCATCTATAAGGATGATTCAAATTTAAGTCTTCCTGTAACAGTAAAACCAGGAATGTATAAGGTTTATGTGTGCCTCGTTTAAAAGATTGTTTTGTTTTGTTTTTTTTCTCTTTTGAAAGAAGGACAAAATGTCTGCCAAGCTTAAAAATGATTCAGATCATGTTTCTATGTCTGTTAGGTCGTGCTTACTGGGCAGTCTGGCTCTTGTCAGTAATTCTTCAACTGCTTTGCTGTGGTGGAATTACTGTAGAGAGTTAGGAGTTTGGGTTGGTGGGAGGGATTCTTTGTCCCAGTTGCATTTAAAATTACATCTAATCTTATCAAGGAGCTCGTCATTGTTTCTGGCTGCCCATAGCAGGTACAGTACTCCTTTTGTTCAGGTCTGCTGCTTTACCAAATAAAGGCAAGAACTGCTTGCTTTTCTCATACAAGTAGTCCAATTGATTTCTGCAGGAATACTTGCATGAGTAAAGCAAACAGGATTTGGCAATAAAATTGATTAAAAAGAATCTGAACAGAATATTCTTCCAGAGGAAGTATATGCTGATTGAAAAGTGTTTAAAGAGACAGATAAAATTAATAGATATAATTATAATTTAGATGCCAAGAGTGTCTAAAGCAAGTGGAAGCATGAAAGAGTATGAAATAAAGAACAAAATCAAAACAGCAAGCAGACAATAAAAAGTGGTCATCATTCATCAAAAATGAAAAACTTTTTATCAAATGGCAAGGTTTTAATTTTAAATTGTCTTTGAAACCTTTGAGTAGGCAGCAGAATATCTAGAGGTGTGCATAAATGCATAACAACTATTTTCCCCAAACTCTTCAGAACTCCATGTGGTTCCACTAAAAATTGTGAGTGCCCCTGGAGTGTAAGACATTTCTTCAAGTACTTGTATGTGGATTTGAATATTTAAATTTTTGTATTCAACTTGAAAATGCCGGCCTCCCTAAAACTGAAAAAAATATTTGCTTGCCTCCCAAGGGAGTTATGCACTTAAAACAAAATACAAACAGACCAAAAAGAGCATGCAGATGTAATGCCCGCTTCTTGCACCGCTTTTCCAGTAAAACTTCCTGGATCTCTTTTTGTATTCATCAAATATCTAATCTTTAAGGGCTAGTTCCTCAGCTGGCAGCGTTTATTTTCCGTAGCTGGAATTGCTGCAGGCTTAATAAGAAAGTAGGTGTCGTAAGTAGTATTTATGCCTTCATTTTAAAAACTTGCCCTGACCAGTAGTGAGCAAATTATTGACATTATAATACTAACACCGACAGAAATAATACCAAGAACAGACCACCAGTGTCAATAAAGATTCCAAGTTAAATCAGACAGAAATAATTGGTATTAAGTTTTAACGGAAACTCTATTCCTGTCATTTTATAATTAAGATGCAAAATATAACTTGTTCAAGCAGGCTCCATTTAGCATCATGAAAGAGATGGTGAATTAGCCAGAGCTGTTTGCAGATGTATAACTCATCCCAACAAAAGTTATCAAGCATTTTAAAGGAGCTCAGGAAGAACCAAAATCTAAATAAGTTAACAGAATTTAAGGGTCCTGTACGTTGAGCAGTTTTTCCCAAAATTTTAACATGTATGATTCATCAAAATTTGGTGATACATTTCCTTAGAGATCAAAGTAAGCACTACAGTTCCTGATTGGCGTAGTTTCATGTCTCTGCAAACAGCTCCACAGTGACTCTGCTCATAGTGCAGCACTGGTTATTAGCACAGCAACACTTACGTTAGAGCAACAGGTTATCAAGCATTGCTGATAATTGATCGGTTATAAAAAAAAAGCGCCTTTCTCACCCTTCAAGACTATGTCGATAACTTTATATGTTTATTTGAGACACTAGGATTAGGAGCCTTGTCACCCCATGCTCTCTTCATAGTCAGTGTACAGAAAATTGTATCTCCAAAGATCTCCTGACATTACAGGAGTCTACAGTTAGGTGGGTCCAAAATTAAGAGCTTCAGTTAGGAGCCTAAAATTCAGTGGAATGATTCCAAGTTTTATTGACAAAAAAATAAAATGAAGAAATGTTCAGCTAATAGAAGAAATGTTCAGAGATTAGGGCTGTTGAATTAGGAGAGGAAATAGATAATTTGTGCATGACAACACAAACAATGCCATAGGCAGAAATGACAATATATTTTTTCTCACAAATAAATCAACAGTGAATGATCTAGACAGTGATCAATAAGCATATAAAAGTGGGGGGTTTAAGTAAATTAGAACAAATTCAAAGAAAATATTTCTGCAAGACATTACTAAAATAAATATCTAAGCAGAAGCCATAGAGGATTAGACATTTATATGGATAATGAGAATTTCTGTACCTATACGAGACAGGAAAAAAAAATGATAATACATATAACTACTCTGATTTCATGGTATAAGCCAGCCACTACTTGACAATGCGTTGATGAGAGGCTACCTCTAGTTGTTCACAGGTGTGATTTCTGCATATTCCCATAAAATAGAACCAGTTAATATTTTGGGGAGCATATACAACACCTAAGGGTTTGATTTACTGTACCAAGTGCAATAAAAGGTACAGTAAATGTATCTATGCCCATGTTTTGTTTCATCTTTATCTCAGCTGACTGCTCCTGGCATTGCTACCAAGTAGAGTATAGAAAGACATTTTCTCTTTGCATGTGTTTTGAACAGAGAGCACAAAACAAAACATCATGTCCTGTGAAAACTTTTCAGGCTGATTTGAATCAGTCTCAAAAATCTTATCAGAGAAAAACTAATTTTCCAGCAGGACAAGAGTGGTCTAGAACGATGTTAAAATAATAATATTAACACAATTACATCCATTTCCTAAAGAACATCTTTAGCATATCAGCTGTGAAATATTTTTAAAATATTACAGTACATATGTTGCCCACAATCAGAATTCTACAGCTAAACATAAATTGCATTTCACTTAGTTATGATATTCCTATGGTAAATAATAATTAGGATATATACTACTAAAAGACTTATTACTTCTATGTTCTTCCTTTTTCTTCAGTTGTTTTTCCCACATAAATCTATAATACCTTAAAAGAACCCACCTGTGGCCCATAAAATTCAGTTTAATATCTTAAAACATTTTACTGGTGGAAACAGTAAAATTAGCCAAGCTTAAAGTGTTCAGTTGTAGCTATCTAGGAAAATTTACCTTCAAACTTCATTTCAAAAGATGCTGGAACCTGTAGATTGACCTCACTAAGCATTTTTTCTGAATACCTGAAATCAGACCATGTTTATTTAGGCATCTAAATGAAGACTTAAGGATCTCACTTGTGGCTCCTAGTTTTAAATGTTGGCATAAGTTACTTTGCCTGTCTGAGACTTCACACTACCAGCTGACCCTAACTAAATTGAGGAATTGTGAGTTTAATTTATTAACTGTGCTGCTCTGTGACTGGTAACACCTGGCATGTACAAAAGTACCCAGCCGAAAAACAGTGACAGATTTATTTTGTTTCTGTTACGTCTGGCCTATTTTTTTTATGATAAAGACAGAGAGACAGTGTTGCTTGCACCCAATCTGATACACAAGATATCATCAGATGAAAGCCGATTTGATTAACACGTGTTTAATTTTCCTGCACAAAACAATGACAACAGGGGATAATTTTTACATGCCATGTTAATTTGTCACGTTGTTTATTCAGTCTTGGTGCTAATCGTTACTTTTAAGTAACTTCAAGCCTCAGCTTACACAGCATGGAGTAGTATCTGGAGCTGAAAGCGTATTTAGGACAGAAGCTAGAATCTCTGTACTCTCTGTCTATAAACTGTGTTCAGATACCCATAAACTCAAAACTGGGTATCATTTATACAGATGTTGAACACGTCTCTTCAGAAATCTGAGCTCATCTAAGTTGTGGCCCCTGCATCATTTTGGACCTTCTCTACAACATCTCAGCTCTGCATATTCTCTGCATACTCTCTCTAACCAACATGCACTACCAGGACTCACTGCTAACTGTCAGTTTGTTATTTGTATCCCCTCATTTAAAATTCACCTGTGCCTTTGGCCCATTAGGCCTAGAAAAGTGAAGGAGAGTCTGAGTAAACTCAAGCAAACTTAAATTACATGGACTTACACATTACCTGCACGTTTGGCACCGTCCCCTAGCATGATTTCAGAAAATGAGCCAAAAATAATTCCTATCACTCTTTTGATGTTACAGCACATTTACTGGGTGTTACTTTTAATATTTTGTCCAAAACAACCAGAGGGCATGGAGGATCCAGGATATTCTCCTACCAATTGGTCTTTAAATATTCCTAAAGTGCTGTTCAGTTCTGAAAGGAGGTGATGTAAAAATGACACCTTCTTATTCTGCACATCTGTTCTTTGTGCACATTCAGAGTTGGAGTCATATCTGCTGCCTGCAGAAACAAAATTTAAGCCTTACTATGTTTTCCTTCTTTTAGTCTTGCAGAACATGCACAGCAGAGAACAAGCTGGATCATGCTTCCTTTCCATAACCTTTTCCTAACCATAGGCAAGTTTTGTGTGAGTCTGCATACATGTCACCAAAGATACAATCCAAGAATAAGGTAAAGAATTGGTGTGGTTGAGACCGTCATTTTACCACCACAACTGGAAATATTTCTAATGAAATGTGAGGGAAAAAGTATAACCTAGCTTGAGAACTGCCTATATTGTTCTACATAACAGTGGAAAACACTGTACAGAAAATATAGATTTTTGGGGATAATTCATAATCACCCATTCAGAAATTAATTTGTCTCAATCCTGACTGATGTGAGAGGAAAAGCCTTATATTCCAGGACAGCTGCTTGCATCTGAAAGTATTCTGCCCATAAAAGAAATCAATGCTAGGTATAGATTCCAAAATGTAAACAACTAATTGGTCTTGTTCACTTTTTGTTTTTCTTTCGGTATTCCATTAAGGAGCTTATTAACAGAAACAAGCAGCTTTTCTTCAAGCCAGGCAAGTCACTGAAAAGTGTTTTCATCAATTACACAAACATACACACAGAATCTGCAGTTAAGTCTAATTAGTTCATGTTCTGTTACAGGCTTAGTAATTATTAGCTCCTTTTCTGATTGATATTTTCAAGATCATTGCAATAATCATTACACAGAGCTTTTAAGGTAGTATTTAAGAATACAAATCCGACACAGACAATATTCCCACTGGTATTTAGGCTTGTTGCCAATTTGCATCCCTTCTACAATGCTGGCTTTGCACCAACAGAAAAGAAAAAGAAAAAGTTGATGTTTCAAAATGAAAACTATAAGTAACATCCAGCATTTTATGCAAAAGTCATTGAAAGAAAATTTGTAGTAATTTATGGGTTTTGAAATATAAGGTTTTCCAGTACCTGCAGGTGATTTTTGACATTAAATACCTTTCATCTTTTTAATAATATATTTTAAATATATATTGCACAGTCAGACAAAAATTCTCTTACCATAATATTGGTACTTTAAACTGTGAGTAACACAAGAAAAATCCTGAACAAAAACTTATGGTGAAAAAGACATTAAAATTACTTTTAATAATGTCAACACTATTTGGGGTTTGAAAAGTCTTTGGGCGTCCTATCCTTGCTTCCTTACCTGTAACACACCATTATCACAAGGAAATTCATACAACGTAAGCTTTTATTGAAGAGCAAGTCGTTCAAATAAAATTAAAGCAACTTGGACTAAAACCCACGGACATGAACTTGAGTTCCAGCCTTGTCTCCTTTGTTTACCAGCCAGAGAAGAGCCTGCACTACCCAACAGAACGCAGAGACATCTGGTGGCTGATGGACACACTGCAGAGCGGCTTTCCAGTCGGGAGAGCCGGAGGAAGTCCAGCAGTGACTCCCTTGGAGAAGCACCTTCCAGATTCTCCTGTAACCCTCGCTGCTGTGTGCCGTTTACCTGCCTGTACGTGGACTCTACCAGCTTTGTATCACTGTCCGGGAGTCAGTGGTTTTCCTTGGGTCCCCTTTGTCTGACAACCATCAGTACAATTGGCTGTGGTCACTCTAAGTTTCCTGGGAAGCCCATGAACTAGAAAATGAGTCAAACCTCTCTCTAAACCAGCACCCAGCAGGATCAGTTTGAAGCATCACAGTTCAGTCCACACCCGTATGTCTTCCATTAGCAAAGTTCTTCTCTTAAAACCTGTTGGGATAGTAGGTCCTTCATGACTATCTCCACAGGCTCCTTCATCTCTGGAGTGGGTGGCTACAAATTAAGCCAAAGGCATCAAGCATCAGATGTTCACAGGAGCAGGAAAGAAGAAACCAGACTTCAAGAAAAAATATATAACTTCTCCCTCTCTCTGAATACATCCCTAGACCAACTCTGGTCCATCATACTTTAATGCCTCAGTTCAGCTAATAAAATCTTACTTGCCAGAGATGTAAACATGCTAAAAGAGTTAACACCAGAATCTTTGGGGAGGCAAAATAGCATTTTTTAATTTACAGAATGTTAAATTTATTTTGTTTTAAAGTGATTTAAAAATATGTTTATTCCAAACAAAGTATAAACATTTCCATTTTTACTGTATATGTAAGGTAGATATTCTTAATGCAATCCCATACTCCACTGGACATAGAGGTCTGTTTTCTTGCACACAGATGATTTCTTTCAAAAAATCTGTGTAAATGAATCATTGGTGCTAGCAGCCATGGCAGTGCAGCACGAGGAGCTACCACAAACCCAACAGTTTTGAAAATTCAAGGGCTCTGGCCACATTCTAACATGTCTTTAGTAAAGTATAGGGTCATCCTACTTTGAAGCTTAACAAGACAAGACAAAATCCAAATGACCAGATTCCCCCATCAAACTAATTGTTGATTCTTGGGTGTTCTAAAGCTTGTTTAGTTCTCTATGTACAGTAAATGGGTTATAAAAACATTATCTTCTGTGAAACTAAATGAGACCTTTACTATGAAGGACTGTATATCTTCATCCATTTTCTTAACAGCCAGAATATTAATGGGTCTTTTTCTGAATTCAGGCTTTACACAGCATCAGGGTGAGGATAGTAAAGCAGAGACCCAGTTAAGGAGGGGGCACTAAAACATGACTGAGCCACCCTTCCCAAAATCACCATGGGAATGTCAGCAATGGCTTCCCCACCAGCTTCCCACAGGGCCTGGGCAGACTTGATCCAGAACTGTGGGAAAATTGTATTTCATCGTATTGTCCTGCAGAAGACAGTGAAACTCCAGTGGTTCTAGACAGTGATGCCTGGATCCCAAGCAATGCCTGAGAAAGGGAGAGGTGATTTGTGGGGAGCTGCCAGACCACAGGACTCACCTCATCTCTAGCCACAAACATTGAGAGGCATTCATGTACTGTATTGAACAGAAATGGAACCACTCAAGGTCTTCATTATTATTTTTCAAGTTTGAAACCTTGATTTGATGAACCAAGGTTTCATCAGAAGGTACTCATCAATTTGATGAGTGCTGAATGTGGAATCCTCCAGGCTCCAGGAAGGAAACATGCCTGACAAAACCCTTACCCCGCTTCAGCCTTGCCCTGGAATAATCTTAGTAAAAGCTTAAGAATACAGTAATGATGTTAAGAACCTTGTTTTTCATAAAAAAAAATATTATTTCTTCCCTTTTTTGTTAAGTCCTGGTTTTAAGCCTTTAAGCTGTCTCCCGTGCATTAGCCAATTCTCATTACTTACATTTCTTGCATGGCCTCTGTAGGCTATTCAAAGTGGTGAAACAAGGTCTGCCTCTTCCTCTTCATCACTCTATTTCCCATCCAGTTCTGAGCAGTGCAGGCAGACGCCAGGACAAGGTAATAGGTGCGGTATGTACACAGCCTTTCACAATGACCTATCAGCTGCATATCCTGACTGTGTAAAAATAAAAGGCTGCCAACACAGACATTTCATGGGAGAGAGAAATTTAGTTTTAAGAAGCAGAGCCTACAGGTAGGAATGTTTAGATTATTTATGCTCAGGACAGGCTGTTCCTTTGTTTGTAATTTATATATTCATATTTTACAATTTCTTTCTGCTGTTTCCTGGTTGTTTCTTGATTTACCAATGAATCATTGCCAATGGTTCCCTTGTGCTGGGTACCTGGTAAGCCTCTTCATTTCTGTATTGAGCTCAAGCATCTGGGGCTCCCTAGAAGGCAGGTTAGCAGACAACACAGGGACTTTGTGCCTGAAAATCTGCATTTACACTTCGTTTGGGAGCTAGTTTGGGCTTGTATGTATAGCATTATAGTATGGTATTGTTGGACTACATTTTGACTCTCCATAATTTTACATAGCAGTCCTTCTTCAATGTCTGAGTTTGTCTTATCTTTAGAGGACTGCCTAGATGGAAAAGGCAGCTTTGCAGGTAGAAGCATTTGGGGGAACAGGAAAGTTTAGTTCTTTCTGTATGGCCATCTGTAACTGAATAAAGCAGAGTGTGAGTCTGGAGTCATTACAGTCCTGTGCCACTGCAGGTCCTTCTTATGCAGGCAACTCTTAGGGATATGGGTCAGATTTCATTTGATTTTTTTTTTGCTTTTTTCTGTGATCAAGAAGATCTGATCGCTGGGCTCCTCTAGTCTTCCCTGTACATGTTCCTTCCTGTGGTTACAAGTATCTTTATTTAGGGAGGGCTCCTGAGTTTTTCAGTATCAATAGCTTTTTATGGTTTTCCTTTTATTTTCTGTTAAAACAGAGTAATTCAGACCAGTTCACTGATAACTAGTTTGATTGTTATGACATTATATGTCTATTACATACAAAAAAGGTAGCAGAGTGTTTAATAAAATATGAACCAAGACATGTCTCCATCGTGCCACAAGAGTGATAGATATGGGGGATCTTTCCCCTGAGTATCTACACCTACAGTTATCTCCAAGAAAGAAAACAGCATACCAACCTCTTCTAATAACTAGAATCATTATTATCAATGAGTGTTTGTTGCACATTTCTATCTCCCCTCAGTCATCTAGTTTTGTTCTCAAACCATGGCTATGTCCAGCAGTGAACCTTGGTTTGAGAATTGCTTAATTTAGTTTGAACAAGATCAGCTTGACGAAAATTGCTTCAAGTTTAGATGCATTTTTGTTAATCACAAAAGTTGTAAGTTCCTATTGTATCTGTATGCACATCATTAATTGTGGGTTTGCATTGTTTTAAAGCTGACCTAGTTGCTTCCTACTTCCACTGCAAATTGTGAAAGTATCATAAAAAAAGAAAGATAGGTGTTATTCTGGGCTCCAGGAGGTTTCAGTATGAATGGAAATCTCAGCCAACTGAATTCACTATCTTCCACATCAATATTGATACCCCAGGGTACTGCAGTCTTCTAGGCTTTTTGTATTCATATCTGAACCAATAGACCTCTGTAAGCTCTTAAGGAAGTATGCAATATGCATATGTTACAGCTGACCCACATCATGCATTTCTGTGTCTTTTCCAGCTTTTAGACTCAAGAAAATCTAATGACCTCTAGCCTTTTTGACTGCAGAGGCTATCCATTCTTTGTTGGAAGTGATGCCCACCTGACTCTGAAGATAGCCTGAAACGCTGGTTCAGAGATGTGTCTTTTACTAGCCTTGAGGATGCTTTTACTAGCTTTGAGACACAACCATCACACTTCAGTGTCACCATAATTGTTGAATGACTATTCATTTTGTGCCTAGACTGGCCTGGGAGTAAATTCTGGGTTGAAGAATTAAAAATTTTTACATGGAAGGAATTTTTCTTTTTAAAAGGGAGACTCACAAAATCATGGAAGGAAAAGAAGAAGAGGATGGGAAAGAAAACAATTTTAAAAGGCCCCAAAAGAAGTTTTCTCTCTCTTTTTTTCAGAAAAAGAGATAAATTGTACTTGAATTTACTGATTTTAAAGAGAAAACTGCATATTTATAATATCAGAGTGGTGAACTTCTGACTTGTGGACTGAATCCAACCAGTTTATCCAGATTGTGGTTCTCCCCTTGGTGCCTTCTTTCACAGCACATCCTGGATGTCCACCCTCTGTTGGTGTTGTTCCCAACAGTTTACATATCTTTCTTCTGTCAGATGACTGGAGTTACATCCATTGCATAACCAAATACATGTATCCTTCAGTATTATCACAAAACAGACATGCTTCTAGTCACAGGCTAGGGGCAATGTGTC
The DNA here is from genome assembly GCF_965183815.1 of Platalea leucorodia. Taxonomy (NCBI): domain Eukaryota; kingdom Metazoa; phylum Chordata; class Aves; order Pelecaniformes; family Threskiornithidae; genus Platalea; species Platalea leucorodia. Next base: position 18,551,995 of record NC_138858.1, on the reverse strand, counting down.
CGTATAACAGGGCAGACCCAAATCAAAATATTGCCCTTGTACTATAAAAACTAAGTAGCTATTTCTCCATGTGGGTATTGCCCTTAGGAGCATGGCAGGGGTAGAGCCCTAGATTTCTGCCATAACCAAGGAATAACCAGTCAGTGCAGAATCTGGCAATTTCTTCTAAATGAGTCTAACCTTCCCCTGCTTTAAAATTCAGACATCATGAGACAGTAATAGGCAGTTCACTTCACTTGCTGTGCTGATAATTCATACATAATATAGCTGTTAATTTGATAAGCGAAAGCCTCAGGCATGCTGATATTGTACACGTACCTCTTCAGCTCCTTTGGTTATTTTGTGTTCCATCATCACTGAAGATTTTTTTCCAATTCCATGTTTCATAATAGTAAGGAAGTGAGCTGAAGAGCTACAATGATTTCCATCTAAACTGCTCTCTTTTTATCTGCACTACAAAAACTAACATCCCTTTGCCAACATTTGCTTAGCCATTTTTCAAATCATAAGAAAGGAAATTATGGGAGTAAGAATACAAAAATGGAGCAAAATCCTCTTTTTTACCATAAAGTGTGCATTGGAAATGAGTGAGTTTCCTACTGTTCAGAACATACATGTGAACAGTAGGAGACAATGAATGCTCTAAGGACTGTCTCTTGCCTGCTGACACAGTAAAGCAATCAGAAGAGAGAAGACTGTTTGCCTTTTCAAAAAAAAAGAAAAATCAGTCTTTTTTGAGAGCCTGTGGCAGAGTTCTTTATTGTCATCTCTCCTATGCTGCTTCACAACCTTATTGGACTCCTAAAATTATATACAGCTACCCTTTCCTCTGTGCTTTCTGGTTCTGGGATTTTCCCTGGAATACATTAGATTCCCAAAGCTGAAGTCTTTAATGACTTGCACAAAGAAACATGCAAGGAGTTCTGTCAGCTCTGTTACATTTGGAAAAAAAAAAAGTTTAATTTTTTTGGCAGATTTGTTATTTTTTAACTACACACAGTATTTGCTAATAGGAGTTTTGTGGAAAACAAAACAAAGAGGAAGGGAACAACATGTGTGTGGGCAGGTATAGGGGAGAGTACACTGATACAACCTGCTCACAACAGAACAAGTAGGGTGCTCTGTATATGTTGACATTACTCAAGAACTCAGATACACAAAATATCAAGTTCTGGAGTGCATTTATCTGAAGTTTAATCCAGGATACAATTAATGTTTAACCTAATCCAGCTCCAAACCTTCAGAAAGAATAAGTCTAAGTGTCTCAAGTCTCAACTTACCATTAAAAATCACCAGCTTTTTTTCAGTGAATACAGCTAGTTTCTTTGTGTTCACCTTCTGGTTTCTAAATCATTAGGCAATGTCCATATCACATGTTGGTTTGTTTTGGTTTTTTTCTACAGCTCTAAGTATTAGAAACTGAAAGCTTTTATACTATTTGCTCAACTGATTGACTGACTGAATGATAAATACTCTAGGGAAATTGTACAAAGCAGCTGGAGGTTTAAGAAAAAACTTTGAATCTTGCAAGACATGATATCACTGTAAGATTAGTGAAACTCCACCCCTGAAGTTCCTAAAACTTCCATTCACTTAAGTGCTGCATTTTATTTTCCTAACTGACAGCATTTTAAATTGACAAAATATTACGTTTTGGCTGATAGTCCTTTGATAATCAAGTAATAGTAAACATGCCAGTCTTCAAGATAAAGTTAGCACACCCTGCAGAGAGACTGAAAAGAGCTCCAGTGGCATAACTGGGTCAGGGTGTATCTAATACAAAAAGTGGATTCTCCAGCTCTGGGCTTAGGTCATTTTGCAGACTCTGTCTATGCCACCACTGAGGTACTGTCCTTCATACACTGAAGCCTTGAGTGAAATTCCGTTTCAAGCAAAGGAACATCACAAGACCTACCTGGCTTTAGCCTTGTGCAAGGGTTGAATGTAACACCTTGAACAAATCTCCCAGAGAGATAAATTTCTCCTTAGAAAAAATTAGTCAGATAAGATAAGATAGACAGGGAGTCCTTTTTCAAGAAAAGAAAACAGAGGAAACAAAGAAACCAAAGGAAAAAATACCTTCAAATCTATTCAAATACACTAGTTCATTTTCTTTCTTTACTAAGATAACCTGTCATAATCTCATCTTTACACAAGTTCTTCATGTAATGAAGTAAATGCCTTTTTTTTAAAAAAAAAAAAAAGAGGGAAAGAAAATAATCACTTAATCTAATAAAATTAAAATCTTAAAAAAACACCTTCTACAGTGCAAAAGTGAAACCAGCAAATAATCTTGGCATACTTTTTCTGAAAGGGATAGTTGGTCAGTTAACTTTTCTCACAAATATGTTTGTTTTTCCTTAATTCACCTTAGACTCAGGAAGAAAAAAGAATAACCAAGGTTCCCTGATTCTCCACTCTCACCTCATTAGAAATGGATTCAACAGGATTTAGTAAGAGAAAAAAGAAGAAAAAGGGGTCAAAAGTTCTCCCCTGAGCCTAAACAACTTGGTGGGCCACAGCAGGTAAGGGCAATTTCTATAGTAAATGGAAGAGAAACAAATGAAATAACTGGCATTGTGCCCAACCACCTCTGATTCACCAACAAAATGGTTCTTTATAAGGGAGTCAACTGGGAAAAGACAGGGGAAGGAAGGTGGGGTGAGATCTGAGTTCCTCCCTCTGAACCGTGCAGCTCCTGTTCTCCATCATGCACTCTCATCACGAGGGAATATTTAAAATTTTTTGCAATCTTATGCATATTCGTACCTTTTTGCTGATACGTATTCATTGGTGTATTCAACCCTAATTATGGGGTCACTGCCACTTTAAAAAGATTTTCCAGTCCTCAGCGCAGGTGCATTTTGCCTTAAATATGCTATGAAATTATTTGCTTGTAAACAATCTGTATACAAAAATAAATGCAGAGATTGAATGTTCAGTTGCAAAAAAGCAGGTGCATAAGAAAACCTACCCATCATGATGCAGTTTTCATTATGTTTTCATAGCCTGAAGCAGCCAGTTTGAATTCATATTCGCTCATCCTGTTGTAATTCCGGTCACCTTTCCCTGCTGAAATGACTAAGGCATCTAAACCACATGAAAATTAAATCCCTTACAAGTTATTTAAACATTCTTTTTACTTATCTTTTCCAATAATGTTAGTTTAAGTAAGGTTGAACAAAAGGAATTCACTTTCTCCACTGGATTCAAACACCTAATTAGGTGTAAATCTCAACTGAATTAAAATCTGATGTCATGGTTGGTATGGCCAACACATCTTATATGATTCATATTTTTGTAAAAACGTAGCAAAAAGGACGAGAAATTTAGTACATCCAATAGCTGGGAGACAGCAAGCTGCCCTGGAGTCACTGTGGGCTTGGCAGCAGTGAAGGCCACGAGCACTCTGTGGAGCATCAGCAAGAGAATCACCAGCTCAAGGGACATAATTATTCCACTCCACTCAGCACTTGTTAGGCCACACCTGGAAAAATCTCCAGCTTTTATCCCCAAATTCAGGAGAAACATGGAAAAAATGGAAAAGGTCCAGTGGAGGGCCACCACAATGGTTACAGAACTGGAGAACTTGACATATGAAGAAATGTTGATGGAATTGAATTTGTTTGACCTAGAGGACAGAAGGTTCAGGGGGAATCTAATCACACTCCACCAATACCTTAAGTGTATTTATAGAGAAGATGGAGGTACTCTCTTTACAAGGGAGCATGGTGACAAGACAATGGGAACAAGTTGCTTTGGGAGAAATTCTCTCTGGATATAAGAAAAATATTCCTCACTGTGAGAACAATTAAACATTGAAGCAGGCTGCCCAAAGAAGTGGTGGAAACTCCCTTGCCAGAAGTATTGAAGACATGGCTTAACAGGGCCCTGGAAAACCTAATCTAAAGCTCTGCTTTCAACAGAAGGTTGGACCAGATGATCTCCAGAGGTCCCTTCCAACCTTTTAATGACTTTTGAATGATTCAGTTTTTCTTTTCTTTGGTATTCTTGCTCCACTTTTGAAGATCTTATCTTTTTCCTAACATTACACTTACTTTCTATAATCAAAAAAAGTATTTAAAGTACATGAGAAAGAAAATGTGTATGATGTATTTATGCCCAGTCCCTCTGCTGGATTTGCAAGACCATGAAAGGGATATGTGAAAGAAAAATGAGAATGTGCTCTTTATCTGACTCAACTGTTCATGTAATTTCCACAGGAGAGAGGTATAATGAGGCTTTGAATTTAAGCTACACTGCCTCTGGGTTCCCCCCTCCAGTTATCAGGCTGCAACTCGAGTCACATTACACTTATACAAGAGTGGGATTACATTCTCCTAATGGGGCAGGATTAAGCCAAAGGAGGTGGAACAACTTTCAAAGGAGCAAATTCAACACAGGGGGCCAAATTCAACTCTCAGTTACACACATGTGACTGTCACAGTGATTTCAGTGGGGATACTCAGGTGTAACCAGGGGTAGAGTGTTTTTGTGACATGGAGCAGATGTGAAAAATCCAAGCGTAGACTAACCATGAGCATCTCATTTTTAAACAGCTACTTTATTGTGGATGGCAAGCAACAGAGCTTTAAATAGGACCATGAGCTACTGCACCACATTCAGAATTAAATCTTTCTTCCATACTGGATTCACTTTCACCCTCTTGCAACTGCTATATATATGAATCCCTCATTTGGAATAGACCAGACAGACTTTGCAGTAAATTTCATCACTGTCTGTACAAGAATGTAAGTTCAACAGCATTAATTCACACCAGCAATTTGCCAGAGTGCTAATAAATTGTATAATGAGTGGCTGAGGTACAGTCACATGGAAAGGAAGGGGAAAATATCAGTAGAAAAGTAAACAGCTGACTGGAACACTTCTGTCCAATCTATCTTCTCTCTAGGATCAGCTCATCTGATCTGAAAGACACCACCACATGCAGAGGCTCTCAGTATACTGTCTGCATTATGTGACCATACAAGCAATGCTCACAGAATGAATCATGCAATGGGCAGTGCAGCTGCCTGTCAGCCAAGAATGGGGAATTTTCACCATGCTGCCAGGAGCCCCTCAGCCCCCAAAGAGAGTGCACACTGCGACTTCACTCATGGTCATGCTGCAGACCACTGTGTCATTGAAATGAAAGAAGGAGAACGAGAAGGAGAAAGGGAAGGGGAATTAATCTGACAATAAAGTAGGGATTTGCTCTAAAAGAAATATGTAAATGCAGGTAACCCATGTAAACTTGTATTAAACCAACTGTACACTACAAAAATTATTCCCATTCCATGGCTGTTTGTTTGTTTGTTTGTTTTCCTGAGAAATGTTCCTGTAGCTCTTCAATCAAGTAATTTCACTACCACCTTTTGATAACTGACTACCTCTACATCCTCAGCCTAGTGCTACAGTTTGGTAAGGTGAGAATGGAATCCAAAGCCAGGAATAAAGATACATCAATGACACGTCTTAAAGTTTCTGCGGTAAGCTATACTCAAGCCATATTTGGACCATATTCTTAAAGAGTTAATAGCCAGAAAACAGTTGCCTCAGGTAATACTGTGGTTCTGTAATTTCCATGAGCCTCAAGAGGCAAGTTTCATCTCTGATTATGCACTAGCCATCCAAAAGTTGCATATCTTATCAAAACCACCCAGAAGAGGAGCTAAGGCAGGCCAGTTAAAACTGGGCTGTTAGGAGATGACAAGAGAAGAGTCCTAGGTTTACGTTGGAGTGAGGTGGAATCTTTTGAGAAGGGCCAGGCTGCAACCTAGAAGCTGTCCAATGCAGACTAACTTACATCAAGTGTAGAATAAATTATTTATCTGAAAAAAAGACAGCCTTTTCACTGCCTTTTGCAGAACAGAAGAGGAGCCATGCAGCTACTTAAGGAAAACCAGAAGGACTAAGCTGTCTCCCTGCCAGGCTGTGACATGCTGGTGTCAGATGTTCCTGACTCTCACTAGCTTTTGTTGAAGCCATCTGAAACTGCTTCTCCAGTAGCACACAGAGAAAGCACCACATCCTTTTTCTTTAGCAGATGATGAATTCAGATTCTGATTTTCATACAAAAAAAGACAGAACACACTAAGTAACAGCAGAAAATTCATACTGAATAATCAATTTATTTGATAAGAAAAATAGCACAAAAAGTATGGAAGGGGAATATTAACTGATCATCTCTCTACAAGAACTAGACAATGCATTCACAAATAATGTATTCATTAAAAGGCAGAGAGAAATCATTGAGAAAATAATTTTGCAAATAATGTTTGAATAGTATTCATCTTAACCCAGCTTCACACAGCTCTCACTAAAATTTACCACACCTGACTGCCCTTTACCATTGTGATTAACACTAATAAAAAAATCTAGTGGTGTTTTATAACCTTGTCAAAAAAAAAAACTGTACAGGTCAAGTGGGTGAATAAAAATTTGCAGCACTGACTTAGAGTCACAAGTATTACTGATTAATAAAGTATGGTCCCTGTGATATACCTTTAATTACTCTTCCCACTGCTTTATTCACTTGGGGCTTGATTGTTCCTCACTGGAGTTAGTCGTATTGTACCATAAGTAGACACAGAGATGCGGTCAGGTCTTTTTGGGAAATACTGAATAAACAAATCTCAGTGACTTTCATAAAGTATAAGAACCACCAATGCCTTGATAGATTTAAAACCAGAAAAGACATAGATGTTTTCCTTGTACCTTTCTTTGAAACCAATTTTATTCATGCCTTGTCCTGGAATTCTCCACAAATTTTCTAAGAAATGTGTAATTTCATCCAAAGCATTACTCAGAAAAACTGCCTAAGACATCTTTTCACTGGGGTGGTGCAGTATTCTTCTTCTCAGCAGAGGACAAGAAAAAGCATAAACTCCAAGTTCGTGAAGAAGTCCGATAACGAGAGGACTTGAAAAGTAAAATATTGAGCAATGAAGAAGAAAGAAAAGGATTTATGGAGATAGCATTTCGACCACCTGTTCATGTTATATCTTTGAGACAGATTCATACTTTGGAGTAGTTCTGTTCTGCAGTATGTACTTAGATGGCTCCTGTTACTCACTGGGGCTCCACAATAAGGGGCAGGTATTGGCCTACGGTTTTATTTTTGTATTATAATTGGATTCAAAGGTAGCAAGCCTGTAATAATTCATGAAGAATATGTGCCATTTAGGTTAGTGGGATGTTTGTTCTGTGATCGTATTGGCCTAGAAGTTCTTATTACACTAACAATTTCAGAACAATAAAGGAAGCAGTGTCATCAGACGAGCTATTACATGACACAGATCTAATGATAGTTAGAAGACAGTATCTAAACTATTAGCTTCGGAGATTTTCTCCAGATACCTACAAAACAATTCCAGAGGTGTCAAAGCCCAGAAGAGCAAAAAAGAAGAATCTCTTATTCGAGACAATAAGGAATAGCTTGAGAGAATCATATTGAGACATAACATGGCTTGGGGTCACTTGAGGAAATTGTCTGCTATAGAGACATTTTATTAGGTAAAATGTCATACTTAGAGGGTGTTGAATGTACCAGAATCTCTTTTCCCTAATGCTTTGGTCCTGCAACAGAAGAAATGCTTCTTTAAGAAGGCTGACCAGTGGTTACAAAGTCATGGAGAGAATAACACAAGTACTGAACCAGGTTCCTTAGAGAAATTTTGATCAAGAACTGATATAGAAAGGGGACACCTAAGGAATTCTGTCCCTGCTCCTAGGTTGGTTGCCCTCTCTTATTGTCGCAACATCAGAAAGGACGTGTGTGTTGATATTTCACCTCTGCTCAGCTTCCTCGTGTAGACTGAGACCACATCTACCTCCAGCAGGAGCAAACCAGGATGAGGAGAAAATGCCATTATCCTGGCAACTGTGACAGCTGTTAAAAAAGGACCTATTCAAAAGGCCTAGTTCAGCAACAAACAAGAACTCACACAAATGCCAGAGAATTGTTCTTAGTATACCTGTAAAGAGTCTGGGTGGTTTATAGGGATAGTAACCTCTTGTAAAGGTTTTACCAGTTGAATTCTAAATGCCATAATTCAATATATTTTCTTTTTTCTCCAGTGGGAATAGGAGGGAAAATGCAGTTTTCGTTTGAAATTTTCTCTTGTCCTAGTGTTTTATTGCTGCAGTGCATGAGAGCATATTGTTGTAGTTAGTGCAGAAAAAATTCCAGGCTAGAGGTAGCGTTATACGTACCATGATGGTGAAGAGATCAGATCCCACATCCTGGGTTTCATTCTTCTCTGAATTACTTTTGATGCAGTCATTTGCTCTAATTTGTTTTGGTGACAAAACCCACCCAAACTCTTCTGTTTGCAGAATCCTGTCAACTTATGCCAATTCAGTTCATACTTAAGTTCATACATTTGGACAAAATCCTGAATGATAAGAAGGAGGCGTTGCCCTTATCACAGTTTTTGAAATATGGTTTCCTTAGGAATGACCTTCACTGAGGGTACATTCTGTGCATACAAAGAGCAGAGTCATTAATAAGTTATATACAATGTAGGACTTGAAAAATACATACAAGGTAGACAAAGCTTTGTAGTTTAAAAAAGCTGCATGGAACTGTTAATATATGAAGTGACATGAACAAAAAGTAACTGACCATACAAGAAATGTTTTTAGAAAATCCAGTACTATTTGATTGGAAATAAAAATCAAAAGGAGAAGTCAACAAAATAATGTTACCTACTCTTTTTATGGACTGCTAGAAATAAGAGTAGCAAAGTTGTTCAGAGTTTGTGAAGGGGGAGGTTATAGCAAATTTTGACCCCTAAATTCTTTTTGACTTGGAGAGTTCAAACTAAAATTTCAGGGATAATTAAACGAGAATGATACTTCATATATATATATATACACACACACACATAAGGAAATATTTGAATAATAACTAAGATGATTTTTTATGATGTTACAATACTATCACTCATTTGAAAGGATTTAGACTTATTTTACTACACTGAAATATTAAATTTAATTTCAAACAGAATGTTTAATCTCTGTTAACACTTGTATAGCTTATTGGGAACAAATAAACTGGAATCATATGGGCTGAAAAAAAGGTAGATCCCAGTCTTTCAAGGAGGAGAACTTTGAGGAAATGTCAAAAACCATCACCTCCAGTGAAAGACAAGAGGGTGATGCCAAGTACCATCATTTCTGTACAAATGAGCCAAAATTTTATTTTCATAAAGAGACTGAAGCCTACAAAATAACAAGGACTCAATCATCCTGACAGTGAAGTAAATAGGTTGAAATTCCATGCCATTCAGTGAGACAAGAGTGAGTCCTGACCATGTTATGAACTACAGCACCACATCAGAAAAGGTCCTTCTATCCTGTCTCTGGGAAAAGCATAAGAAAAGAAGATACATACATAGTGACCCATCCCTGACAGATCCTTCCAGAGACCAAAATTTGTCTGCATGAGCAGTTTTTGTTTTGGAATCTATTTAGCTCTCAGCACGTATAAAATCATGTGACAGCAAGCACAGCACAGTTATTAATCATATGTTGGCTGAAAATATGCTACATATTGTTTGCTTTTATACCTGCTGCCTGATAAACTGGAGTAGCTCAAGTGATAAATAGGCTTTTTATTCTTTATCTTTGACTTATCCTATATCATAATATGAGCCCATCATTTTGTGGTGGAAGAGCTCTCATTGTCTTCTGTAAGAATATTTTAGGAACTATTGTCTTTATTGGGGTAAATGTAGTTTCCTTCTAAAAATATTCTGGGGCTTTACAACAGACCTTTCATACTTTACTATTTATTTTACACACAGTATAGTATTATTTTCTTTTAAAGAAAAAAGACTATTAAAGCAAAGTGGTTTTGTTACTACAACTTCAGCATACAGAAGTGTAGTCACAGAACTTGTGTATCTGCTAAGAATGCAAATGTACTTTTACAGGTATTTCCAACAAGAAACAACTTAAATGCAATTTTCAGTTTTGTAAGGGACTTCAGTGCAGCACAAGTTCTTGTGCTCAGTCATCTCTTCCTCAGGAACATCCAGTGGGTCCCATTTCCAGTGAGGCATTGTGTAAGATCATGTTTATAACTGATCATCCAAAGTGGAACAGGAATGGTGGCGAGTGAGTGCTCCATCACTCTTGCTAAGAGCAATAGCTTACATCAGGCCTCACTGTCCGCACAGAAGGCAGCAGTTTGCTGAAGATGCATGAAGTGTAATGGTAACTGGTCGTGCCAGTGTGTGGCTGCTCTCTTTCAGTGACTTTCTTACTGTTTCCCTACCTGTATTAGGACTCACCAGATATAGGATTTATTGCGCTGCTGCTGCTGTATGGAGCTGAAGCATGACTGCTGCCTGCTCCAGACAGAGGCAGAGAAATGCTGCTTTTGAGGGAAAGAGCATTCTGGTTTGCTTAATGAAATAAAAGTCTCCACGGACATTTGTTTTACATTATACACTTCTACAAATATATCTGCATCAGACAGCTAAGGCATACTTCAGGGTCAAATTCTGATTTATACCCATCAAATTGTATTCAAACCAGTGGAACGGAGCAGTATGAAAGTGAGAGCAGTAAGTCACCGTCTGTCTCTGGTAGATCCTCAGACATAGAGAAACCAGAATATATCTGACTGTGTAGTTTTATTTAAAATACATCACATTAGTCTGCACATTTAAGTAAACTTGCAGTCTAATGCATTATGACAAAGAATTAATAGTGTCAGAACACTGACAAATGATAGAAACACTGTAAATACTTTGTAAAAAGCAAACATTGTTTTCAAATGAGAGCACACAAGCTAGCTGAAAGAAGAAATGGCTACAAATTTATTTGATATTAAAGAGCAGGAAAAACACAATCAAGCCCATAACAGCCTTGCACCTTGGGTGGGTTTCACTCGATCCTCAAAAAAGTATACAATGCCTCATACTCTGATATTCTGCTATACAATGCTATACTGGCTAGAATCTCCAAACCTCAGACAGACAGCCTTCCTGTGGGAAAATCCCTAACTTTTTCTTTATGACCTTGAATCTTGCTAGGGGCAAGCAGAAAAAAAATGTTTTGGTGATTAAGTGTAGGATAAATTCTTTCAAAAAGTCTTTGGGGAGGGTTAACTTAGTCATTAGACATATGGTATTTTTAAACATCCTGGATCAGATCTTCAAACCATGCCCCAACTTCTTTGTGTTGTGGGTGTGGTACAAAAGACAAAACGCTGCCCTCATGGGGCTCTGTTGCACCTCCATGAGCCTGCACTGTGTATGTTGTGTATCAGGACAGAGCAGTGTACCTAACCAAGGTAGAATGAGAAAAGGAAGGAAAACTGCTGTGGTTTCCTCATTTGCATCTAAAACTGTTTTAGATGGCACTGAACTATTTTGTAGAATATTTATTACATGCTGATAAAAAATATCATCAGAATGAACTCATAACCCTTAAAATCTCATTATTCCAGAAAAAAACATGAAGTTGCTCTTCTGTTCTGCCCATCCCAGTCATTATTTTTCTTGCTTTAGTTTGGAATGAATAATGGTGAAAATAAAGCATTTATTTCCACATGCAACTGAATCTTTGTATTGACCACACACTCCCCATCACTACTTTCCATCAGTTTTTGAATGATCATTTTAAATGATCCAAGCAACAGTTTCCATTAAAAGCCCTGGTGAGATTCTTTTGCGCTCTCTGATACAGCGCTCCATTGCCAAGAGATTTCTCCTAATACTTACGGAGTCAGTTGCATTACAAATTGCAATTATTATCCAAATTATACTTTCAGGGTGCTTTTAGACAAGTCTGCTTGTCTAAAGCTGCTGATGTTTGACTCACTCTGTGAATAAAGCAAGTGAATAAAGGAAGGATTACCAAACTTAATTTGAAGAGGTAAGAGTACCTTAGAGCTCTGTTCAAGGTCAAGTTCTTGCACAGGAATTGCTCAGTTGTTCACACACTACACTGAACAGTTGCATAACAAGAATGACAGTTTGGGAACTTCTCAATAAAACAGTGGTATCCCTGACATAAATATGACAGACAGTTTCTGGTGAGCTCAAGAGGACACCATGTCTACTAATACTCTAGGAAGAAACACAATGGTTACTCACAGTCTTCGAAGGGAAAATCTGGGATTACAGCTATTACAGACACAAATACAGTATTTTTAAAAATCATATTAAAAAAGATTCACCTCTAACTTAGTAAATAGATTCCCCAAAATGGGCTCAACACCTTATCTATGCCCATCTTTCTCTAATATATGCCTCTCCTTCTGCAATCTCCTCTTCCTCACCCTCCCAAAAATCTTGGTCATGTCCTACAGGTCAGTGTATTTTGGCTACATTGACAACTGGCAAGACCAGAGAATAAGCTCAGAAGCAGAGACTTGGAGAAACTTGCTGGCAGGTGGTTCCTTTCCATTTTCATATTGTGGCTGCTCCAACTGAGCACCAAGTAGCGCAGGTTGCAGCTGTGGACGGATTGTGCAAATAGATGCCCATGTTCTCATATAGGCAGGCTACATACACTCTGCAGGTCAAAATTGTACTTTAAAACTCCACCTGGAGACCAGCCAGTGGCTAGCAGAGCTCTAGGAACACTGATCTTTTGTTCCCAGCAAGATACATTGCTTAGTGAGCAGAGGTGGCACTCTGATTCAGTCATACCTCAGACTGATGATTTTTCTGTAACACAGAGACCATTGCAAGAACCTAGGTGCTGGGGCACGAATCACAAGAGCAAGGTCTTCATTCAAAAATAATAATAACAAATTTCTCACCAGAAAATGATGGGGGACTGTTGTGGGGAAGCTCGCCTTCCACCTGCTGAGATGGGATCACCTAGCAGCAGCCAAAGCTTCAGTGATGCTTCCAGCTTGGCAGCCAGCAGACGCCCCAGTGAGAAAGGCAGGTATGAGCTCTGCCCTACCTGCTAGCAGCTTCCTCCAGCCTGCAGCATTGCCTTAAGCCTCACGCAGACCAAGCTGTGGCTAGCAAGCTCTCAGCCATTTCTCAGTCTCACCCACACACTGGGCAAGGCGTTTGACAGCAGTGAGCGAGTTAAATGAGGCAGAGATCGAGGGTCCCCGTTTTCCCTTGCACGACCCCCGCCACGCTGCTCTGACACTGCTAGGAAGATGGAAGCTGGCCAGATCTTTCCTCCCACGGAGGCTCTGGGCCCCTTCTGGCAGGGGTTGTCAGTACACTACAAACACCCTCCACAACCGTGGCCTTCCAAAAAGGGGCTGAGGTGCCCCGCATGAGCCTTGGGTGTGATTTAAGCACTTGGGCCCAAAACTGGGATCCTCAAAACTTTGCTCAGCTGGCAACCAGTCCTAGAGGCATCTGACCACTGGAGTTTCTCAAACACCCACAGCTCTGCCTGCCCATATGCCCAGGCCTGCCTGTTCCTGACAAGCCACACACCTCAGACAAAACCCATCCTCCAAATGGACTCAAACTGCTTCCCATGACACAGGTTTCAACCCTCATGCTCTCATTTCCTCCCTCCAGTCTTCCCTGTGCTGTAGAATAGCTTCAGTGGACAGGACAGAAGCACCCCGACATGCACACACACCAGCCCTATACATACATAGCCTATAGCCCAAAGATTAGGGACGCTGCCTTGGCTGGGGGAGGGATGCATGGCTGCATCCCCTCAGGCATGGAGGGAATCTGAAACCAGGCCTGTCACGTCCTAAGTAAACGCTGTAACCACTGATCACTTTTAGAGTAGGGGGAGCTACTGCTCCAGGCATCTTCTGAAAGCTAAAAATAATACTCTGCATCCCTCAAATAAAAAAAAAAAAAAAAAAAAAAAAAAGGATGTCAGTGCCTGCTATTAAGAAAGGGCCTGGCCAGTAAATTCTGAGAGAAGAGGGATGACTTCTAGTAACACTAGGGTCCTACGCCCTGCAGAAGAGTAGCATCTGCGATGTATCCCTCTGCTCCATAAGCAGCAGCTGGTTTTTTGTGAACCCCACTCAGCAGCACTCAGCTCTCCCCATCCACCCGCCACCGTGCAAGATGCCACTCTGCAGCCTGTACTCCATTACAGAGCCAGATGTCCAAAAGTAGCTGTTGCAGCACACACTCTGCCCCACCGAAGCCCACCCCCAAGCATGGGCAGCTCTCACCCTTTCCAAAGCTTTGGCCATGGGGCAGGCTCCCAGGCACGCTGAGCACAGCACTAACACAGAGCTGCAGCTCCTCTCCACGTCACACAGATGTGTTATGGCCCCAGCCTGCGCTTCCTCACAAGCCCCATGCGCTGGTAGGATGCCTGCAGAAGCACACTGGCCCTTTCCTATCACAGGCTTTACACAGCGAGTGCCATGTGCTCAGTCTCATGTCCCAGCTTTTTGGAGAGAGGCCTACATCTCATCATGAAGCACGTGCATGGATCCTGTGCCAGCTGAGGAGATGGAGGGGGCCCAGGTGAAGCCTCACCCAAGCTGGCAGCAGCATCCTGCACATAGCTGGGGCTGCACTGCTGGAGCGAGAACAGCCCATGCCAGAGGCAGGGCTGAGGAGTGTGGGAATTTGGGGCAAGGAGCTGGCCAGGGCCAAGCTCTCCCACACCTGGAGACTTCCAGGTCATGGCCTGAGCAGTCCAGGGGGAAGAAGAGCCGTGATGTATTAAGGCAAGGGAAGGCAGCTGTGCTCCTGAGAACAGGAAAGTTTCATCTCCCGGCCCTGGTCTCCCTGCAACTGCTCTGGAGGGGCTTTCATAGAGAGGGAGAAAGGCTTGACTGAAGCACAAGCCCAGGTCTTCCCTGTAAGCTCTGCAGACCAACTACCATACTTCATTTCAACTATAACAAAGGCACAGGGAAGTTCATCAGAGACGCCTGATCTCTATCCATCATCAAGAGATCAGCTCTCTCTGTGGTCAGTGCCTCTTCCTGTGCAGATGTGAATCTGAGGCAGCTCTATGCTTTGGGAACTATTCTGCCACAACCTTTTTCAGCATCCCCCCTAGGAAGAGACTACCTGTCTAACCATACCAGCTAAGGATTCCTCAGCCTCTGTCAAAGAGGCAGGAAACCATCCTTTCCCAGAGGAGCTCTGCTGCTTCTCGTCAGCAGTGAGCCCCTTCACAACCCCACGCAAGGCTGGGCTGCACCATGAAACAAGAGCTTCAATACCAGGGAGCATTATCAGGGTGTCACAGGCTGTGTCATGTCACAGGTACACATGAATTGCCTCCATCCTCCCTTTTTCTCTTTCACATTGCCCTCACAATTGCGTTTACCAGTCTACTGCCCCCGGGAGTTTCACTGATCTAATTAGAAGCACTAATTATTTGTTCATTTTAGACCCCACATACACAAAAATCCCAACTTTATTCACTTTTAAAGTCCCCCAACTTTATTCACTTTTATCCCCAAATAAGAAATATCTTATAATATTAAAAAAAAAAAAGTATAAAACAATCATCAACTAAAGAGCAACTGAGATTACCACCACCTGACTAAAAGACATGATTAAGAATTGGAGCAGATAACTCACCATACTTAATTGATCGTTAACTGGTTACATTTTTGCATTCTCTGCTTGATCAACAGCTGCTTTAATGACTACCTTTGGTCCAGCAGTATTTTCAAATGTCTATCAAAACTAAAAATACTTTCTGAAATATAAAGCATAGAGTTCTCTTGCTAAATAGTTGAAGGCAGATAAAACTCTAAAGAATGAACATATTGTTTTAGTGACTGTAATAGTCAGCCGAAGATTTGGTCCTGCAGTACAAGACTTTCAGTTTTCACGTTTTTTTCCATCCAGACTCAGTCGTTGCAGCATAGAACTTGCACTGCTAATTTCAATGCTGCTACTTATCATGCTATTTCATTCTTAATTCCCACTTTTTATCTGAGGCACTTACTGAATGGAGAGGTCAAATTCTCTTGTGGAAGTTAGCAGCAATTTTGCCATAGAAACAGGAATAAGTGCAGTGTTGAAAAATTATTTTGTGGGAATTCAACATCTATAAGACACAAGGCTTTATGTCTATATTAGCCAGTTATTACTGTAGAGTTGTATTAACATCACCATGTTCTTTTATTTACTATTATTGACCACGTTGGTTACAGCATTGGTCTAAGGACCTGTGAGGAGCATGGCCTGTTGTATTAGGAACTGCACAACCATGGAACAGCCGTAAGCACCCTCAGATGAATCACTGCTTGAATGACCTAATGACTTCAGACAGAAATGTCTTTTTAATCTTCTGGGTTGTTTGAGTTTTTCAGGTTTTTTTCTGCGATAATGATTTAGTAAGTTAAATTAAAACCGCAAACACATTTCCCTAAAGTAATCAGTTTTGAAGAGCCAACGTACTGCAGAACCGAGATCCCAAATGGTGAAATTTCATTTCCAGGACTACTTTAATGACCAATTCTTCTGCTCTGAAGTACCTCATAACAGTATTGTTACCACAAAGAAATATGATATGCAGTGGTCGTTGCAAAAATCTAAATGTTCTTGCCTTTGCCACTATACAATTGGCAGAGATCGCTGACTGAAATGGGATGGGCTCAACTGAACTGAGGACACATGACTCTCTTAAAGTCCAGTGGGGTTTTACTCAGAAAAAAATTACGATCAAGGCATAAAACAGCTGTGCTTACCAGAATGACAGGCAAAGATGCCTTGAAAACTAATTCATTAGAAGAAAAATAGTCAACCACATGAACAGGCTTAAAAACCTAGCAATTAAAAAATCTGATGAAGAAGATGCATCTAATGTCTTGAATATACTGCTCCTATATGAACACTGGGAGTTAGTTATTTCCCCAGTTTACGCTAACCAGTAAGCGAGTAAGATCTGGTATGAATGCTGGACTAAAACACTTTCATTTAAAGTGATACAACAATTTGAGGTCTCTGGCCACTAAGTGCCCAATCCTGCTCATCCTGACTTAATTATCGAGACTACACAGGGTTTTCAACTGGAAAAGGCCCAACCCTGAATAAAGTTACTTGAATAAGGAAAAAGAACTCCAGCTTTTCAAGCGCTAAAATCATTAAATTCTTGCTGCAGAAAAAGAATCTGAGTAAAGCAAAAAAAAAAATTTACTATCAATTCATTTTCACTAAAGGAAATGCTGCATCTTTAGCATACCTCAAATCTCGTGCTGTGTGTGAAGTTTGGGATCGTTCTGCAACAGCTAAATCCTGCAAAACCTTTCTTGCTTCATATCATGAAGGTGAAATACATGTAAACTAGAACTTCAGAGCGGGTGTGGGCCTAATTCTCTTAAGTTTTGCTAAGAGTTCTCTCCTGTAAAATACAATGTAAGTAATTTGTATGTAGTCTCCTACCCCAGAATTCACAACGTATGATATTTCCCTTAGGCAGCAATAAGTAAAACAGGGAGTGGCTGTTTTATTTGATAATATTCTGTGCATTCAGATGAGCTATTGACTCCTGTTTCTCATTACCGCAACAAGTAAGATGCTTTTACTGATGCACCGATAGCTTAAGAAGGTTTTTCTCTTGTCATAGAAAATTATGCAGTCATTTAAGGTCAAATATGGAAAAAAATTAGGGTGGTGGAAAAGAAATTACTTTTTTCCCCTACAAAATTACAGCATTGATTTTATACCCACATATCTAGAGGATTTTTGCTACTAACTTCAGTGAGAATTGGACTTGAGCTTTCAGAGCTACACATTCGTTCTTCACTAGAAGTTAGCAGCAAACCTTTCACTACCTTCACAGAAGGCGCGGTGTAAATTAGAAAATTTGCTCCTGTGATTCGTGATTCACTAGAGTGGTCTAATAGTAATTACTTCAGATCACTTACAGTAAGCTCTTAGAGGACTAGGACCTCAGTCTGTGTCTTCAAGTTAGGGAAAAAATGTTTGGGCTCCAAATATTGGAGTATTTTTTAAAGCGTCATATATATTGTAAGATCTTCTACATATCATTGTATCTTTGTAAAAAAGGTTAATTTATGGGCTGTAGTTAAAACCTTCATAAACTTTCCAAGTTAATTCCCACCATATTTTACTTTATCATGCACAGTGACACGTCAGTATTATCTCTATATACCTGCTAAGTTTAACACTTCTCAAACAACACCTTGTATTTGTGACAGTTAAAAATAAACATGAAGTTTTACCCATGAGAAAAAAAAAAAAAAAGGAGTACCAGGATCATGGTTAAGATTCCTTTTCTAGGAAATGTTGCTCTCTTGATCCTGAATTCCTTGAGTTATTGGGAGTTTAAAATGATTTAAATGTGTTTGATGGAAAAGTAGTACAAAAGCCTTGCAATATAATTTGCTTTGTACACGAGGAAATTTGCAACTACTAAATCTAGAAAACAGCACTTATCCACAAACCTTCTAAACAGCACAGAGGAAGAGTCCTACCCACTGGCAAATTTCATAATTCCACATTAGCAGGCTCAATTACAATATCCGCTGCAAATAGCATATTCGTGCATCATAGTTACAGCAATCAGCTTGCTTTCTTCCAAAATGGGGTATCATGGCCCTCAACTCAACCGCACTGAGTAACAGCACAGAGTTTGGAGAGGAATCACACAGATTCACAGCAAACCCTTTTGCGTTACAGTAGAGAAACAGCAGAGAGGGTGGAGGTGCTCATGCACTGTGCGGAAGCCTGGAAACCCACCGTCCACCCTCCCAACGTGCCAAAAGAGTTTGAAAGCTCAAGAAAACAAATGAATAAATAGAAAGAGTGACATCCAACTAAAAGATGCCTCTTTCTCCTTGCTTTCCAAAATGCTTCTTGCTATTGAGTTAAATGCTTTTATTGATCCCAGCCGCCTCAAACAAGCTTTACAGCTTGCAATATCCCCAAACCTAGCATAAAGGGACTAACACAGAAGGCAATTTTCTACTCCTGAAGAAGATCTTGTATCTAAGCTGACTTCTTCTCTCTTAATTGATTTGTTTCGATCATTCCTTAACGTTGGTGAACAAGAGTGAGTTTGAATATTTTTTCCCATTCTCTGCAAAACTTCAACTGGAAAAAAATAAAAATAAAAATAAATACCAGTAGCGGCAAACACACACGAGGCAGGGAGAAAAAAGACAGACCAGCACTGCTGACCCCAGCGGGGCTCAAGTGCCACCGCCACATCCTGCCGCGGAGGTGGCCCCTCGGTGCCCGGGGGGCGACAGGGGCAAGCAGCGGGGTGCAGGTTTTGCCCAGGAGCCCGCCGGTCACCCCTGCTCGGCGGCCGGGGGCAGGGGGAGCCAGGGCCGCGGCCGCGGCGGCCAGGGAACAACAAAGCGGGCTGTAAAGCCTCCAGGTGGTGGGTGTATTTGTTGTCCTGTCTGCGAGGTGCGGTGGCTCCCCGGCCCCGGCAGATCCCAGTGCTGCTGTGGACATTAAGAAAAGTCTCTTTTGGCTGATTCCAAAACCAGATAAGGAGCCGCCGAGCCACCAGCTCTGTCTAGACTCCGGACCTCACAAGTCAAACGGGTTGTTTGGATTAGCCTTGGAGATCTACCGACCTGAACAGCCCTCCTAAAGAAAAGCCACAGTAACACCCTATTTTCCTCTTCCCATTGCCGCCCGAGGTCTGCCCGGAGATAGGAGCCGAGCTCTGCTTTGCTCCGTGTCACTTATTTCTGGAAAACCTTTCCGCCTTCTCTCCCACAAACACACCTTGCCCTGTTTTGTCTGCCAGGAGAAAAGAAAACAAAAGAAAACAAAGCTAAACAAAAGCAAAGAGACACTCCAGCAAAAATCCTGTTTCACAACCTTCCTCCCTCCTTCTCTCCCCCCGCCACACACCCCCGGAGAAAGCCGGAGCGGCAGGTAATCAATCCAGCCGCAGCCGCGGCGGCGAGCGGTCGGGCCGCCGGGCCGGGCTGCTGCCCCGCTGCTGCCCGTCGCGGGAGACCCGGCCCGGCGGAGGGTGCGGGGCGGCCGCGGCGAGGCTGGGCACCCTCCCTGCCCCCGCCGCCCGCCCCCCCCGGCCCCGGACGAGCCCAGGGCGCTGGGGCGGTGGGGCTTAGCCGCGGCAAGAAAATTCAACACGATTCAAACGAAAGAGCAGCCTGACGTACAAGCCGCATCCCTCGTCTGGGATGCTGCAAAGCGCGGCGCGCAGAGCCTGCCCCGACCTCCGGCACGGGCGGGAGGCTCGGGGAAAGGCACCCATTAATTTTACACCCCTTTCCCCTGGCTAATGACGGCAGATACCGTGCAATATGGAAAGCTCGGTCATACAGGCGAGCCTCCCCCCCTCCAACCCCCCCGGTGCCTGCCTCCTTGGGAGCTGCCTTCTCCGCCTGCACTTCACAAGTCCCGGGAGGTGAGGAGTGATCCTCCAACAGGGCCGGCACACTGGGAGCTGTTAAGTTTATGTTTGTGGCGCCTGAGCTCAAACAGTCGTTCAGTGGCTTGCTCTGTTATCAAGAAAACAACAATCAAGAACAATCAGTAAACAGGATCTCTTTCCAGCCCCTTTATTAACTACTTACAGCTCCGCTGAAGCACGCTAAGCTCCCAGCAGCAGCACCTCTCACCGTAAAACGCTGCCGGCGCTTTGGGCTTGCGGAGCGGGCGAGGGCGGCTCGGTGCCCGTGAGACCGGGCCGGCACCGCGGACCCCGAACCTGCTCCAGCTCCGGCTCCGGCTCTGTCCCGGGCGCAGCGCTGGGGCTGCGGCGGCCCGAGGGCCGGCACCGCCGGAAGGGGCCCTCATTCCTTCCCCGCTGCCCATTTTTGGGTGACCCAACGTGGATTTGTTAAGATATGTATGTATACATATGTATATAAGGGCAAGCACTTACTGTTGAGATGTCCGACTGATCTCAACGCTGGGAATTCATGTCCCCGGCTTTGTGTCTCGCTGCTAGCGTTGGCTGGAAATGCTGAGAGCTAATTAACCTGGTACAAATGTTGAAATGAGCAGACTTTGAATATTGGTCTCTGTGTGTGCAAACAAAATTCCCAGAGAAATTACAGCAGGCTTTAACAGACCTTATTTGACATTATTAAGAGAGGCTGCAGCAAGAAGAAAACCGGCGGACCTGGGTCTGCTAATTGCCGCCCTCGCCCGTATCGGAAAGAGGAACCAGAGCAGGAACCTGCACAGAGCACCATAAGGACACGCATTTCATTAAGAGGATGTTTTCTCTCGCTTGCACAAATCCTGCTGCCCGAGCTCAGGAAGGGTGTTCTCCTGAAGGCACTAGGAGGGACCGCTCGAAAATTTTGTGTCTATTTGCTCCGCGGCGGGTAATACTCAAAGTTTTGAGGCAGGGAAGAAATGTGCCATAAATATATGAAAGGCAAAAGGGAACCAAAGGCCATAAAAGAACCCCCTCCGCCCCGAAAAAAAAAAAAAAAAAAAAAAGACGGGATCTGTTTAGCTGAAGTTTGGAGGGGGGGCTCCGGTGTGACCCCGGGGCCGCAGGTCTGCGCAGCCGGGCGGGCCGGAGCGGGGTGGCGGCGGCCGGGGGGACGCGGAGACCCCGGAGTGGCCGCCGCAGAAGCGACCACAGCACCCTCGGAAGGCTCAGGTGGGCTCAGGCCCTCCGCGGGTACAGGCAGGGCCCTGGCGGTAGGTGTGGGTGTAGGCACCTCCCGAGCCGGGCTCCCGCCCGCAGCCCGCTGCAGAGCCGAGGAGTCGGAGCGCGGCTGCAGCCCTCCGAGACAGGCTGCGCGCTGTGTTTCGAGGAGCTCCGTCGGCAGCCCAAACGCAGCTCCCTGCCTCCCTGCGGGCCCCTTATCTCTATGGCAGCCCCGGCCGCCGGCAGGGCGCGCCGGGACCGAGGGGCGCCGCGCAGCGCAGCCCCGGCCCCGCGCAAGGCTGGGGGGCCTTCCCCCTCGCAAGGAGCGACAGGAGCGATAGCCAAAATTCGGCTTTCCGTCCTGCGTGGCCCTCGGAGACGACAGACCTTCACCGGCCCAAAAGTCCTCCCCTGGGGAGGGTGGGGGAGGGGGCTCTCAGCAACGCGCCCGCGCGCAAGTTGCTCTTCCGCGGAGTCACCCCCGCCCCGGCGTAACCCTGCGCCTCTCCCCGCGGAGTGGCCGCGCTTCCCACCTACGCCTTAGCCTCCAGGCGGCAAAAGGCGAACGTGAAGGGCCCCGCGTTGCCCTGACCTTACAGGTTTTCAGCGCCAATTAAAGACGCCCCGAGCCGGAGATTCGGTCTCCAAACTCCCCGTTTCCCTTCGCTCCCGTCAGTAAGAGCGACCCAAACAACTTACACGTTAGACCACCGGGCAGAAATGACACCCCTTCTCCCTCCCGCCCCCCGAAGCGTCGTACCAAGCCTCTGATCCTGCATGAAAACACAAGGGTTACTGATCACACAGTTTAAGGTAGATTTCATATTTATTTAAATATTTATCAAGTACTCAAAAATGTATTACACTTGAGCATACAAAATGAATCCAGTTTCTAATCAGGATGATTGAAATCCTATTATTAGACTTTTAACCTTTTTTTTTTAATGTTCTCTGTACTGTCGAAATGGTTTCTCTCTATAGCTGAGCTTGCTCAGGGTGGGCTGAGATGGTGAGGAGGGAGGAAAAAGAAGGTTATGTTAAGAAAACATTAGGGTTTGGAGTAACTGTCATGCAAACCAACTTGTCTTTGTCAGACTAAAAATCTCTGTATATTCCAGTTGTTAAGGGTTTTTTAAAGCGAGTCTTTGTCTTGTGCTGGCCGAGAGCACTAGAGAGCACTTGGACTGGAGCAAAAACAACCCTTTTCTGTGTTTTTTTTTTTCTTCTTCTTCTTTCTACTTTTCCCCAAGAAATCGCCCACGTTTCTAGCTTTCACCACCCTCTCTCCCGCAAATTAAAAAAGGAAGAAAAGAGGGAGTGAAGAGAGGGAAGTCGACAGAAAATAAGGAACACTATTCGTGCAATTTCATAGCAATATCCCCTAAATTTATTCCTCCTGCAGCATTTTTCAATCGTTTTGACAGCAGACACTGATAAATAATGGTCATACTTGACTTGTTAAGCAAAAAGCGTCCCTTTTATCAGGAGCTTGTACTTAAAGTACAGGTCACTTCAACATTCTCAACAACGAGGCTTTGGTATACAGCACTTTCTTTTTATTATTTTTAAAAAATAATAGAACTCAGCAAAAAGCCTGAGCTCTCAGTTCTTTAGATGTCTTAACGTTATGTCGGATCATGCCTAGAGTAATATCACTTTTAAGGGCAAGGGATGGGGGCGCGGAACAAGAGAGTTTCTAACGTTATCGATTGAAAGCTAAGGCATCCAACTAGCCCTGATATAGTTGTTGAAACGGAAATTTACAAGCTGGTCGTTAATACTTGCAATAAAATATCACACTCCTTTTATTCACTAACGACCTGCTTTGCATGCAATATTTTATTTCAGGTATTTTAGCTGCTAACTTGTAAATATTTAAAAGAGGGAACTTTGTTCATTATTTAATATTAATATTATTATTTTATCTATTCCAAACGCTTATTTAGTGAAATAGTCCTGAAGATATAATAATTCTACATATGGCGCTTTTATTTCACATAATATTTAAGGAAAAAAAAAAAAAAAAAAGACATAAACCACATAGAATTAGACATATAATTCAAAGACCACGGTACAACCTTTTCTTTTTTTCTTTTTTTTTTTTTCTTTTTTTTTCTTTTTTTTTCTTTTACTTCAGCAAACGAAAAAATTGTCAAATGACATGAAAAGTGGCAAGTCTTCCGATAATAAATAATAAATTACTTTATAATTTTGCAATGCAAGAGCAAACAAAAAGGATTTTTTTTTCTTTTTCTTTTACTTTTTTTTTTAACTTTTTTCCCTTTATTGAGAGAGACAGAGAGAAAGAGAAAGAGAAAGAGAAAGAGAAAGAGAAAGAGAAAGAGAAAGAGAAAGAGAAAGAGAGAAAAACAGTCGTTTTAACCAATGACTATACACATCTTTGGGGGAGGGGAAGGTTCTTGGACGGACACATTTCAAACACAATCCCGAGACGCTTTGTGGCAAAATAGAGGTATACCTTGTTGCAATGTTTTTATAAATCGGTTTTTAAAGAGGAATTCAAAAACCTATTTTTAATCGCTTCAGACTTGATAGAGGGTGGATCTCAACCAAACAAAACCAAAACCCCGCTACAGTACATGCTAGAAGAGACCCAGGAAACAACCCCTTGTTAAGAGTCAACTAAAAACAACATTGCAAACCAATGCAGCTCCACCTTCCTGCAATGAATCTTTCAACAATGCAGGGCTAAATCGTCTCTTTCCTGATGATGGAAAACCTACTGGAGCTCCTTTTGGCAAGGCAATCACCAATATAGAAACAGCACCATTCGGATTGGGAGGGACTGGATAGAAAGTCCCTCTACCTTGGTTTCTCCCTAAGATGTGCAGTCAAATGAAAAGATTTTTTTTTTTCACTTTCTTTTTTTTTTTTTTTTTTTGAGATCCACGAGTACAAATCCTTTACGTTTTGAAAACGTCTTTTCGATCTTCTTCTGATCATTGAATAGCGCGGGTTTTTGTTTTTTTTTTTTTTGTTTTTTGTTTTTTTTTTTTTTTTTTTTAGTATTTATTCTAGTAAGATCCCATGATTGTCTTCACAGTGTTGCTACCATATTACCTTGTCTTTTCAGACATGACTCCGTTGATTTCATGGCGCAGTTCCTCGCTAGGTTCATTACAGGGTTGTTAAATACTTTTTCCCCCTAAATTTTGGAGTCTCAATGCGATCACTTTCCCACTCTCTCCAACAGGGCTGAGGGTAAGGGCAGAAACAACAACAACAGAAATCTGAATGAATGTTCCTCATGCTTCAATAGGACTGGCTACCATGCTGTTGGGCGTATCTGGCAGCTGAGAGGACATTGATGCTACTTCACTTCCAGTAGAATTGGAACCGGGTCCTCCTTCTGAAAAATTAACCTGCCAAAAAAAAAAAAAAAAAAAAAAAAAAAAAAAAAAAAAGAGAGAGAAGAAAAATAAGAAAAAGTAGTGTTGTTACAACTGTAACAATCAAAGAAAAGTAGCAGGCAAAGGCAAAGAAGAATCCAAAAATAAGTACACAGGCATGCAGCCGAACGGCATGATACATCTCCACGGGAGGCTGTGTCACTGTTTATTGCTTTGTTTAGCTGCCCCATTGACTTCACAGGAATGTTCTTCAGGCCTTCGGCCAAATCACCGAAAAAAGCAGGTTAAAAAAAAAAAAACACACAAAAAAACCCACTTTAAAAAAAAAGGCTGAAAAATCAAGCAAATAAACAAACTTATTAATGAGGCCTTCTTCCCTGTCTTGCAAGAGTGGCAATCCCAACAGGATGTTCTAGTCAATTATTTAAGAGTGCATGTGTTTTTTTGACACGGAACTGCAAGGTTACTTTTTTCCTCTTTTGTGCACATACTAAAATAAACCTGAAAGGAGCATCCAGGAGCAGAAGGTATTTGAAACAAGCCATCCTCCTTCGTTTGTGATTTGAAGCGGGTGCTATCTCTTTTTAACGAGAGTCAGTTTGATAAAAAAGGTCACACTTCTCCATCATAATGTGCCCCGCGGCTCCCGTTAGTTTAGGAGCAGCGTTGGGAAAAGGCATGATTTGAAGGGTGGAGCTTTGCTAATCCAAAAACATTTCTTTGGCACCTATTTAGCTGGCCGATCCTGTGATTAAGGCCCTTTCCAGATTAGAGTAGTGCTTTGAAAGGTTGATGAACAGACAGTTCCATCCACAGTTCTTTAACTCTTTTCAGTATCAGACATTATGTCCAATATGTATCAATATTCTTCCATCTATCTGGTGAGCTGCCTACCTATATGCATCTGTGTATTCGGGCTATCCATCTTCCATTCTGCCTTTTTTATTTTTTTTTTATTTAGAAATACTCCATACAAAAACTCATTGCATCAAAGATTTTTAAAGTCTCCTATTCCGTTAAGGCACAATAAGTAAAGCAGCCAAAGGAGATCAATTTTTCTTGTGTCTGCTTGACAGCTTGATTAAAGCAGGAAAAGCAGTGGTTGCTCTAGAGGTAAGACGATGCAAACAGCCCTGCTGCTGTGCTACAGCTTCCCGAGCAAGCACAGTGTGCCAGGGGAGAGAAGCACGCTGCAGCCTGCCAGTGAGCAAAAGAAAAACGATCCTGCGAGAGATCATGATACTAAACTGAAAAGGTCTGAAAACAATTCTAGACATGGCTATAAACCTTTGTCTTCCATTGCTTCATGTTGAAAAAATGCCCGACAAATCAAAAAAGGGTCTATATGTTAATTTTTCATCATTAACTTATTTTGAATCGCTGAAAAACCATACACAGCGTACTTTATTATTTTAAAGATCTGGTTTTAACACAGTTAGGCCAGGAAATTGAGTTAGGGCTGAACTTCTGTCCTTAATTCACCTTGTTGGGCCTAAGTATTGTAGATGATATGATCCCATATGAGCTGCCAAATGGTGTAGGTATAAGGAAGTGAGTTAAGAACAGAATTTATTCTAAAAGGTCTGTTTTCTTTCTGCTTAAGGCAGTTTATTATATTGTTTCAATTTTTCACGTGAATAAGTACTAACAATTCCCTTTCCAAAGCACAACATTTAATGTAAGCTATATATATGTATATATTTGCATGTATAGATAGATAGATAGATAGATCAAGTTATATCTAGAGGTACATGCTTAAAACAAGGACTTCAAAAACTTAATTAAGCTATTCATGTTTGTGTGACAAAACAAAGGCACAGGCTGAAATGGTAGTCCTATATTTAAAATCCACCCTATTGCATAAAGGCAAAAATGGCCCGAAGGGGGGAGGGGCGAATTTTAGAAACTGTTTTCACAAATGTAAATACAATCAAATGACACGTGAAGAATGTTTTAGTTCGCCCGATAGAGATGTTTTCAGGACTGTGCCAGTTGAGTTAGTCTCAGACCTGGATCAAGCCTTATCCAGCTCCCACTCCACTCGGTAAGAGGTCTGCTGTGCACTAGGGCAGTCTTTGCACCAAGACTTTTAAAATCAATTCAGTTCGCCGCATTTACAGAGTGCTATCATGCCCACCTTGCAATTTCAGGAAAACCCGGCTAGTCGGGATTGCTCATCTCTCTGAGGGCATCCGGCACGTTTAGAGAACCCCCATTGCTCTGCCCCGGGTACAGGCTGGCCTGCTCCGGCTGGGAACTGACACTTACTAGTTGCTGAAAAGCAGGTTGGTCTATGTCACTCTGCAATGCGAAGTCACTCAGTACTTTCCAGGGCGGCTGGTAACTCTGCACCTCCACCGGGTTCGCCTGTAAACCACCGTCGTGTCTCTCCGGACTAGCAGCCACCATGGGAGTTCCTGTCATCCCCTGGATATTCTGTAAACAGCCCAGCAAAAGATGTTAATGAGCTTGGTTAACTTTATTGTATATAAGCGCTGAGTCAATAAACTGCTTTCTATCTTATCTATACAGTCGCTTGTATTTGCTTTGTTAATCTGCTGTGAATGTCTTGCTCTATTCTACTCTAGGTCAGCCTATTTCTACCCGCTGCATTTATCACGGTGGAAGTTTACTTTCTTTCCCTTTAATCCTCCTGTTTCTCTCAAGGCATACCCCCTCCGCCCCAAGCTTTATTAAACACGGGCACTCTGTGTCTTTGCTGCCGGTGCGCGGCTCGGCACAAGAAACGGTTAATCGTGCTGCCTTTCTATGTCGCATCCAGGCTGGTTTTGTTCTGCGTGACCTTAACGGGATCGTATATCCACTGCACGGCAAACCTGAGGTACGTCAGTACCGCCCTCTTTCCAAAAAAAAAAAAAAAAAAGGAAACCCCAGCCCTCCCAGTATGCCCTGTGGTGCAGGCACTGTGTACGAAATAACTCCAAGCCTCGACGAATAGATTGTTCAGGCGAGTTAATAACATCGTGTTTTATTGCATTCCAACAGGGTAAAATGAAACTCCTTAAATTCCACTTAACTAGGCAGCCTTATGAATTAATAGTCATTCTCAGGTCAGTCAATATACACAAGGAGAATAACAGACTCTTCTTCAAGTGGACTAACAACAACAGAAAAAAAAGAAAAGAAGTTGGTTTGAAATGGAGACAGCTAGTTTGCTCCGCTGAACCCAGCGCTTTTAGTGTATTTGCATCACACACGCAGAAAAAACCTCAGTGTGTTTTTGTGCGAGAACTATATATATTTTAAGTAACCTGTAAAGACGATCCCCAAAACTTTGCATTGCATTTTTCTTTTTCTACAGTAAGTGCACTGAGAAACACACATACACACATTGTAGCATATAAAGTGCTAAGAAAATACATCAAATTTCCCTTTTACTCATGGGTTTTACTTCTGAGTTTACTCCTGTGTAAAACCATTGAAGAGGGCGAAAGCGTCATTTTCCCTTCAAGGAGTCCTTCGCATTTGCAATATAAATATTACACAAGGCTGGGTTTATTACATCCCATAAGCTCTGCAGGTCGCAATTCATGCCGCAGAGAAGTTAGTCTAATCCACTGCGTATCCTTAGCCCCACAAAAAGACATGTGTTCGCTTGAGCAGCCTATATTGGCTTCTCGCTGTGGTCTGTTTTAATTGCACTGACAGCAGAAGCAAGCGGATAATAGTTATATGGTATCATTTTCTTTGTTTTAAGGGAGCTCCCACAAAATCAAAAGCGTCAAACCGACCCCAGAGGCTGGCCGGGCTGGACACAGCCCAGGCGTTTCTCCTTGGGAAGGAAGGCAGCGCACGGTCAGAGGCTGAAGCCACTTACAGTTTTGTCATTGGGTTGCTGCTGCTGAAGCTGCTTCATCATAATGCTCCTTTTTTTGTCCTTGCAACGCTTGTTTTGAAACCAAACCCTGATGACCCTCGGGCTGAGGCCAGTCATTTCTACCAGTTGCTCTTTCATTAGGGCGTCTGGTCTGGGGTTGGCAGCGTAGCAGGTCCTCAAGGTGTGAAGCTGTTTTTCATTAAGGACAGTCCGGACTCGGGTGGTCTTCTCGGGCTGCTTGTGGACGTGGGGTCGCAGAGCCGGCTGTCTGGCAGAGATAGGTTCTGCTGTAAGGGAAAGGGAAGGGAGGAACAGGATCCCCATGAGTAGGAAGCAGGGAGTGTGCAGAAGCTATGAATCTAAGCTGGTGGGGCAGGGGGAGGCGGGGGGGGGGGGGGGATGAACCCTCTTTCAAAGGCCATTCAAGCAGTCAGATCTATCGGAGCTCCTGCAGCCTCCTCTGCTTTATGCGCTGGTGGAGTGACAGGACTGGCATTTCTGACTCCACAGATAATTAATTTGCAAAAACACGCCCCCCCCCAAAACTCTTAATTACAGAAGCTTGAACCTGTGTGAGACTTGACAGGGAAGGGCAAGTTCGCTAAGGTGTGCATGCACTAGGAAAGGAGAGGTTTTATATGTTTATTTCCTGAAAAATCACCAAAACAGACTTTTGGCCCGAAAATTAGTGAAAGAATACTTCTTGAATTAATCATAATTCGGGTCTGCTTCTTGTGAACTGAATCTAGCTCAGCGTAGCCAGAGGCCGCGGTAATGTGCAACAGCTCCCAGCAGTTTGACGCTTCCAAATCAAAGCAAAACAAGCCAAATCCGCTGCACCGTGACCGTTGAGGAAAATCCTGTGAGAGCCCCGTATCCCAGAGCTAGGGAGACGGACGTGTGTCTCAGGAAGTGGAGATGCTAGGTGAATTTATGTTGATTTTTGATGAACGCTTCAAAAACATGAATGTTTCACCAATTCTTTAAAAGGGGATCAAGCCTCCCAACTCATGGAGACTGCCAAGAAATGCAAACCTACGGGTAGCGTCACATCAAGAGCTAAAAGTATTCGTGTGATTCTGCTGCTCTTCTGTGTATTGTGTAGCTGTAGCTATCTAGATGTAATTTGACCCAGTCAAAGGAAAAATAAAAACACTAGGGTTTGGTGGTTTTTTTTCTTTTTTTCTTTTTTTCTTTTTTTTTTTTTTTTTTCTTTCCCTAAAACTCTGTTTAGCTACTATTCAGAAGTGCTTGCTTTTCTACAGTCCGGTTCCGAATTTTCCGATTATAACAATAAATCAGCAAATGCCATGAAGACAATATGAAAGCTTCAAATATTAGCAGTATTGTACCTGCCGACACAGTACGCCTTTGGGAGAGATGCACAAACACACTATAGGGAGCAAGCACAATCTCTCTAAAATTCTGCCACGATTAGCTAGGGGATTATTTCTCCCTGTATATAGATGTGTCACCTGAAAGGGGCTCAGAAGTGGGAAACGAGCTCGTTTAAACATAGCCGTGTTTGTAAATAAGCTGTCGAGTTACAGTTACTTGCACAGCAACAACGCCGGCCAGCCTTGCGTTGTCCAGCCTACTTTGCCTCAGAGTCGTGCCCCTTCCCAAGGCTAAGCGTCTCTGAGTGTCTGATGTACCCGCCGAAAAATAGAAGTGTAAGTAAAGTTGTAAGGTGGGGCGGCTCTGAAGTTACAATGCTGAGTTTTAAGATGAAATTCTCATCAAATCACATAAAGCGTTTCAAGAAGGCAGAGTCACTTTAAAAGGCAATTACCGAAGATTAGCTTGTTGACAGTTTTAAATTACAGCCTAAGTGCTCGCCTGTAGTTATGAAGTCTCTCTCTTTTCTGACCCCGCTTCCACCAGTGCTTAGGACAGCTTTTTCCACACGCTCCGGAGGCAGAGGGGTCTGTGCTTTGCCGCAGACCCGCTCCCCGCAGCGTCTCGTCCCTCTCCGACTCCGGCTGCCGGCTGCCCCGGGCTCGGGGGGGCAGGACTCTCGCAGCCGGTGCGCGGTCGGGGCAGGAGGGGCGCAGGCTGGCGGGGCCGCGGGCCCCTGCCCAGGCGTCCCCGCCTCACGCCTACCGCGTACGCGGGCGTTTCTGGCAGCAGCCGGACCTGCGGCAGCCCCGGGCGTGGGGCGCGCCGCCGCCGCCTCTCCGCGGGCGCGCACGATCGGGGCGGCCTTTCCGCGGGGGCGCGGGACCCGCTGCAAGCGGCGGGACCCCCCGCCAGGCGCCGGGCCGGGCGGCGCCGAACCCCGCGGGCTTCCGCGGCGCCGGGTGCGGGTGGTACCTGCCATCTGCAGCGGCCGGGCCGGGTGCAGGGGGCTGAGGGGGTCCCCAGCGCCCAGGCTGGCCCGCTCCACCACGTCGTGGTCCGCCCGGCAGAAGAGGCCGTCCTCCCGCAGCGCGAATTCATCGCCGGGGATGAGCTGGCGGCTGCAGGCCACGCAGCGGAAACACTCGATGTGGTACACCTTGGCGCGGGCGCGCATCACGAAGTCATTCTTGCTGAAGCCGATGCTGCACTTGGCGCACTTGATGCCGTATAACCTGAGCAGGGCCCAGCCCAGAGAGAAGGAGAAGGGAGGGAAGGAGGGAGAGCACGGGAGGGGGAAGGGGGAGGGCGGGGGCGGGGGGGGGGGGGGGGGGGGAGAAAGGAAGGGAAAAAAGAAAGAGAGAGGTTTTCACTCCGGCTCGTGGGCAGCCCTGTGGCCCCGCACATAAGTGCCACACGCAGTCCACTAGTTAAACAAGCCTTGAAAATATAGAAGCCAGAAGAGGAAAGGAATAAAACGGATTCGGTTGCTGCCGGTGCCCTGATCCCCACACCGTAAAAGGCGGTGGGGATCCGGACGCATCGGTGGGTAAGGACAGGGGGGGAGGGAAGGGGTGGCGGAGGTAGAAGGAGAAACCAAGGGGGAGAAACAAAAAAGCGACCCCCTTCCTTCCCGAGGAGATGCCGACCTCTCCCTCCTGCCCCAGCGCCCGAGCTGCAGCAGGCGAGGGGCCGTCCCTGCCCTCTCCCTCCCTCCTCACGGCGGGGCGACCTGACCTAGCCTGGCCCGGGGCTGAACCGGACCTCCCGGTTGCACCGCGGACAGGCGAGGCTGGCGAAGCTGCCACCCACTCCCCGCG
Source organism: Platalea leucorodia (assembly GCF_965183815.1). Lineage (NCBI taxonomy): Eukaryota > Metazoa > Chordata > Aves > Pelecaniformes > Threskiornithidae > Platalea > Platalea leucorodia. The sequence goes on along the minus strand of NC_138858.1, from coordinate 18,520,127 downwards.
CACAAACGTGCCAGCCTCACCAAATGGGGTTATTTTTGCGAGGAACCCACTCAGGACTTCTGCCGCTTAGTGCGTGCCCGGGCTGCCGGCACCTTAGCCTCTGGGACGCGGCAGGGGTGGCTCTGCCAGCGGCCGAGGCTCTTCCCCGTACCCGCTCTCGCCAGGTTCATTTTATACAACAATAAAGGCATACACACAGACCCCCTTATATATATACATGGACGCATATATAGTAGCGTCCGCCCCCTACTAAAAGGCATTTTGGGTGCTTTGGCTCTGCAGCCTGCCCCTGCCTGCCCTGCCCCGTCTCCCCTCCTGCTGACGCTCCCACCTGGAGCCGGGGCTCAAGCCCTCCGGCAGCAGTGAAAGGGCAAGTCCTCGCTGACAGCCCCACACGGCAAATAATGGGTTTCTGGGGTTACACGCTGGAGTGGGTGGCGGGTTCCTCGTCTCCCGTGGAGGAGAGGGGGACAGCTCACCCATCCGTAGATGAACATGTGAAAATGCTCCAACTCGGGTGTCTAAAACTGCACAGTCTCTCGGCTCTCACCGGCTGCTCCTTAGCCAGCCTCCCTGGTATTAAGTAAAATTAACATCTTTCCGCAGATGTACGGATACACGCACATATGCGCGCACAAAATCTACAGAACTGTAAAAGCTGTTCCTATAACTGAGCTAATATTCATCCCCACACATTTCCTCACCAGTACACCTCCTTAGGGATACAGTCTTTGATGTATGCTTGTGGGTACAGATGTTTATTTACATACATGTTTAACTGCTATGTCTGTTGAGGTGTACTAATGCTATATTCAGAGCTACATATTTCCGAATTATAAGGTTTTGAGAATAAAAAAACCCCAAACAAACAGCTCAACGGCAAAATAACAGAGCCATCGCAAAGTGTGTGCATTAGTAGGTACAAAAGTTGGGGAGGGAGGGGGTTGCCTACATGTCTGACAATTGCAGATTGGCTCACGGTCTAATTCAAAGTCGACTTGCACACAAAGTGCATCTTAGTTTTGAAATTGTAGCAAATGAAACGTATTCCGCACTAAAAGAGCTGCAATTTTTTTTCCTTTAAATTTCGCCCGCTGAGTTCTAGCAGGAGGTAAGTGAGCACATCTCAGTCCAAATGTTTTCCTTCCATTTGAAATTAGTGAAAGGACAACATTTAAAAGCACAGCTCCAAAGTGCGTTTAAAAGTAAAGAAAGAAAGAAAGAAAGAAAAAAAGGTGGGCTGATTTTCGCCATGGTAAAACTTTGAGAAAAATCTCACAGCATGGCTTGAAAGAATGATCTACTTAGGAACTGTGCGCTGGAGAAGTAAAGACTCAAGTGCTTTATTTCAATTCAGAATTACAAAGAAACTAGAAAAGGTGTCTTAGGTGGCTAGGTAGGTACTTGCTCCCAAAACTTTCTGTAAAAAACATACTGTCCATACCTCAGTGTCATGAAAAGTTCTGGTTTGGCAAACCCAATAGGCGACACTGAAACGGATCAGCATGACCCAGGAGCACAAATAATAAACACACTCGAAATTCCTGCTTTGGTTTCTCTATAGTGTCAGGATTGGCAACTCTCACATTTTATCAGTTACCAGATTTTAATGTGAGGAAGGAAGCCGTTCCATTATCTAAATATACCCAATTGTTCGCGAACAGATGATGGGCAATTTGATCTGCTCTGTCTAATTCATCAGTACAGATAAGATAAGAAAGAAAAGGCAGTCAGATATCACCAAAGGGGTTAATATTTAAAAAGATTAAATGTCAGTTATTTTAGCGAAGAAACATTTCGGTCTAGGTTTTAACCTCCCCATGAAAGGATCCTTCATTCTGAAGAAAACTTCCGTTTTGTTTTTTTTTTTGCCTTTTTTTTTTTTTGTTTTTGATAGGCCCAGTTTAAATAGTTTTTCCCCCCCCCGTGTATTTATTTTTACGGCATACACGCTTGAAGTGCCTTTCTTATGAATGCCATTATGCCTTTGCAAAAGCACAGAGAGATGCGTTTCTCAGGTTGTGTTAAAAAGCGATCATTTCCGTGTCGCTCGTAATATCTACACTATTGAAAATATTCTCCATTACCTACGATTTCCCACTTTGTCGGAATCACAGGATGCATTGCCAAAGTCCTCAGGAGGGTCCCACACAGTCACTAGCTGTTCATGAATGTGTTTTTTTTTATACAGAAATTTGCATTTGAACCTGTGAAATAAAAAACTTGACGACTCTAACTTTTTTCCTCGCCTGTTTATCTATGGGGAAATCACTTAAAAACATACCAATTTTCTTTTCACCCTCTTTCTCACAATATTTCCTCTTCCTGCCTCTGTCAGATTTATAAAGCTAAAAAAAAAAAAAAAAAAAAAAGAAATCTCACCAAGAATTAAACAACGTAAATGGCGTACCTGATATAATCTCTTTTACAGTAGGTTTTGCCATCCCTAACAAAGCACGTACAGGTCTCGTCCAAATACTGATTACACTCTGCACACTTCAAACACGCCGCATGCCATTCCAAATCCGGAGAAACCCTCAGAATATACTGATCGTGAATTTGATTGCCGCAACCAACACATAGGGAAATCAGGCGTTTTTCTGAAATGAAAATAAATACATGATTGACTAACCGTTTACTCTCCTACAGAGATAAACACACTTTTAGTGTCGTTCCCTTATAGGACGTACTCTGGGAGTGTTGTTGTTTTCTTTTTTTTTTTTTTTAAAAGAGTATTACACTTTTGGATGGTAATTGAAGTGTGCCATCAAAACCTTGCCTCATTTAGAAAGGAGGCGGAACATATGTTAAAATGCAGATGTGAACAGTCTTCGAGGTGAAGGTCCTCATTTCGCAAGCCTTGCACGGAATCAAAACTCCAAACTCCCTCGTTGTTTTATTTTTATTTTATTGTTTGCTCGTTTGGATTCCTTTCCTTATGGGGAGAGCACCTATATGTTTGATTTAATTTTTTAAGAGGCTCTGACCGGCAACGATGAACGCGCGGCTGCGTGCGCTTCCCATTCAGCCCTTTGCCATAGAAGAGGGAACTGGAGGCTGCTAGCAAGAACAAGCATCATTACGGTTGTCACTTGCTCTCCTTTTCAAGTCTAGTGCTAATTCCCCTAGACGGACTAGGTGCTGGATAGTCAGACAGCCTCATCGCAGTCTAGCACGAGGAGAATTTAAGGCTCCGTGGTTGGAGATCCCATTAAAATCCCGCCTGCTCCCCAAACTTTAAAAGAGAGCAGGACCCCAGGCTATTAACATACAAGGCTATGAGGTTAAAACACAGCAAGCATGCAGGCATGGCAACAAAGGCACCTTCTCTACCATTCAAATGAAGTTCAGCTCTTTAGCAGTTCGCCTGCCTGAGACGATTACAATAGACAGCACATTCCAACAACGGTAAAAATTCCGCCTTACTTTTTGGTGGGTCTCCCATGTCTCCCATATCTGTAAGAGGGTGTAATGTCCACAGTGAAATGGTGTACGGTTTCGTTTTAAGACCCCAAAGTAGGTTTGAGAGCTGTCGCTAAAAATAAAAAAAATAACAATAAAAAGATAAAAAAGTAGAAGTAGTAATAACGAAAGGAAAAAAAAATAGAGACTCGAAACGGAGGAAAAAAAAAAAAAAGGCAAAACAAAACAGCACCGGCGTGGGAGACACTGTCAGGGCTGCGGAAAGAGAAGGGGGCGCGCGGTGAGGCGCGGTGCGGGGCGCGGCGGGGTCCGGCCGCGCGGTGCGGGAACGGTGCGGTGCGGTGCGGTGCGGCGCGGTGCGGTGCGGCGGCGCGGCGGTGTCGGACTGGGCGCTGGCGGCTCGGGCACTCGCCTCGCCCTTATCTCTTACTCAAACTTCTCTGCTCCAACTCAACCCGCTCGCCATTGGCCTGACGTCATGCGCGGGGACGTCACGCCTGCGCGGCGCCCATTGGCTGCGGGCGGCGCGGCGCAGCTGTTCTGATTATCATATTTCAGCGTCTGGCGGCGCGGCGGCCCCGGCTCGGGCTCTCGGAGGCAACTTTTCCTCGCTCCTCATTTGTATTTCCCTTTTTACTTTCTTCTTGTCGCTCTCCTCCATCCCCGCCGCTTATCTCCCGTCACACCTTTCATTTTCCTTCCCGGCCCCGCTCGGGCTCCTCCACCCCTTCCCCCTCTCGGGCTTGCCGTGCCATATTTATCATTTTCATATACATATGCTTTTTTTTTTTTTGCTTTTTTTTTTTTTTTTGGGGGGGGGGTGGAGGGGGTGTTAATCCAACTATTTCCTTTCCGAACGTTTATCTTCCCTAGCTGGGAGCCGCTGCCCCGGTTTGCCCAGGCGACGCTGCCCCGAGCAGGGAGGGCAGGGCAGGCTGGCTGGGCACGGCCCCAGCCGTGGGATGGGACTGTTTATGTTTTTCCTCTAGCCTCCTTCTCTCTTAAAATCATGGATAAAAGCTTCATGTATTTCTCTTAAACACAAGATCGAAGAAGGTACAAATATTTACCTTAAATTGTCTCTCAACACTCCCTCCATTCTATTTACGTTTTCCAATCCCTTTTAGACCCTTTTCCTTTCTTTCTCCCCCCCGCCCCGAATCTGTAAATAGAAAAGCATCCTGTATTTAGACGGTTTCGTAGGTTGCCCGGGAACGGAGATTCGCGGAGAAAAGTGAAGAACTTCTGCCTTTCCCTGTGGAGAGTGCCTTAAAATACTTACCAAAAGAAAAAAAAAAGAAAAGAGGGAGAAGCCGCGGACTCCGCCTTTTGCGCGGCTCTGCGGCGCTGCTCCCTGGAGGCGATGCGGGAAGCCCAGACCCGAGAGCCGCCGCCGGGCGCGGTGCGGTGCGCTGTCCGCGGCCCCGGCTGCGCACCGGCGCAAACCGCCCGGCAGCCCGCACCGCCGGGCACCGGCCCCCGCGGGGCTGCGGGCTCCAGCGGGCGGTTATCTGAAAGCTTCCCAAACCAGGCAAAACGCAACTTTCCCGTGGGCACGGATTTCTTTGTGTGTGTTTTTCAAAGGGCAGGCTCCGCTTAGGCTACACGGTGCCTTTCCTTCGGTCTGTGTGAGAAACTGTGCCCGCTCCCGAGTGTGTCCACCCCAAACCCTTCTGAATCCTTCCCCCCCATCCTAAACCTCTCCTTTGAGTTTGTTTAGATCCCACTTTTGTGTTCTGTTCCATAGGGGCTGTTACACCGCCCTCATCAACGTAGTGCATAAGTGCCCTCCAATCACTACTCATCAGGAAAATATAATTTTTTCAAAGTCCTATTTTTTTAAAAGGCAACAGAAGAGACTAGAGTTTGGATGAAAGACAGGCAAAGCCATATTCACGTGGAATATTTTCCTGCGGGGAAATCTGGTTGCAATGAAACAGTCGAGAAAAAGTTCTGAAACTTGCATTTGTTGATGAGACAACTACTACACAACGGGCCTCCTCGGAGTCCTAACTTAGTTTGCAAGATATTTTCCTTTCCGAAGCTGAGTGGGCAGACACACCCTCCACCTTTATTTCAAACAAGAAGTGGGACCCAGCGTTGCCACTTGTAGAGATAACTGAGGTGTCTTGAAATGATCTCAAGATAGTGCCAGGAGGTAAAGATATGGTTGTAAACACACACACAGTTACTTTACATATTCGACGTTTACATAAACAGTGGGAAATGCAACTCTGCTAAGTGATCACTTCTACACCCAAGAAACTGGCGATATACATATATGTGGGGGTGTTTATGTGTCATCTATATGCATATATATAGATAAGGGACTAGGTATACGTACACTTTATAATTTTGTGTGTTAGCTGAGTAAACCAAGAGGCGATTATTAGGAATTACTGCTGATGCCGGCAGCTTCGCACAGCCTGGCACGTGTTTGCGGCGAACATTTAGTAATGGCTAATTTCACTTAAATCGACTCGGACTGCGGGGTGGCCCCTGTATGCTGCTCGCCCGGGCCGGGGGAGCCCCACCGTGGCCCCCGCTCCCCGTGTCCCCGCGGCCCGCAGCGGCCGGGCGCGCACCGCGGCCGCCTCCCCCGCGGGGCCGTCCTGTGCCTTGCCCTCCTTGGCCTGGGCAGCGCCGGCACCATCGTGGCAGTGGATCGCCCTCCGCGGGGGAGCGTCGCCCGCCCGGTCGCCCAGTGGCGAGCCGGCCTCTGCCGGCGGCGCGGCGCGCAGGCAGCGCGCAGGCAGCGCGCGGGCGACGCGGCGGGCGGCGCGGCGACCTCTGCTGGCCGAGGGGCGAGCGGCCGCGGCCGCGCGCGGTGGGCGCGTTTGGGACCCTTTGTGCCTTTCCGCCCGGTACGCTGCAAATATCACCCTCTCTCCCCCCACGCTGGGCATGCCGAGACCCCCCCCTCCGCCCCCACGGGTGACCCCGCGGGCTGCGAGCTGGCAAAAGATCCGAGTAATTAAAAAAAAAAAAAAAAAGAAAAAAAAAAAGGTTATCCCAATGACTGAGAAAAGAAATCCGCGGTTTTTATGAGAGACCGAAACGGGAAGGTGTTTTTCCGTACTGCGTCCTTGTGCATTGTTCCCCATCGATGCTTGTAGTTCTTTTAAAAACTTGGCCTGATTAAAATACACCCCCTCGCAGCTCTGTAACAACGCGTGTTATTTTCCAGCGTTACGCCTTTGTTTGAAAATAATTCAATCCAGTTTTAATTCTATTAACCCCCACCCCCTAACTTTTGGGGTTTTTACTACTACTACTTCTGGGAGAGGTGAATGCACTTTAAGCTTGATCGTTGCAAATGATGTGCAATAAGCCAGAAACCTGTCTCCGCCCCAACAAACCGGGATTGGGAAGAAAAGGAGGGCTTTGATCGAGGGTTTTTTCCCCTCCTGTGCTACTGATTTGCTTACTGTGTATTCGATTCGCGTTCCCAGGAAGGCGAAGCTCTATATTTAGCCAGCATCAGAATCGGGTTTAAGGGAGTGGAATAATGAGCAGAACTGCCAGTTTCAATGAATAAGGTATTTAGGGAAAAACCCTGCTAGAAGGATTTCTCTTTTATGATATCAATATACACGTGAATGGGAAGACATGAAACGGGATTTGTACATATTTGAGACACTTCCGAAAATATATGTTAATTTTTTTCCTTTTTTTTTTTTTTTTTCCTTCTTATTTATTTACTTTTGGGGAGGGGACTGGGGGAGCCTCCTAAAAGTCGGTGACTCTACACAGCAATCAATAGCTTTCATCACGTTGAGGGGCTCAAATGAGATTATATGCATTCGAGGGGGAAAAAAAAGAAAAACACCAACCCAAACCCCAAGCGGACAGCCGCGATTAACCCTTTCCGTCCCGTAAAGAACACCTATAAATTCGGTCCTGAGTTTGCTTAGTGGCGAAAACTAGGACGGCTTCCCGGGGGGGGGGGGGGGGGGAGGGGGGGGGGAAGCGGGAGAAAAAACAGCTTTGGGAAATGATGAAAGAGATAGTGCTGGTTTCGGAAGGGAGGCAGCATTAGGGGCTGGGTGAGATGCCCTTGCCGGCCAGGGCTGGGGCAGTACCAGGCTGCGGTGGCCGAGCCCCAGGCGCGAACGCGGCAGCGGGGGGCTCCTACCCATCCCGCCGGGACCACTCACGGTCGCCGTCCCGGGGCTCGGACCCGGGGAGAGGTCGCCACACACACAGCGACTCCGACTCCAGCTGGGAGGGCTATTTTTGTCCCACTACATCGTGGTGGCTCAGCGCAGCCTCGCCACTCGGGCATGCAGAAAGGCTCCTTCAGTCAGCTCCGGCTTAAAACTTTTCTTGAGGAGCTTTGGGACAGAAAAATGCTTTTCAAGAAGAGTCTGGTCTCCCAGGGGTTCAGTTTTGCCCTCGCTGCCTTGAGGGATGCGGCGAGGACACCAGGGCTGAGCCCGTGCAATGTGCCGAGAGGAGAAGGGGGCTTCGCACAAGGCTGAAACTGGAAACAGCGCAGCGGGGAAATCAATCACGAAATGTATTAGCTGCTCCGGGGTGTAGGCTTTGACTCATCTAAAGGTGTGCGATCTTTAATCTTTAAGTCTTAGCTACTGCATGTGAGGGAGAAGTGTACCGTAACAGCACTAAATCTATCAAAGCACAAGAAAACCTGTCAGTGGGCTTCTGCGCGCCCAGGAAACCTTCGTTTGGCTTATTAATACAATTTGGCTTATTAAATCGCGCTACCACTTAAAAAAACCCAACCCAACCCAAACCAAAACCCAAGAAAAAAAAAAGTAATCCTTTCACTCCTAGAGCTTTCTCGTAGTGCACTAACTCTGCAACAAGACTGGCCAGCGGCACGGGACCCCCTTTAATCCGGCCAGAAATGGGCACACTGTAAAGGGGAGTGCACGGAGGGGAGCAAGGTCTTTGGCAGTTGGGGGAAAAGAAACCCCCAAAAATTCGCAGGCAGGAAAATCCCCAAAAGATGTTAAGAAGGTGGCAGAGCGCGGGTCTGGCCGAGCGGTTCGGACCAGGACTGGAAAAGCCCAATTTCTCCTCAGGCGCGTGCCGCCCTGCCTCGGCAGCAGCAGACGCGGGCGCACACGGGGGGCGAGGCGGGTCGGGGGATATTTATTGCTTTAAACTTTCCCCTTTGTTATCTTCCCTGTGTCAGGAAGTGTTCGAGGACAGGAAATACAGCGGCGATTTTGTCTCCGGGGTGAACAGAAATCTCTGGGTAGCGAGGGGAGTTTAAGACCCTCTTTCCAGTCCCGGCTCTGGTGGGGGTCCCGCCGGGGGGGCTGGGGCCCTTTCCTTCTCCCCGCGGGGGGTGGGAGCCGTGGGGGGCCGTGGGAGGCCGTCGGAGACCGTGGGGGGAGGCAGCGAGCCGAGCCAAAGGGCGCCCGACCCACGTCGGGGGACACACTGCCGGGAGAGGGGGGGATGCGGAGCAGCGGGAAAACTCTGTCCCCCACCAGTCTGTCTTGCCATGAGTGTGCGTGGGGGACACCCTACTCCTACCCTCTCCTATACAGGCTTGTTCCCGCTGGAAATTTGCCTCGCCGAAGTCACCTCAAGCAGCTTCCCGGCTCAGTGCTGCTACAATGGTCCCTTCTTCAGGAAAACAGCCCAGACTCCCAGCTCTGAAGTGTGGCTTTGAAAGAAAAGAAACCAAAAAAACCCCACCTAAATAATTAATAACATCCTCCTCATCAACAACCGTAACAACAACACAACAGCACGAGCAGCAGCCCCGGCGGGCCCGGGGGGCTGGTGCTGTCGGGGCCCGCCGTCGCTGCGGAAGGGCAGCGGGGTACCCCCGCAGCCGCAGCCCCTCGCTGGGCGGCAGAGAGCGGGCGGCTCCGCTCCGCTCCGCTCCGCTCCCCAGCCGTTGGGACGGCGCTGTCCGCTCCGCGCAGCTCCGCGCAGCTCCGTGGGGTCGCCCGGCTGCGCGGGCCGCCCGCCCCGGGGCCAAGGCGAGGAGCCAAAGGCGGCGGGGAGAGCTGCAAACCCTCCCGGTGCAGGCGGCAGCAGCTGCCGTACAAAGAGCTCCTCCTGGCTGAGCGAAGGCGCCTTCCCTCAGAGGCAATTAGGCATTCGTTATCGCCACCCTCGCCCCTGCTCACAGCGACGGCTTTAATGCCTCACCAACTTTGAATATCGCTGTACGGAAGGCACTGGCCCGTTGTCCTTCCGAGAGGCTCGCTCGCCTCCCCCGCGCCTTACTGACCTTCGCAACAGGGTTTCAAGCGGTGGAAAAAACCCCACAAGACCCAACAACAGCAGCGAGGGGGAAATAACACCAAATAAATGAAGGAATATAGCAACTAGAATAAACTAAGTTCGACCATTGGTAGTGGGTTACTTGTCTGATGGACAGTGATCTTCTTTAGACCTAGCAGAGGATATACCATCTGTCTTTCATCATTATAAGGTATATTTATTGCTTCCCAAAAGAGCACAATAAAATTGACGGCTGCAACCTGACAAAAAAAAATTATATGCATTTTAAAAACAAACACACAGAATTATCTGCGTGGAGGTTAGGCAAGTCGAGTTAGTTAGCCAAAGAGAGTAGATACATGTAAACACAAAATGATGCCCTGCTAAATTAGCTATTATTGCTTAGATCCTGAAAACAAATCTTGCAAAATGAATGACCGGAGGAGCAGCAGGGAGATGCAAAAAGGAGATGAAGTCTAAACAGGGAAGAGTTAGAACTCAGTGTACATAAATACTGCAAGTTTGGTGTGCACACATGAATATCCCTGCAATGCACACAGTTTATTATACTTGTTCTGAGGAGAGCCTGCCTCACTACAACAGGAAAAAAATAAGAAACCAAACCAAACCAAAAAACCCTTAACAAGATTTGCATAATGCCAGCGCTGCAAGTTTCAAAACTGCAGACACAAACTTGTAAAGTGTCTACATACAAAATAGGAGAATCCTGAGTGAAAGTAGTGCAATCAGCATGTTAGAAGGATGAATTAAAGATGGACCGTCACCCTTTGTACAATCATTTCTCATGCATGAAAGCAAAAGAAAGGGGGGAGGATTTTTATATATTGTCCACTGTTCAGTGGTCTCTGTTTTGAACAATGGCAAATAAAAGCCATCAATAAATCATAAATCTTACATTAAGAACAAGCACGCACAACATACTTATGGCTTAGCATTTTTTCCCGCTAGTGAGACATGTGCCATCCATTACTTACGAAGATGAAAGGTGTACCATACAATACAGTGGTATTGGGTTATATATGTATCTAGATAGAAAGACAATCAGAGTATTAATGCAACAGATACCACCAATACATGTGTTACACATTTGTAACATTCATCTGGAGCGTATAATCTTTATTAAAGCTACTTGTGGTTTCCTTTGTATTGCTCAGAATCCTGCATTCGGCCCCAGCTCATGAAAAGAAATGTATCATGAGTAAGTGTAGCAAGAGCTTGAGCTGTCTGTCATCATTTGTTCTCTTTCTCTATAGGATGTGTATTTCTGCCTGTATGGTTTTTTGCATCCACATATTGTGACTTTTCCAACTCTGTTGCACACAACTTCTGTTTTCCTGTGTAAACAACCATATACAGGGTGAACTCAGCATCTGAAGACCCTGTAGGTACGGTGTATACTTTAACAGTTTCACTGCCACATATATGTTTTGCAGATCAGGAATTTTTAAATGTTTTCAGCTTCCTATCTACACATATAACGTACCTGAATTGCAGATCAGAGGAAATTTGATGTCTTTATGATGGTTTGCCTGTAGTTTTTCTGCTATGCACTAATCCACTTGGTTTCATGAAAGGCTGGAAAGAAAAGAAAACCTCTTTGGAGGAGGCAGGCCAGTAAATGTGTTCTAGTCCCAGGACCGTACTTGATGACATGTACTCTGGGCAATGCTGCAAGTGCAATCAGTAAAGAGGCCATGTAATTCCCACTGTTGTCAAGAGCACCAAAATGAATGGGGGGCCTTGGAAAGTGGTTAGATATGATCTGATCTGAAGACCATATGCAGTTGTGCCATGTGGTAGGACAAAATGTGTGTGCAAGGAGTGACTACAGTAAAGAGAACGAGGGCTAATGAAAAGGTAACAAAGGATGAACATGGTGGTAGGGGTAGGAGAAGCATAAGCAAAAATGTATGTAGGAATAAGTAGAACCACAGAGGGGCAGAGGTGTGAGAAATGTTTAAGAAACTGAATGGAGTGCCATAGGAAACTGAGAAAATAAGGAAGTAGGAAATAATCTGATGGTGAAAAGAATATAGAAGAAAGAGCATGGCAGAATGATGAATGAAGAGAGGGAAGATGGAGGCAGGGCAGGAAAATAGAATAGAGCTTCTTTCTTGGAGGTGCTGTGTGTGTTTGTGTTTGACACTGAGGCTGTGACAGGAAAATAGAAAGAAGAGGTCTTCTTTCTTGGAGATGCTGTATGCGTTTGTGTTTGACACTGAGGCTGTGACAAATCAGAGGCTGCCACCGATGACGATTATTTGGAACTCGACAGCAAAAGTTTTCCAGTCTCTCTCATGAAAGTATTTCTCTGTTAGGGCTACAATCAGTCCTAATATATTTGACAAAACATGGTTATGTTTATATTCATTGTAACATTGTAATTGTTTAATTGTTTGCCACTCTTGGATTTACATAGGATTTCTTTCTCCTAAAAAAGAAAATGTTTCTTTTTTGTTTGCATGTTTGTCTTGTTTTTAAGAAAGCATTGCTCTTTCAAAAGAAAGTACCTCCCCCCCACCAAACCTACCTCCCCCAAAATCTCCCTCTCTTTCTGTAACTCCTGTGGGTCAAAGAGGACCCCTGCTCCGCATATGTGCAGAAACTAGCAGGCCTATAAAAACTTGATGTGAGTCAGCACTGCTCCATAAAAGGTCAACTACAGCTGAATCAAGCTACTCTTAAAAGGCATCTACCACAGAGAAGAAATATGAGACAGACAGGAACAGTATAGAAAGGGATAGGTATTAATCAGAGCAAAAGACAGAAGGCAAAGAACAGAAAATTCTGCCAAGCCTTAATACTTTTCCACTAATATGTTCGACAGTGGCCGTATACCCTACACAGGCTGACTGGCTAAGGTCAGGTTGATCTTAGCTATGCAAAAGGAAGCAGCTGTCAACTGTGGCACACAGCAGATGGAGAACCCTTATCAGATTTTTTAAAACCTGAAATTACTTTTTTTTTTTTTTTAATTTAGAAATTGATTTGCTGTGTGACATTAGAAACCCTAATACTGGCACCACATGTTGCAATGAACCATCTTCCACCTCTGTGTGACAAGATAAGAATGTTTTTATGATGTGCATATATTTTGCCATACTTGGATTTTCAAAGATAATTGGGGTCAGCCTTATTTGTTTCAGGCTTCCAGCCTCTTTATCTAGTCTGCACTATAAATATTACTCCGTCGATACTAAAACTATTGGGTTTGACAACATTTGCTTATGTGGTGGAAAGGAAAAAAACAGCTTTATTGCAGGAATTATGACAGGAGGTCAGAATAGATGAGCAGAATAGTCCTTCCTCTCCCTCAAACCTCTGTTAGATAGTTGGCAGCATTTCTTGGTGGAGCTTCACTGACATGAACGATTATAGCACTCATAACTCAGAAGCTGAGCAAATGGCTAACATATTAAGGCAAAAATAAGTTATGCCGGATGCATGAAGCACCTGTTTAGAAGCACCACTGAAAATTATTTTAGAATATATTTTGTAACAAAGCTGTAATTATTGGCTTTAGTGATAATGAAAATACTATGCTCATCTGTTGGTTTCTCAGGGTCTCAAAGACTGAACACAGTCATTACTTCAGGAAGTTGTAGATATCTGTGCGCAGGACTCAGTCAAAAATTTTTAGCCAAACAACACGGTGAGGCAGGCAATAATCATACCCATTTTACAGATACATTGAACTGTCCTTCAAGTGAAAAAGCGTGAAATTCTACTGCCAATATTATCAGTGGGAGGCTTGTTGTTGATTTATAGTGCAACATTCTGAAATATCTCTCGGCCTTAAGAATCAAAGTAACAGTGTCTTTGCATCTTTATGTTCTGGCAAATAAATGTGTGTGTTAAAATGATAGCTGTGTGTGCAATATTATACGGGGGCATCAGCTTGAATACCCAAAAAGAAATAAACCCATATATTTTTATATACATTTTCATCTGTAATCCAACTAGATCTGCAAACCTTACAGATGCTCCTGCCTACTAGCAAGCAGCCATAAAGTGAAAAAACCCACAAAATTTTGGATAGTATTTTCTTCCTTATGTACTTTACAGGACACATAAATGACCTTTGACTCTAAGGTTATTTATTGTGTAAGTGGACTCCTTATGGGCTTAATAGCTCTGTTTATAAAGTGGTTAAGCATTTGCCTATTTTTAAGGACTCAAGTCAGTCTACTGTCATAAGTGGCCTGACATGTAGGTTTGAAAGTAGACACATAAAGTATGTGGCTTCCTGAACCTCTGTCACCTTTCATTCATTTACAATATTTCTCACATACAGCCATCATCACAAAGGAGCAGTTTTCACTGTTTTGGGTGAAATCTTGCCTCTACTCTTAAGGACTCTTATGGAAGAGGAAGGAAGGACTTTCTGAAACTCAGCAGCTTGAACTGTTAGTTGACTTCATGTCTTTCCTTCTTTTAGAAGAAGTGTTTTGATTTATACATGTTGGCTGCATCTAAACTAATTTTGCATGTGGAGTCTTCTATAAATTTAAGAGCTCAAAAAGAAAAACAGTTGTGTACTTCAGAAGGGCTGCTTTTTGATTTAGGGAAATAACAAAGCAATGGTTTCATGGTCTTTATGGAAAGTCAAGCAGATACTAGGCAAAGGTTCTTGCAATTTGCTTCTGTTTTGTGAATGTGTTTCAGCTGTTTCTTCCCTGTGAGTTACTCCTATTCAATATAGTTCAATGGAAGAAAAATGAATAATTGAATGTACATGAACAGATCTTAGATTAATAGGATTATCTGGAATAGTCAAATATGACAGAACTGCAGAAACATGCCTTTTGGGGCCTAAACATACAAATTGTTACTCAGATGATCAATGACATTGATGTCAGTCAGGCTACAGGTATATGAAGTTTTGTTCACTTAAATCAGGACTTTTGTTATAAAAGTTTCAGTAGTGAGTTCTGTGGCAGAAACCTTAGCCAAAGGTGCTATTTTGTTCAAGTCAGTGCAATTTTCATATGAGAAAAAACCCACATGCTTTAACATTTTTTCTGTCTAATATGGACACTACAGATGAGGGTGTTTTTTTTTTTCCCCCAGAAGTTAAGAAGATTAAGTGTATCACAGTCATTAGAATACTTTTCATCAGAAGCCAGAAATATGTCTCTCATCTATGTCCGGTTACAGAAACAAAATTTATATAAGCTTCATAAAATCATACGTAAGACAAAGCCAGTTTGTTCAATCCAATTAACAAAAGTGCTTTTATACAAAAGAAGATGATAACCAGAAATTACTTATAGACAGTCAAAATACTGTTGCAAATTTAATTCTTAGGCTTAAATATATATTAAAAATGAAGCATAATTTTATGAATCCTTTAATGTCTTCCAATTCATAGAAACAAAATGGAAAAGAAATGAGGGGGGGGCAAGAAATGAAGTGGAATTAAGTGGAGTCATACACAAACTATAGTCTTTTTCACTGAAGGAGTATCTTGTGGCTAGTTAGTGGTAGTAGAATCATATATAATTAGAAGTCAAACCAATAGAGTACCAGATTTACTTTAGTAGCAGCATGCTAAACAGCGAGTATAGTTAAGTTGTACTTTACTTCTTTTTTTTAGATTTGTTCTGTCCTTTTTAAAAAAATGCAATCAAATATGCAATTAATCTGCCAACATCAACAAGATCTTTAGAAAACTTCGAACACAGAATGAGCATGTTTTCCCATGTACTGTAAATATTTACCTTCTATGATAATCCCACTACGCAATATTATTCTTAAGAAAGTTTTGGATAGCTAAATAAACATCTTGATGCAATTATATTCAGAAACTTACAGGGACAAATTGTGTCTAGTGCTTGTGAATAGAACACATATAATCTATATAAATCTACCAACTCACTAATACTACCATTTCAGTATCCTCTGTGCAACCATCAATAAATTATGACTTTGCAGCTAGATCTTTAACTGATTAATTGCAGGCTTTCACAAAGAAGCTTCCCCCCCCACCCCCCCCACCCCCAATATGTCAGTAATAGAGCTATTATTACATTCACACACAAAAGAGTGTGCTGATACAACATTAAGCTTGTGAAACTAACTTAAAACCATGGCAAGCTTTTGTTGGGTATGAAATGCTGAATATCTGAGACAACATGCATTTTGTTTTGCTTAGGTAATGCAGGGATATGCAGACAAAGTCTGAAGCAGAAACAGGCAAACTAATTGTTATGACTGTTAATTTCCTTGTTATCAATTCAATTAGTTAAGAAAAAGAGAAATATCCTTAGTTCCTGATTCCTGCTACTGAGCTATGGCAAAAAAAGTATAGGGGATATGTCACAGAGCCGCATTTTTGGGACCTACTTTTATAAACACTGAATACCAGGGTCAGTCCTACAACTTAGCTTAAAATTACTGTGACTGATAGCTATTGATTATGTTGCAAAGGTGAACTGAACCTTGATGGTGAATGTGCTGGACGTCATTTTCCTGATGAAGTAATGCCTAAATGTTGACTCTATATGACCTATAACTTATTGAAATACACATTTTTGTATCAATTTAAAAGTAGATATAAAAGGACTTCCAAAAAGCTGAGGAATTGGCAGATATTGCTGTATGCAGATGCTTGAGAAGAATCTCTGTTCAGTGCACCCATTGGGAGTGGCTTATGACTTTGAGACCATCCTTCAAGTTCGTATATCTTGGGGTCCTAACAGCTGATATGAGAATGCATGGCTCTTTTTACAGGACTGTTGCATGGTATGTTCTCCATTGGAGTACAGCGATGCTCTGGCCACAGAGGGTCTCATCAGCATGTCTTAGAGCCAGCTGTTACTCAGTTTTCTATGCATCTGGCTGAATAAAAAGCTTAGCAGCTTCTGTGAATCATTGACATGAACAGGGCCAGAGGGACCCTCAGGGTATGCCTCAGTGCATTCATGATGGATACAGAAAGGTACTAAGGCAATATTAGTTGTTCCTTCTTTAAAAGCTGTGGTTCTGGTTACCTTGAACATCACCAGAGATACTATTAGCATTACAGTCCCCAGTGGGAATCAAGGCATAGCATGGTTGCCACCATAAAAACATCATAATAAAAAATAAGTCTGCCTCAAACCTTTTAGAAACTGTAATACGGGGGAAGGGAGGGGAGGGGGAGAGAAATGGCACAAAAAGTGAGTTTTAGAAGATTAAACAGCATGCATGAAAAGAACATGGAATGAAATGCAGGTTTCCTGAGTTCTATATTATTGAATATCTCTATGTACTGTGTGCTGAATATGCACCATTGTAAGTACAGTGAGGGCTAGATCCAAGAAAAGCATGTAATAACAGCAGATTTATGTCTTGTCCTCCACAACTCTGATTTTTTTGTGAGGAAAATCTGGAACCCTGGGTTAGGTGTCTCAGTTTGCAGGGGTGGGGCAAGGGACATGATCCCAAATGCATGTCCACCATAATAATGTTTGCCTGCAGTCAGCATGCTGATCAAGAAGATGCATAGAGTTCCTGAGTGGGAAGCACCTGAAAACTATTAAGTCTTCAGTCCTTTCTGTGTTCATAGCTTTGACTACTTAGCCGTGGCTGTGAAAAAGCACTTTAGTCTGGCTGGGAATAATATCTCAGTGATTTCACAGCTCTTTTATAAAAAAACAGAGCAGAAGTCCCTATTAAAAAAAAAAATAAACAAAACCAACAGAAAACAAAGCAAACCACAACATGCTGCTGTCAGGCACCTGTTATACAATAAGCTAGAGATTACAGGACTCAGCCTAGATGTACCTGAGAAGACTCAAGGTGACACTTTCCATGTCCCATCAGAGAGCTCCTGTCACCTTGCTATTATTACCCTGGTGAAAGCAGGGGACAGGGAAAAGGACAGACATTTTCCAGCCACTCTGCTGAAGATGTAAAACCGTGAAGAAAAAGACATGCCAAATCAGAAAGTGAGAACAGGAAGAACTATGATTCTGAAGCTCAGTGATAGGTCACTGACCTGGATGAAGAAAAACCCAGGCTGTGACCTGTCTCAACGCTTATAAACACATTTTGTTCACGGATGCTTCATATAGGGGTTGGACAAGGAGCTAGAAATATGATCTTCTCTGCTTTTCAACCAGCAGATTAAAGAATCACATTCCTCTGGTTCTCATCTTTTGGTCCTTGTTGTGGTTTAACCTAGCAGGCAGCTAAACACCACACAGCCATTTGCTCGCTCCCTCCCTCCCCAGTGGGATGGGGGAGAGAAATTGGGGAAAAAAAGAAAAAAGGGGAAAAAAAAGGGTAAAATTTGTGGGTTGAGATAAAGACAGTTTGATAGGGCAGAAAAGGAAGGGAAAACAATAACAACAACAATAATAAAATATACAAAATAAGTGATGCGCAATGCAATTGCTCACCACTTGCCGACTGATGCCCACCCAGTTTCTGAGCAGTGGTTCCTCTTCAGCCAACTCCCCCCAGTTTATATACCGAGCATCACGGCATATGGTATGGAATATCCCTTTGACCAGTTTCAGTCAACTGTCCTGGCTGTGCCTTCTCCCAGCTTCTTGCTGGCAGGACATGAGAAGCCGAAAAGTCCTTGACTAGTGTAAGCACTACTTAGCAACAACTAAAACATCAGTGTGTTACCGACATTATTCTCATACTAAATCCAAACACAGCACTATACCAGCTACTAGAGGAAAAAAAATTAACTCTATCCTAGCTGAAACCAGGTCAGTCCTATAAGTCTTAAATTCTTTTCTGATCTCTGAAGAAGCCAGTCAAAGTATCAGAAACACTGTGCACACATTAACACAGCTCTGTGCCCACTCAGAGTGAGCTCAGGTGACACCACGTGGAGCTGGGGTGGACATAATGCAAAGTCTCATCATCTGTGTGCTTAGTTAAGTATTTGTAAGAGTGCTATATACTGACTCCCAGTAATGTATCAATCAGTCAGAATACAAGAGAGAATTAAAAGAATACTTTAAAACTGAAAGGTTGCTATTACTCGTTCGCTTATTTACTGTCAGATATTTCCGAAATATAATTGTTTGTCAGTGACACATAGCATTGTTTCTCATTATTTGTAAGCCAAGAGAACACAAATGCATAGTGAACAACCATCAATAAAGTACTTTCAATGCGACTTTTGGAACAAATAAGTGTCTGTGCTATGAGTGTATGCAGATTTTTTCATGAATATCTGTTTTACATTAATGAATACTTGGAAACTGTAGCAAGCAATGAGTAGACAGTGGAGAAATCCCATAACTGCATCTCTTTCCGTTCTCCACCAAGCCCTCAAATGAAGCAGAAATGTCGATTGTGGATGAAGTTAGTATTACCCCACAGCTCTCTTGTGCTGATGGAGGGATCTAGCTAATGGACATTTTTATAAGACAGATCATTATTTCCTGTCCTTACTGCTCTTTCTGAAAAGTGACCTTTTCCTCCCTCCTGGTCTTTCTCTGCCATTCACACACTCTTGGTCTGCTCACCTTTTCCATCATCATGTGTGCACTATCAGTTCCTTTTTCTTCCCATTCTTTTTCTCTGCCCTCCGCAGTCTCTCAATGTCTCTGCAGAGCATTCCTAAATTTAATTCTGCTTTCTGTCCTTCTGGCAATGGAGAAGAGGTAGTGAATTGCTAGAAAGGAGTGGGAGAAGGGCTACAGAGTAGCCACCTTTGCTCCCAGTCTCTGCTTCTTCTCTCAGAATGAAACTTTCCCTTTTATATCAGAGGAAGGGAAAGGTGTTGCTTAGCCACAGGCTACTAAATGAGAGGGGGTATGTTGGCCTCAACATCATTAATGGCTTCCCTGACATCTCAGTTCCATTACAAACACCAATTAGTCTGGTGCTTTGCTCCTCAGCTCTTTTTGTCTCTCCCAGGCTTCCCTTTTCCCTCAGATAATGGAGGAACTGTCAGGAGTTTCACAGCACCACAAAGACAAGTCTTATAACCCACGAATTTCAAGGGGAAAAAAAAAGTGACAAATTTTAATTGGACTATCAGTCTACGCTGATTTGTATTGGCTCACATTTTCAAGGATGTCTCTGTAAAGAAAAAGGACCTCCTACTTGACATGGATGCTGAGATTAACTTTGACATTTAGAACATTTCATAGCCAGTATTGACTTTGTAGGTCATCAGAGCCATCTGGGGCCTGATTCTGTAACTGCTTTTATCAGCAGTTAATGGTTTCTAGGACTGAACATGTTAAGAGCAGCGAATGGAAGTAGATTCGACCTTAATATTAGATGTAGACATGTATCAACTGAATACATCTAAAAGACCTTGTATTTTTTTTCTTTCTTTTGAAGGCATATGACCATCCTGAATTTCAGAATTAGCAAAACACAGCTATTCCTGGGTTGCAAGGTAGCAGAGATTTCCAGCTGTTTCCATTTATTTAAGAGGTTGTAGCCTTTATTCTCATTGCTCTGATATGGACCTTGTGCAGTTATTCTTCCCATGATAAATTCTGCTGGATGATTTCAGAGCTTTCTTTCTGAGATTGCTTTGAAGTCCACTAATAGTATGCGAGTAGTTCAGAGCACATTTTCTTATCTAATTAGCATTGCTGTCTATAAGGAGTACATTATCTCTTTTCCCACAGACTTCTAGTCAGTTTGTGATGCCAACTTTAATCCATAAATTCCTAGATGGTTTGAGTCAACTGTATCTCAGAAACAAGTTCTGCTCCTACTGCAATGTCTACAGCTCTGAGCTTGTTAGCTCTCTTGTGTGTGGCGTAGCTCTTCTCTTCTGGTATGTGCTGGGACTCCCCATTCCCCTGGTCCATGGTACAGGCTCTCCTCAAAGCAGGTCCACACAATAAGGCATTAGGGCCTTCAAGTCTCTTTCCTGCTGTTCCAGAGTTTGTGATATAGGACTCTCTCCCATGATCTGACTCCCTTCTGTTTCCATGGGTTTTATGTTTAACTCCCTTCCTAAAGGTAAACGTGTGCGTGTGTAAATTGGGTTTGCTTCAAAAACCTTCTTATTCCTGTCTCTCATATATTACAATGAGTAGCTGGAGAGAGGAGACCACAACCCCATTCAGGAGAACCCAAACAAACTCTCCACTCTGATTCTCAAGGGAACAACAATCAATATGTGTAATGGTGACTCCACTCATATTCTGTGATGCCTTACAGTCTGAAGTTGTAAGTTTTGGGGCTAAGTCCAGGTCTGTACATTTAATGTTAAACTTATTGTGCCAGGCTTAGTCTTTAATCCCAGAAATGCTTCTGTGAAGCCCAGGCTAGATCAGCATCGGCACATTAACCAGCTCTGTTCTGTATGTTTCCTGGTATAATCTGTTGAGATACTGCTTGCCACCAACTGCATTCTCTACATTTCCTGGAGCTGGTGAACCTTAACAGCAAGTTAACAATTTCTGCACATCTGTTCTGCAACAGGAGTGTTTGGGCTACAATCCTGGGAACACTTCTCACTGAGGTCCCAGATGTGCTATGTTTGGCCCATCATGCTGCTCTAGTTTATGGCCAAAGCTGAATGGGATGGCAGGCTGTAGTAACTTCCACTGCTAGAGTTACTCAGTGAGACAAATTTTCTAAACACAGATTCTTAGATTCTTGTGTGTTTGTGCACATGCTATATAAAGTAGAAACTATCTGGAATACGTGAAACTACAAATTAATTCTAAGCAGGAAATTTTTAGTAGATTTTACATTTGTTTCAAAAAATAGTATGGGTAACAGGGCAGATCACATGCTACTCAGTGCACAAATATTTGCCAGAATAAACCTAAATAGCATAAGTGACTCTATTTACCCTGATTATTCAAGAAAAATTACGATGAAACTGCAATCCATAACTAAACCAGCAAGTGGTACTATTCTGAACAATATGTGAACAGAAGTCAAATAGTCCAAGCCAGCAGTAACATTGGAGGAGTCTGGAGGCAGCAACTAGAAGTAGATGGCAATACCACCTTATGGCTCAAAGAACTTCAGAAAAGTAAAACAATCATCAAATTAAAAAGTGACAAAAAATATTACTGTGTATAGCATTGTGTATTACTGTATATAGTAATGTAAAAAGAGAAATGATGATAAATTAGCGACATTGGTGTGTTCAGATTATTTATTAGTTTCATAATAACCTGTTGCTTGTAAACACTATAGTGTCTTAAACAGGTTCAAGCCTGTAATGTAAAGAAGGAAAACAGGACTGGTGAAGTAACAAGTAAGCAAGAAGAAGGTAATCCATGAAGTAATAAATTATTAGAAGGGTACTTCAGTTGCAGCAGGAATGAGCTGAGGAACATCAGGGCTATGTTCAAATTTACCTCCTAGTTTTTATTTAGCTTGAATGTTTAACCTGATACTCTTTCTTTAGCGAAATGTTAGGAATCTAATATTTGTCTGGTACAGCTTTAGTAAGGTTCAGCCTTTTTGCAGCACCTAGAGCTTGGATTTATGGTTTTTACTTAAAGTTCTGCTGTTTTCTTCTGAAGTTCTTTGCCAGTTCAGTAAGTCAGGAGGGACTGCTCCTGGGTTTCCTCCTGAGACTAATTTTCTTTTGGTATCTGTCGCAGGTGAATTATTAACAGAAGTCATTTTTGTGGGGTTACCTAAAAGGGTTTTACTAATGATTAAATGATGACCCAATTATAATTAATTGATGACTGAATGATAATCAAATGGTGATTAAGCAATAATTGAGCGGGAATTAAACAGTGATTTAACAATGATTTGACAATGATTAACAATGATTTGACAATGATTTAAATGATGATTTAAACAATATTTTAGATGGTGATTAGATGGCAGTCAAACACTCTACTACTTACTGCACTTCTAATAATTAAGCTGTAGCTGGATGTGTACGTGTCACTAGCATACAATATAGTTTTAGGCCTAGTGTAAAATGTCACTTACCTCATTATAGACATCAGATACTGGGTAAGGGCTCTCTCAACCTTGAGGAGTAACCTTGAGAGGCATCCATGCTCAAGGGGAGATTACCACTCTGCAGCCCACTGCTGTACAGGAGAGCTCAATGGGCTTGGTGGGCTACAGGTATCTATAGCATAAAGTGATTGAGTCGTAGTCAACCCCCTCTTTGGTGTGTGTGCAGTTGTGCAGCTGTAGCAGTTTTAGTTTTGTCTAGTCCCAGCTCAGGCTGGTACTGTTAGCTCCTGATAAGACATGGCTTAGACTTCTTGGTTCCTGAGAAGATAGGGTCTAGCACAGTTCTCAAGATTTGCACAGCAGGGCTGATTTCAGTCAGGCTTACTTGTCGGTGATGCCTGAATCAAAGCACAGCTCATTCACTTAGAGTGGGGGCATCCATCACAGTTTCCTTGTGTAAAAAAATCAACCTTTTTTTTTTTTCTTCCTTTCTTTCTCCACAAAGTCAGTCTGATATACTGATAAACATTTGGAGTCCACTCTGACTTTAAATGAAGGCAGCATCACCAGGTGTGGGTTTTACATCGTATATAGCATAGCATAAAAAAGGATTGCTTAAGTTTACTTTTAGTTTTGATGTTGCTTTCAGCCAACTACCAAGGAACCACAATTGTTAAATGAGGCACCAACAATTAGATTTTATGGAATACACTTTTGTTCTTTCCATTCACTTTTGGTATTTCAGATTTTAAAAGCCTTGTGCGTTTAAACTTCTGTCTACAACTGAGAAAATTAAAATCTCTTTGTATGTGAAAACCAAGATCCTTCTCTAAGACTGATTCCAGGAGTTAGTGCCTAAGCGAAATACTGTGAGTGTGTCAGTAAAATCCTAGGACCTGGCAATAAGGTTCACCCAGAAATTCTGTACCGCAGCCAAAATCAGCATAGCTTAATTAAACCTAATTCTCATTGCATCTTATTAGCAATAGTTTGCATTAGTAGCTTTCCACCATTAGGTGCCTAAATACTGGAGTTTTCAGTGTGTTATAAAAACCTGGGGAGTCAGACAGATGGCAGACTACACACTGAAAGGTGGATGTCTGAGCCATGCTCTGTGATTTAAACTGGCTGAGCCTCACGTGAACACGGGTTTTTCTCGCCTCCCTCACATAGTGACAGAAGAAGGACTTCAGGCTCCACCTGTGCGAATCAGCCTGCCAAAGTGGGGACTGAAGCCCCATTTCTGCCTCTGAGCTTGAGGGAGACACAAATAAATGTACTAGAAAGGTGAGGACAGTTAGATACAAGTGTCTCCAGTGACTATATTAGAATTGATTTGGCAAAAGGCTTCACAATTCCAGTAGAAATGGAGAGATATTTAAAAAGAAACCTCATAACTTTTCTTTTTTCTTTTTTCTTTTTTCTTTTTTCTTTTTTCTTTTTTCTTTTTTCTTTTTTCTTTTTTCTTTTTTCTTTTTTCTTTTTTCTTTTTTCTTTCTTCTTTTTTCTTTTTTCTTTTTTTTTCTTTTTTCTTTTTTCTTTTTTCTTTTTTCTTTTTTTCTACTGCAACAGGGACAAAACCCATCAGCCACCCAGACAAATTATAGCTAGATTTCAGAGGACTTTTCCTGTGCCGCTCTAGTCTCATCCTCATTTTTGTTTCTGCTGCTGTGTATTTTCATATACGTGTACCCAAGTTCCTTAAGAAAATGTTTACTGAAGTTTGGCAGTTGGCAGCTTTACAGAACTAAACCAAACTAACTTCCTTCAGAACAGCACTATTTTGCATGTTCCTTGGTGACTGGGTAAGGTGCAATACTTTACTTGAAATTCTAATTAAGTTTAAATTAAAATTCTTCAGGTTTTTAACAGGAGATGAAACATCTTGTTGCCTCTTTTGTTTCAATGTTATATTTGTCAGCCTGCCTGATCAAGCCAATTTCATTTGCACATTGCTTTATATTGTTAGTTTTTGTAGGTTTTGTCCTTGAGACCTTAGAAAAATGACACTTTTCAAATAACTCCCACCTTTCTCTGCTTAAAATTATCTCCTTCTATGTTTAGGGTCACAAGCTTTCCAAAGAATAAATAAATGCAACAACCTTGTCATATAAAAGTTCACACCTGAACTTTCTTTGGTGCTAACATTCTTCTAAAAACATGGCTAGACAGGAAAGTTTGTATGCAGATTTAGGTTATTATACTATAGCCTACATCTAGGGTTAGGTTCTAGCTTCTATTACATTTCCACAATGCCACAGCTGTCCATACAGTTAAATGAATCTGAAGGAGTATGGGCATTCTTGAATGAGCTTGGGTTGTTCACGCAATGACCGCATCCATCAGAGTACAACAGTATGGGAGGCATGACCCATGGAGGCACAACCCAGAAGTCTGCAGTGAAGTGCTGCCATGGCTCACAGGCTAAGGGGAGAGGCAGTTGAAGGCTATTCTTTTTCTGTCTCTTCCCAGCACATTCTAAGGATAGGGAACAATGTTTTGGTCCCTGTGTATGATCATAAAGACGTAGAGAGTTTTTCAGCCATGCGAATGTGAAAACATGTTTTTCACAGATCTTTGAAAATTACGGTTTGAGCTGGCTCATGTATAAAACAAAGATGTACTAATGTGCAGAAAAGGTGGCATGTTTCCAACAGCTCTGTGGAGTAATGTTCTCAACTTGCCATTTGGAGGCACAGAGGGCTGGCAGAATGCGCTCCTTAGAAAACTCCTCTTTCCACCTCCTCATGCCTATTCCAAGTTCCTCATGGCTTCTGCAGGTAATTCTGGGCTCACTGTACTCTTGTTTCTTTTAACTTGGCATCGTGAATGCGATATAACTAGTTATTCCTAATTAGATGACACTGTACTACCAGCCTAAATGGTTACTTGTTTGATGCCTTAAGGACAACATCTTAAAAGGATGACATTATTAACAGTGTGACTTTAATACCTGGAAGACCAAAAGTAAATCTGTAGGAGCATGTACTATTTCAGTGGAATATATCCACATTTTTATATGGGAAAATAGTGTGAATTTATTTACTAAGTTAAAATGTTCTGCATTGCTAAAATTCAGAGGAAGTCCATTGCAGTTATAAAGAATCTACTTTAGATCTGCCACTTTACACATTATACTTGTAGGTATATGGGATCAAACATCATTTGGCTAGGTTTGCCTAACCTGTCTTATATCAGTGGAGTTGCTGCAGCTGTAAGAATTGGAACTAGCTATAAAGTCCTAGAAGTTAAATTCTCAGATCTTTTCTTCTTGAAAAAGATCTATTCAGTTACTTCATTTAACAGCCTGTAGCATTTTCACACTGATAATATTGCTGAACATGCCTTTCAATACTTTCAGGTATTCTTTTCAGTCTGTCTAGACTGGAGTGCATGGTTTTGTCTAAGCTTCCTGAAGTAAAAACATCTGAGAATCTCCTGTTTCTCCCCTTCAACTTTAGAAAGGGCCAAATCATGTTTTCTCGTGCTTTGAAGCTGCTTCAAAACTGGCATTAATCCCCGAACTGGCACTAATCCCTATATGCCAAACTGCTGCTTTCTCACGATATGTGTTTTGGGGGAAGTGTATCACCTGACCAGGAAAGAGGTGGTCAGTTTCATGAGTCATGTTTGCTGTGGGAAAAGGACATCTCTAGCAGGCCTGGCTCCTAATGATCCACATCAAGGAGGCTGTTAAAACATGACACAGTGTCTTGCCGCCTTGTGTAACAGTTCTACTTTGTGTGGAATCACAGTTTGATATATAGACAGTGAATGTCTGAGCCTTGTCACTCAACCTGGAGTCAGAAGGAGCCTGGGATGAGATCCTGGATCTCACCCCACATCCATAATTAAGTGTAATGGGAATCTTCACGGAACAGAGTCCTGTTGCTGCAGGGAAGTGACTATTTTGTGATGTTTTTTTCTGGATTCTTCCTGTGAAACGTGACTCCTGCAGGATTTCTCTTTTACTGAGGAAATAGCTCTTTGTTTTTGCTCTTGTATTTCCAGCTGGAAATTCCACAGCTTTAGTGTCATCTGACACTGAGGGGACAGACAGGTTCTTTTAGGGATCCTTGGTAGAATGATGACTGCACTAAATTGTAGTGACAATTAAAGCTTTATTTTCTTAACAGGATTTTATTATTAGTAGAGCACAGAATTTATGATTAGAATGGCACAGGATTTCTACAAGCAGAATCAATGTAGTACAATCTATAAGTAGTGTAATACAGAATTTATAATACAACTTAACTTATGATTTCTAATCACCTAGACCCTTTGCAGATCGTGTCAGATATTAATGCATCATTTACTGTATCAATATAACAATCACAATCTAGACTTGAAAATCATATGAGACAATACAAGTCAGTCACCCAGTCCTTGGAGGAAGCAAAGGACGGTGGAGGTGTCCCTGGCCATCAGAGGGTCATGGGTCTCACTGTCCAGCAGCAGTTCTGGTCCAGGTTCCCCACTTAGGACTTGTAACTGCTTGATTTTACGGCCAGTGATCTGGGTGATGTTACACTTCCCTGTTCTGTGATGGGGTTGTCACTACCACTTGAAGCTTGAAGTTGGCCGGGTGCCTGGGACCTTCAAGGCCAGTGAAGAAGGAAGTAATAAGCCTGGCGCCCAGGAATCTTGAGGCTGGTAGGGAGGGGAAGAAGAAATCTGTTTGGTTTGTCTACTTGGTTCACAAGACCTTCAGGGCCTGATAATGAGTGAAAGGGAAAGAATACCTGACTCACTCAGTCACAGAGAATGTCTGCTTGCCTCATAAAATGGCGTTATGCTAACCACCTTACCAGGGGTCAGGAGCAGGGGGTACTGGTCACATTTAGTCATCAAGAAGCTCCTGGGAATGGAGTAATTTGCTTTCCAGAGGCCCTGTCATGTTATTTATCTTTTGTTTGTTTTTTTGTCTGTTTGTTTGTAAAAGCTGTCCTATAAGTGCGGGTCCTTTCAATTTACAAGAGTATATGGCATAAACTGACCTCCCACAGTCCATTTACCTTGAATGAAGTCTCCCAAACATGAACTTTATCACAGACCATGGAGATAAAAGGGAACCAGTGGTGTCTGTGTGATCTTTGTTACTTCTCTCTTCTGTAGAAAACACATCTGGGTCAGAAAGTTCTAGAGCTAGAACAATGTAAGAGGGTATACATTTCCCAAATTCTTACTCCTCCGCAAAAATCACCTTATGGTTTCAGATTGACACAGAACATGGGGACAGGTGGGCCTTGATGACAGAATGACCCTTAAAGTCAGCGTCACATTTTTACCTCCACCCATAGTTATTGCTTTATTAATCTGGATGACTTTGGAGCCCCTGCAACGACCACTGTGCTAGATTTCACAGTGCAGATGTAAGCGGGGAGTAGTTTGGTCAAGCAGAATCCAAGAATCCACTGGTCACATTCTCAGCACACTCTTTATTCTTGGCTGCCAGTTGTTCTCTGATTTGGATCTCCAAAGCTTGCCATCTGTTTGCCGCTTAGCCAAAATTAAGGGTTTTTTTTAAAATTTGTGATGCAGCCAAATTTCTAACAGAGACAGATTTTAAATGACCCGATTCATTCACTGCTTGACCTTGATTAAGTCTGAACTTTCTTTAGGTATTTCACTTAGGAAATTTACCTGGGATTTATGCTGGTAGAGCAAAGACTGGAATTTGCTCCCTGCGGTCATTCTGTTTACGTGTATGTATTTCTATCCATGTTGTGCCCGTTACCAAGGGAGCTAAGCTCTTACCAAATACTATAGAATTCCCTTTGACATCAGGCATAGTGTGGGCACTATATGTCATTAAAAATAATAGGATCTCATCTGCATGCATAGAGAATGGAAGATAGAAAAGTGAGTGGAATAATAGAATTACTCTGTTTAATGTGCTTCATATTTAGAATAATTTCAGAACTGGTGACACTTTAGGTTTAAGTCAAACTTTTTTAACAATCTTGTTCCAAAGTCAATTCCCAGAAGACTACCTGCTTCAGATGCTGTCAAAGGGGAATGACTTCTATAACGTGTCTATTGCCACTGTATGTAATGCCAAAAAGAAGGGCTCAGGGACTCTGGTTCTGCAAATTATTCCGTCTAGTGTCTTCACAGACCTCCAAAGAGGCTGACAGCATTGTCCATGAGTTCAAAATCTATCCTCAAGTGGTAGCGTATGCCTAAAGGATCACAGGCTCATGGTGTTAGACTGCTCAGTGATTTATCTGAATACCTTCATTGAATATACCGCTCCTTTTCCAATTGGATAGGCACCCCTTACACAAATTCCTTGCAAACCTAAAAGTGACATTAATCTGCACACTTTGAGGAGCCTGAGCTCTGTTCTTCAAGCTTTTCAGAGTATCTCAGAAACAAGTTCCTTGTTTCTGAAAACAAGCTTGTTGTCTGAAAACAGGCAGTAATCATCACTGAGAAGGACCTGTGGTGCTCCTGTAGCCGTGCAGTCCAAAGCAGCCAGCATTGCTGCTCGTCCTTGAACGCACCAGATGCAAGCAGAGGGCTTCAGGCTCCAGGACTGCATACGTTGCACATGACATAGATCAGACATTACATTTGCCCCATCACAATACATAACCATAATACCTTAATTTAACAGCACATATTAGTGTTTATGTTCCAAGTTAAAACTTCTGTACTGTGTTATTCAGTAACAATATTACACAAGCTGGCATTCCAGGGCTACAGCTCTTGCCACTTAGTCCCCATGGGTACAGCAAGGAGACCATAAGTGCATATAATCCTGACAGTTTCTATGGGCAAAGGAAGGATCAGAGTGAGTACAATACTTTGAACTGTATACTTTGAAAGACTCTCCACTGTAGCAGCAGGGAAATGCATTTTACACACCTGCAAGTTAGTTACCTAACACACCCTAAATGTTCCAAAAATGCATCACGTGCATTTTTAAATTGTTAGAAAACTTTGTTAGAAAATCTCTGTCTTAAATGGTATGAACATGTCTATGAGTTCTTACCTCTGCAATTCCAAAAAAAGTGTCAATATGCTTGTTGGAAACACTTGGGAAAACCAACATCTACATGTCTTCCTCTCTTTAGGAATAACTTATGTTTTGATCAAAAAGCCAATGTGATAGAGCCAGCTAGCTTTTCAAAGACAAAAAGCCCTTTATATTTGACAACTGGCAATATTTTCACAGAACTCTTTTTTTTTTTTTTTTTTTTTTCTCTAAGGTGTGTGTTCAGCTGGAAAACATCCTATTCAAATGCTACTACTGGATACTATACAGAAACTGAAATAACATTTTCAATATATTTACTGAACTAAAGCACTCCAGTGCATTTTGGTGGGGTTTGTTTGTTTGTTTTTGTCATAGTTGTTGTTGTTTTTTGTTTTGTTTTGTTTTGTTTTGTTTTGTTTTGTTTTTAGTGCAGTAACATTTCTACAGGTAGTAAATACATAACAAGGGAAATAATTTTCTTTAGCTAAAATTCCCAAATCCGTCTCACAACCTTCAATTCATACAAACCCTCATTTTAGTTTCACGTAATATGCAGTTTATACATTTTGTATATAATGTGTGGCCTTTAGTACTATATTTCAAATTGCCAGTGTTTCAATAAACCAGTGGAAAATAGAGCCATCTGCAATCTGTAGGCTGAGCATAGAAATAAAATTATGCTTTAATGCAACCGTGAAACTGTGGCATTCCAAAAATGGCATATTGCAATGTGTCCTAGAGCATTAGATATCCGTTAATCTTTTAGCAGCTTTTTGAGCAGGACATCTCTTTGAGCATGAATGCTTGTTTCCAAAGAGACCATGCCCTTGTCTTAGGGGGAGGTTATGAAGACTACTGAAGAAATTTGTCAGGACACCAGATTTATTATCCTTCTCTTTTTCAAAATGTACCATGTAATCGCTAATCTCTGGAAAACTTTGATTTAACATGTCATCTAAAAGATATTACTGTATTATTACTAGCACACTAGCCAGAATGCAAAATACAAGGGTGCGAGTAGAAGGAATGTGTCTCAGATTTTCAGACATGACTGGCTACAGTCTCCTGACACAGCAGTGACAGTGGCACCTTCCAGCCAAACTGTATCCTGTGTGTTTAACTGTATTATCTCCACTAGCATAATTTTCAAGGATTAAGAAGTTGAAGCTTTACAAGTATAGTTTTAGAGAAGCAGATATTTTGTTGAGATAAAACATCTATTACAGTAATTTCAAATGCCTGCAGTTTTCACATCCTTAAAATCTTTTGACTGGCAATAAGGATCTATAGCAAATTTAAACCTACTGTCAATGGACTTTGTGTTTTTACACAGTAGAGGCTTTTTGCAAACATGCAGGACCCACAACCCACCGATGGAAAACCACTACTTGTCTACCCAAGCGTTAGGGCTATATGAGACTTGATCCCTGGAACCCTGCAGCATAGTATCAGGTCAAGAGACCTCAGAGAAAGAATTCAAAATGGAAGACATTATTTATTCATCATGAACTAGGAATACCAGAGTAGGGTGTTCACCTCTTCTCAAGCAAGCTGCACATGTGCTGCAGGATACAATATATTCTGTATTCCCTTTGTAATGTGAGTTAACTTCTTCCCATTCTTCCAAGTGACAATAACAACAAAAAAATATCATGTCCTTTTCAGTCCTGGTTACAACATACTCATTTAGTTAGTCTTTACAGGTGTCTGCATAATCAATTTCACAATATACTCCTGTTTTTTTCCTTAAGAATAGGGCTTGGAATGCCATGGTTTCAAGATGTGAAATGCCACATCATATGAAACAAAATCCATTTGCTGAAGGAATTTTAGAGTGTTATAAGATTATATTTCATTTTATAATGTCAAAGGTTCCATAGGCAAAAATTTGCAACAGTTAACAAGTATGACCTTTAAATTAGTCACATGAAATTCAAGGCATAAACTTTAATATTCACTCATGAACAGCAATTTTTTGCCTAAAAAATCTGGTAGAAGGAATGAATCCACCAGTCCTTATTAATATCACATTGGTGAGTGCTACCAGAGTGGTGGTTCAAATCTATAGCACTAACTTGAGTAAGTAAGAGAGCAGAATTAGATCAAATGAAAAAGAAGATTCTTAAAATAGTTAGATTTCAGCTCCTAAATCAGTCATTGGACATTTCCAGTGATATGTATGTGAGTAAAACTCTGCTATTCACCTGAGTTCCTAAGTGTATCCTTATTTTGGAAAACCTGATGTGCTGAATCGTGATGAAGAGAATCTTGTTATATCTGTTCACACATTTGTACCATATATAAGTAAATGGCAGTCAAAGCACTTTTTTTTTTTTTTTAAATTGTTTCAATTGCAGCATAGAACTTAGAGTCCTTGTTAGCTACTTTAGATGAATGGTGTTTGAAAATGGACTTGTCAAAAAGGATAAAAACAACAGATAAGAGAATATGCTTCAAAAATGAATCAGCTTTGGAAGACCAATGATCACCTCTACTGTCACCTACAGAAATACTTATAAGAATTGTGAAATATGCAGATATATCAAAGATACCTCCCACAGTATGGGCATACAATCCAAAACCGAGGCATGTTCACTACAAGATGTGCAGCCTTTTCCACTAGTGTTTCTCATCGAAAGTTAAATGTAAACATAATATCTTACAATTCACCCAAGTTAAAAAAAAATATGTACCTAAGAGTCCTACCAGTTTTAATGAATTTATTTGGCACCACCAGATATTATTTTGATGTAATATGTTTTATAAGACTGAAGAATAAAACTATGAAGGCAAAATAATCCAAAGTGATGGCCTTTACTTTTCAACATGTTAATCCTACTCTCTGAGTTCTAAAGAATATTTTAAAGTTCCATGCAATTCAGCAAGAATTGGGTATATATTCCAAGTCATGCATATGATACTTCTACAGAAATTGCTGATGCTGAAATGCTGTCTATACTTTTAGTGTCTGCATTTGAAAAAGGAGGCTGAAAAAAATTAATAGGAGATAGGAATTAGCCTCTGTGTGACTGAATGAGTGGAAAGTTTCTCAGTGAGAGGCTTAAAACAGTTCAGTGTGTTTAAGACACCAAAAAGAAAACTGAGAGTTGAGTTGCTTACAGTGTCTAAGTGCTTTCACATGGAGAAAATACAGTCATAAAATGAGACTTTGGAGAAAGGAATGACAAGGTTCAGCACAAAGAACCTGAGGCCAGACAAATTTAAATAGGAAATAAGACATGTTTTTAATGGTGAATTGCAACTGGTCACTTAAACTTCCGTCAGATGGATGTGGTTAATTCCCCAGATCTCAGAATGACTTCAGATACATATTTAGAAGACGTGTTTTGACTAAAAGCAAGTTAGTGAGACTCCGCACATGTATGATCTAGTGATATATTTGAAGAGGGACTAGATGACCACAGAGGTTGCTGGTCCTGAACTCTCAAACTATGTTTACATGACCAAATATTTTACAGAAGTAAGAATCACTGAAGGTATATGGCAGCCTTAAATATTTGGTTTTTGTTTGTTTCACTTTTTGGGATGCAAGATGAGTAATTTGATTTTTCTTTATATTAATATCTCTTTTGGCAGTTGGGTTAATGAAATAGTAGAATAGGTTCTCCCATGTCATGAACTTCAATAGTTAGATTTTTTTTTCTATATTCTGTATATATACACATATTTTTTTCCTGTTTAAGTAATTTTGTCTACAAAATAAGTTAAGGGAAATGCAGTGGTACTCCACATGACTCAAAACTAAGATTGTTTTAATGTCAGACTTTTCTACACCATAAATAATATAGATGTAATTTAATATTTTAAGGGGGATTTCATTCATGTTGATGACACCTTACATTTACATTGGTATGCATCTCAGTTACCTGCGAATTTTTCATACTCTTTAAGAACCACATTCTCTACAGTTCACTATTTCTGAAATGACATCTTAAACAACATTTTGCAGTTAATTGCTGAGCTTCAGTCCTTTTTTTCAGCACTTCTGTGATAAGTGTGGAACTGGAGGGATAAACTGGAGTGCTGGTGAGAACAATATTATGACTGTGAAGGCACTGAAGAAAGTTGTGTCCAGTCCTCTTAGGATAAGTTCACTGGAGGGTGTGCAAACCTGTGAGGATCAGTTTTGCCTAACATGAAAATCCATGAGTTGCTGTAATTTCCATGGGCTGCGTGTTGTGAACAGAGCCTCTGAAAAACGCAGGTAAAAAATGTATCTGTGATGTCCTACAGTTTTCCCAAATTTACTGAGACAAGGGGCTGACTGGCCCTATCCAGTACTCTCCATTTTTTATGTGTATATGGTTGTCGAATTCAAACAGGCCAAGTATTTGCTGGTTTTATTTTTCAAATGGAAAATTAGTGTACACATGGCAATCAACCAGAGATCTTTAAAGTTCCATTTGGTGGCTAATTCCACAGAATTACAATGAGAACACGGAAATTAAACCAGCCTCTTGCTCCCTGCAGAGCCAGTCATTTACAATTCTAGCACTGGGGAGTTTAGCTGAAACAGTGCCATTCCCTACTTTACGTTCAGCTACTGTCTGCATGGTTAAGTAATAAAAATTATAATTTTCAAGAAAAAATGTACCAGATAAAATGCAGCTTGCAGTAGGTTGCCAGACAACAGATCAAGATAGAAACAATGGTTTCTTACTGGAAATGATCTTGAACTAAAGGTTAAGCAGAAGAATGTGTGGGAAACCTTGAAAACTCTCTTTTACTAAATAGCAATTTACAAAACATCTTATATATTTATTGCTGATTTCAGAATAATAAATAAAGATGTTACTTTCTAACAATTAATCTATTCCATAACAAAGAGGAAGAAAGTTTATTTTTGCTAGAAGTGGTTATGTCTTAGAGATCTATATAGTGGCTTGTCTTGGTTCTAGTATTTACCTATAATAAAATATCTGGTTATTACAGCATTTGCCAGGGCTTTTTATATATCAGAAATTATTTAAATAGTCTGAGACACAGCTTTGTGTGACAATGGTATAATCTGAAATAATTAGTAGAAATTAGTGAGTTGGGACGCTTAGAGGGCAGTATTGTTAAAACCAAAACACCTATTTTACTTTCTCTCTTATTATTTAAATGTCACTATGTGCTAGCACTGTACAGCTGGAAATAATAACCATCTTCAATTACCTCATCTTTGATGCTTGCCAAAAAGTACATGCAATAGCATGTTTAATTCATCATGTTTTGTTTGTACATTAATAAAAGGAAATTGCACAGACAGTAACTGCAAAGTACTGTATAGCAGAAGTAATGAGTAGACAGCAAAAGGTCTGGTTTGGAAGTTCAGTGTTCATTTACAAGCTATGGACCTAAAATAAAGTATGGTTCAAAGCAAACTGTGGCTGTGCATTCAATATTTGCCAAATAAATTAAAAGTATAGTTCCATTTCTTTAAACTTTTATTTTAAATGAGTAACCTTTTCTCTGGAAGTAGGGCTAAAATCTTCAGCTGGACTACCAACTTGTTAGCTGATTCATCAATAACCTTTGTAAGAATTTTCTGAACAGGTTCTGTAAAAGAACTGGATTAAGTTTGAAAGGTGAAGCCAGAAGCTGTCACCTTGGGTTGAATTTGGTGTACTGTATTCTACAGGCAGTTGTTCCTATTTTATTCTGCTGAAACAATGGAGAATAGTGGAGGTGCCTTCTGAGAGAAAGGTATAAATCAGGTACTTTTAGGTTCAGAAATTGAAACTCTCTGTGATTGACAATTTTTATATCCTTTCTTTCTATTTTTGTCAAGTCTCATTTTCATTTGCCATTCTCAGACTGTTGACGTCTTGGGAAACCTTCCAGTCAAAGGAAAAGAAAAAAGACAACTAGGAGCAGAATTAAAAATTTTCTTGATTATTATCAAACTTCAGCAGCACCCAAATATGGGAAGAATGTGGAGAAAGAAAGAACAGGGAATAAAGTTTATGTTTTATTTGCATCTTTGCACAGAAAAGAGCTGCTTCAGCTCATTCCCAACAGAAAATACAGTTTTCAGTAACTCTTAAAATGAAAAAAATCAGCAAAACCCTAAAGTAAGACCTGAATCCTAAGCTTATAATGAGCTTCTTGGGGAATCAATCCTTCCACATATTAAAATGTAGAATTTTTTCTTTCTTGTGGTACAAAGCAGATGCCAGCTATTGTGCTGTGGTGAACCTGGGAATCCCTGATAGTGTGCAGAAAATGACGTGAGGCTGTACTGCTGTCACAAGTGCAGGCAGGGCCTCAGGTGTGGTCTGTCACTTTGGGTTGTCCCAAGTAAACTGTGTGTCTTTTCCTTCTGCAGAGCTACACAGCAAACAAAAAGAGGGTGGAAGGAGGCACAGCTGAAAAAGTGGTAACTTCTGAAAAGGCACAGTCTTTATGGTTTATGAAGGAATTTAGCTAGCCTTTCTCAGGCAGTACTCATCTCTCTTTCCTTGAGTGCTGCGATGCACTCTTTGCTCCTTCTTCGGCAAATCAAAGACAAATCCAGCACATAATCCCAAAACCCAATCAAGTCTAGTACAGAAGTAAATTTAAATTTCAAAATGTAGACTGAATTAATCAACTGCAGATTATTCCTGTTGGATTTGAATAATTTATTTTAACAGGCTGAGGAATATGAAATCTCACAGTAAAGAGAAGTCAGGATTTCTTCACACACAACATTTGCTGTGGATTAGCTGGAATTACATCAGGTTAAACTGCCTTGAATCTGTTCTTTACTTTCCCTCTGGCACAAATAACATGTCATTTTATCATAGATTATTAATCCTGCTTTGAAAGTAGGTTTCCTGAGACATGATCTGTATTCATTCTAATGCAACCCCTGTGGATGCAGAATCCTGAAACAGCTGTCACACTAGTAGTTCACTCTCTTGCTGGCTACCAAGGTCAGGTTATCTGTTTATCTCTTAGTCATCTGTGATCACAATGCATGTGTGTCACCTAAGGGGTTTAAATGCAAGCACATGGATATTTGTATGCCTTTGGCCCAGAATTCACATAACTGTTTTATAGCGTTGAGATACACCTTGTACGTGAGTGTGAATTGCTCCTGAGATCTGTCTGTCAGGGAAGGAGTGCATATAAGGCCATTCAATGATCATTTAGCATACACATGCACACTAGCACCTCCAAAGCAGGCACCACAGGCAGGATCCTAGTCTCTTCCTATGCAACAAGAATATTAGGAAGAGCAATAAGGCCCTTGGAATATCACCACAGAGTGTAGAAACCCAGTTTCCATCCCTTCCTCTCCAATAGGCGAAGGTACAACAGCCATCATTTATGCATTATAAATTCATTTGCTGCCCTTGTTCTTGCTATGTTTTTTTCTCCATATCATCTGTATAAAGGGAAAGTCTTGCACCAAAGCAGCTGATGGCAAAAATGAAGAGCTGCACATTCCTTTTGAAGCACATGGCATTTAAAGAAGTGTACCTGACTGCAGCTACCTGTTTTCTTGGAACAAGGACCGAGAACTTAAATTTTCAGTGTTTTTTAACTTCTTGCTCGTTGAAATCCTAATATATCATCATACTGAAGATTTACACCACTTGTCTTAGCAAGTTCATTGATCTTTATAAAAAAAAAATCAGGGAATA
This sequence comes from Platalea leucorodia, assembly GCF_965183815.1. Classification (NCBI taxonomy): domain Eukaryota; kingdom Metazoa; phylum Chordata; class Aves; order Pelecaniformes; family Threskiornithidae; genus Platalea; species Platalea leucorodia. The sequence continues at coordinate 18,482,999 of NC_138858.1, read as the reverse complement.
TGTGTTTATATTCATTGTTGTCACTTTTCTACCAGCCACTGAAATGCCCAGTTTTATTGTATTACAGAATTTAGTTTGCACAAAGTTTGATAAAGTGGGTGCATGAGTGATAAAATCCTTTTATTACAACACATTTGAAGGATACATTTGCTGAACTTGATTAGTACTTCCAACAATACTTTATAAGTATCTCAACGATTTAAAGTATGAACACAATGCATTGTTGGCTGTTCAGCAGAGGAATTGCAACATCTTGAAGGATGTCCAAAACAAAACAAACAGCAAGTATTACTCATGGCTTTCCAAGACATAGTGAAAATCTTTAGGGAAATTAATTCCTCTAGAATAACTGCAGAGTCAGATTGTCATCTGTGGGAACCCTCAGAAGAAAGTGACCCTCATCTCCTAAGATAGCCCATAAACTGGTAAGATGTTTATGGCGTGGGACATTTTCATATTCTCTGATTGATATCATTGATCCCAGGAAGATAAGCTACATGGATTTGATCTGAACACTGCTGTTATCTTATGATCTGAGGTGGAGGTCAAGAATAGATACATGAGTCCAATAAAGCTGGTATACAATTCAGTGCCACCTGTCATGAAAAGCCACAGATTACCTTTCAAGAGTCAGGGCACCAGCACCTTTTTGACAGAAACTCTCTAAACCAAGAACTCCTAGAGATGGAAAAGGTATCCTAGAGAAGTATCACTACATGATTGTGTTTTTTCTATAATCTTCACTAAATGTCTGCTGTTGGGCAGTGTTTGAAACAGGACACTGGGCTAGCAGGACCACTGGTCTTAAGTATTGCACTTCTATTTTTATGGCTGCCACAGCTGCCTCAACAGTTTCTATTGTCATTTCTACAGTCAGATAGCAATGTCCTTGAACATTGCACATTGAAGGGAATGAACGCTGCACCCTACCGAGGTGGGACTAAAAACAGGGACAGCACACTTGATCTGTGAGAGGTGAGGAAGCTCATCACCTCTGTGGAAACAATGTATCTGGGTCAAGAATGCATGTAGTTGAGCTATCACTGTGTTGACACAAGAAGTGAAACGAAGTATTTAATCACAATGTTACAGTAAGATGTCTACATATTTAATGAAGGTACATTAAATCTACAACAAATTTCAGGTGTTAGCATGCCATACGCTCTTAGCTTCTTGTGAAACTATTTTCTTATGTAGAATGTAATGAGAAACAAAAGGACAAAGAGATAATTACTGCTAGATGGACATAAGGAGATTCCCATGAAGCAATGCTTCATTAGTTGGAGGTTGGTTTTCACTACATTTTCAGTCCTATTTAACATCATTTTACAGTTACATTTTGCAGCATGTAGCCCTGGTTACAGTAGTCTTGACCTGTAAAAAAAGCAGAGATTTTTAAAAGATAGAAAAGTAAATAGAGAAAGATACTTGATGGCAACCACAGACTTAAAGACCTCAGAGCTTGAGGATTATGGTTGCTTATATTCTTGCATAAGGCAAAGAGTTTTTGGAGGCCACAGCATAGATCTGAATGAAAATACAGAAATCCTGGTAGCCTGAAACTTTTCCTCTAGAATAGTGTTACTTAAGGAAAATTCAAAATAACTTAAGCCTCCTTCATGCTCCCTTTCAATTTATCATTGTCAAGGGTACTTCTTGGGTCAATTCCTCATTATCTGTGGTCTCTGCACTCTTTGAATATTTGTTTTAGTGGCTTTTCTCTGAATATTTTTCTTTAGCTACCTGTATACACTGAATGTTTGGGATATAGTTAATCACTTGTGGGAGTACTGCTCTTTTCTCGATTGAGACGAACAGCCACATCTATGCTATTTTTACAGCAAAAATATAAACTTCATTGAGAATCTCCTTAAAAGGGTCACTTCAGAACTGTCATAACCATTTGTCTGAAACATAAATATAGTAATTTATAGCTGAGACTTTTAGAAACAAAGTTTGAGAAACAATTACTAATGAAAAAAATATTGTCAAGATAGTTGAAGCCAACATTTCTTCTTATCAAAGTTTGGATCACGTTGTCTTATCAGTCCTGAATACCCAGGTTTAAAACCCAGGGTTTTGTACTTACATAGACAGGCAAGCAATTTGGATAGGAATTGTCAATGTTTGACTACGGCCTTTTAGCATGACTTGGTTCAATCAGTAAGGCCATCTGCACTTTTCAACTATGAAAAAACTCAGCAACAAGTCAAATGTGTAATAGACATTTGAAATTAGTGAGTCATTTATATCCCATGATATAATTCCATGCAGGTGGTACCAAGAATTATTTTTGTTTATGTAGGGAACATTATCATTTGTATTGAAGCACATGTTAGCAACATTTAATTTCAGGGACTACGCACTGAGATACATATATCTCAGGATTGTTGTTGGTTTTGGTGGTTTGTTTGTTTGTTTGTTTGGGGTTTTTTTGTTTTTGGTTTTGGTTTTGTTTTTTGTTTTTTGTTTTTTGTTTTTAATGTGTGTGGGTTTTTTTATTTGGTTGGTTTTGGGTTTTGTTTGATTTTTGGGGGGGAGATGGGAAGGGAATGAACTTCAAAGAGTCTGAGGGCATAGCCAAATCCAGGCTTGTGAGAGAAACTTACCTGCAGCAGTGACTCGGGGTTTCAATTGCTATTCTAGAGTTCTCTTTTAAATATCCCAGTCATCAGGACACCTAGATGCAAAGTCAGGATAGTAGACCTGAAGTCAGTATATATTTGCCTGGAAGCTTCCAAAAGCAAAGCCAGATAGGAAAAGGAAATTCAAAACTCTTTGACTATTATTATTATATCTTATATCTGTTAAGTACTCAGCAATAAAGTCTATCTTTTGAACAGTTAATCTATTTCTTTTGAATTTTATTTGGTGTAATAGTTGCAAATGACTAATTTTATGGGGAAACACATTTCTTCCTGTGAACCTAGAAAACTTTGCCAAAACATTTGGATTCACCTTATCCATTATTTCAACACATAGAGAGCTAGGTATTTTATATGTTGCTGTTCAACGGCCCTTGTTTATATTAAACTGGAGATGTGTAGCATTCTTTGAGAGGCTTGAAAGAAATTATGCAGCCATAAGGAATGCCTTTCTAACTTCATAAGCAACAGGGGACCACTCAGCACACCATTTGCTACAAACTCTGTAACCTTCATATAATACATTTAAACAACTACTTGCAAACATATGTTAATGCAATATTATTTTAATTAGTGTTGAGTTTACCTCAACCTATTTTGTTGCTTCATAGTTTAATTTAAAAAAACGTGAGGCAAAGCAACAACAGGAGTATTTTTGTGAAATCCAGGAGTTTAAAATCTTTTACTGCTACTGATGAATTTTCTTTCCAACAGGAATTTGGGAGTTTACTAGAAATCAGGTGAGCATTATAATGCTTTTTCTCTAGAGAGGTTTATGAAGATCTGAGAAGTCAGTAGATGAAACATGAATACTGGGAATCTAGCTTTTTTCAAGCAGGTCTTTGAACTCAGTGACACTTGAGTCACTGAGTTCGAAGAAAAATGGAATATAACTAGATAATATTTCATTTCTAGTCTACAGAGGTTTTTTTTAAAACCTTAATGAATTCATAGGATCTGATGATTTCAAAAAAGACATGTCAGAGGAACTGAATGACTGTCTCCCCTGCACCTCTCTTTTGCACCTAACAGAGAGTCCTTAGGGAGCTTTTTGATACCTAAATACATACAGACATACAATCACACTCAGTCTATCTGTACAGAGACAATCCTGATCTTCTAGGCTCAGGAATGCCTATAGAGCAACTCTTTCACCTAATGATACGTAGCGTTCTTTTTGCTGGTCATGAAGTTATATATTTGACTATTCAATGTTTATTCTGAGAAATTAAATTATTTTAGTCTCCACAAAAATATATTCACTGAATACATTTTTCATTCTGAATCCTTGATCTTTTGATAAGTATATGCAACATTCATCAACATCATCAACAATACTAATATATCCAGACTGTATACTATAGTTTTGAGTACAATATCTATTAACCATTATCAAAAGAAATTACTCTATAGTTTGCTTTTTAAACCAGAGACCATCTATTTATTTAGTCTTCTTCAGAGCTATTCAGAATCTCAAGGCTTCACAGATAAGTAATAATAAACAATTCTTGCAAAGACTGACAATAATGTAAAACAAATGAAAAAGTAATCACCAAGGAACAATTTGACTCTTCATTATGTTTCTATTAGTTCAATTTTTACAAAAACAAGAGAACTGATATTAATATCTTCTTCTGAAAAATGTTTAGGCAATACTAAGTATGCATCCTTGAGCAAAAAAATTCTTTTTAACAAGATGATTTCTGGCAGTTAGTTCAGACATAATCTGAGGATAATTTTATTCTCCTCTGCAAATCCTCAAATAGAGTTCTTTCTTTTACAAGCTTGCTGCTTGATAGTTTACTTGCCTGGAGAAATATGAAGTAGATTTTGCTTTTATTGCATAATTGGGATGGAATTTCTAAAACTTCGCAATAGGTGGGGAAAAAGTATGGGTAAAGCACTTTATGATGCTGATGAGTTTTTCCTCTTTTGTATTTTTATTCTCATGTACCTGTATCTACCTGATATCTTGTATTTTGTATTGAATTATTAACTCTCTGGTATGAATGTGATAGCATGAACCATCTTTTTGTTATACACTTGTACAATTCGCTCTAGGTGCACCACTTGGGTACCGAGGCATTATTGAAGTAGAAAATCCAGGTCCATTCAGCCTTAAAATGGAATGCCTATTTAACCAGCGTGGTTGTGGCATGTGAACTTATGTAGCCATTGACACACAAACAAATTGTGTGACTGATATTCATTTTGGTACATCTTTGATTTCCCAGACGGAATGACCTGTTACCCATTTACATCTGCAGAAAATCTCCAACAAGATTCCTGAGCATCTTAATTGAAAAAAAAAAAAAAAAATCCTGAGCACAGTCCCATCTCTGGATTCATAATGTGAATCTAAGTCCTTTGTCACTAAGCCCTTTTGCAGTATAAATTAACAATAAGCAGTTGAAATAGCTTCATTATACCTGCTTAGGGTTTGAAAGTAGGAACAGGTTCAACCTCTTCAGCAAAGAAGCAACATTAATCAAAGCTGTTTACTTACCATTGAATGGAAGAAACCACAGTGAGTTTCATTTCCAACTAAGGATAGCAGAGTTACGATACCAGCTGCTTTTGGGTTTCCAAAAAAGAAAGAGCTTTCCACTTATGATCGAAATAGCTTAGCAGCCACCAAACACATGCTCAGAAAGGTCTTACAGCAGTACCCAACTCTGTCCAGTTTGGAACTTGTGCCCTTTGGCATCCCTCTCATCAAATTGCTTTGTAGCATCGTGACAGCATTTATCATGATTAAGTATTATTTATGGTGGTTTTCTGGCATATTTAAATTTGTAACTTGGAACTTGAGTTTAAAATGGCTGCACTGAGTCAGCCGACAGTTACATCTAACATTGTATATTGCTTTTGATGGTTTCTGTATCATACCGCATTAGATACGCCAGTCAAACTAGTAGTACTGAGAAGCTTACCTTTTATTTTGTGCTATGCTTCATCAGAACTAATGAACTGCTTTGTGCTTTCCTTGGGAACCTTGGGGGCTCAGAGTGGCTCAGTCTGTGCTTCAACCTTCTCCATCACTTGGTTCTGTACAAAATGCAATGCTGTCTATCACATTCCCTTCAAGTTGCACTGCAAGAGGAAATCCTTCCTACTCATTGTACAATAATTCAGTGGATAAAACATTGACTGGGGGAGACCTGTATTCAGTTGTTTCCTCTGCCTCTGGAAATTCAAGCTTACATCGTCCATCTCCAGAAAAAAATCACCACTATAACTGTAGGTTAAAATGATAAAGAATAAAGGAATTCTCAGCCTCTTCTGTTGAAAATATTTGTCTCTGCTTTTAGACAAAGAAAGAAACAAATACATGAGCAAAACATTGAACTGAGCTGTGAAAACAAACCTGTATGTGAACACAATCCCACTGTAATGGCTAAGGAAAACTTGGCCTTAGCCTATACCCCAGCAGCCACTTATGTATTTTTCATCAAACAGTCATTGAATGAAATATAAAAACTGTCCTTAGAATTTATTTTGGTTTCCTCTTTCCAAGGAGAATGTGCTAACCTCTAGACTGTAGGGAAATCAAGCATCCCTTTCTAAATCTTTCTGGTTTGCTTTCAACTCTTATCCAGATTTTCTCTCTATTACTTCTTGTTTTGTTATTTTGCCATTAATCTGCAAAACTGTAATTAACACTGTAATTATGTTTCTTTTCTCTTTGCATGGAAAAAAATGAGAGAAGCATCAGCACTAGATGCAGAAAACTTATTGTGAGGTGACAGAACCATACAGTTGGCTAAAGATCCTGAGACAGGTCCTTGCTAAACCTTTTTTTGAGCAGCAGGAGGTAGCACAGGAATTGCCACTGTGCTTAGCATTATGTTATTTGAACATGTAAGCCTTCACTTTGAGTCATCAATAGTAATACCATACATATCCTCCAGTAATAGTACAATGTTTGCAAGCTTAAACAAACAGATTCATGTTCTCTGACCCAATTCATTGTTGCACTCACTAGTTCCCAAGCCTAAATAAACAGATTAATGTTCTCTTCCAAGTTAATATTAATAAAGACCCTGTCCAGGCAAGGAAAGAAGCAGTCTTCCCCATGGTCACTGATATTTGCCTATGCTGAGTATTGCATGGGGCTGGGGTCTGATTTCTGTGACCACTTGTTCTTGTTGCTGCTGTGTTGCTCTGACCTCACCAGATGAATCCAGCTGCTCCGAGTTCCAAACTCTCCACTGTGCTTCTGAGCCTCACCGTGTCTGGCTCTGGTCTCTGTCACTAAAAAATTCAACACAGACATGTATATATACACACATACCTATATTACAATTTATATTTTTGTATAAATATATGTTTTATTTACTTTTTTTTTCTGCTGAAACCAACAAAAAGGTGCTGCTTTCAGCAGAAAGGCCTCCTTGTTGCTCTTTTACTGTTTTTATCCACTGCAAGATGCCATTTGCCCTTCTGAGTTTTTACATTAGCGATTAGGAAGAGGCTTGTAACTGGGAAAATGGACTAACTATATGAACATTTCATAGTTTATCCAATTTTTATGCTATAATGTAGTTTTAAGAGAGCTGGAGTAACAAGATATGAGCATCTTATAGCCATGTCTTTATTCATTTTTAAAAGTCTATTGGATTGTTGTGTTGTATTATGATTAGATCTATCCACAGTTGTACTATTGACTTTGACAGTAATGTGATCTGGACATTTCCATGACTAGCCTCAAAGTGCACTATCATTATAGTCTGGATGTGCTTGCATAAGCGGTTCTTTTGATTAAGTGGTATGATTATTTTTTCCTTCTTTCTTTCTAGGATGTTTGTGTTTAACCTCCAACTTGCATACCAGGACCCTCTCCATGCATTCAGTGAATGAGCTTGTTTACCACTTTCACGTATATTTATGAATTTTTGCCATTCTTAGTTCAATAATGAGCAGAAACACAATTCATAATTTCTAGAAGCTTCTACTTTTAATGGAGCTTCTTGCATATATATCTGAAAAGAAGATTCTCTTAAAACATGAAAATATGAAGTCATTAAAGTCAAAGCTTTTTGTGGGACAGATTCAGACATTCTTCACAACAGATTTAATACAGAGAACATCACCCTACAATGACTCAGGAGAAAAAGACACCTCCTAAGAAGCTGAGCAACTCTCCCCTGTAACTTCGGATTCAAAACGGACATTTAAACCTTTGTCTCCCATGTCTGAACACTAAGGCTGAGTCATTCTGCTGCTGCCTTTTCAGCCCTGGCCTCTTCAAATTGCTGTGGTGGTTGTTGCTCACCTCCTGAGGCATCCAGAAGCCTTTGCTACTGTCTGCCTCATGTGCTTGTTTTGGAGCTCCAGGTTCAGTGGCTTCATTGACTGCCTGAGTCATAATACAAACTAGGTCGTCTATACCCAAGCTGAATGTCCTAGTCATTGGACCAATGAATCACCTCTTCTAATTTTCTGGCCCAATGTCTCTGTTCAATTATTTAGAGAATCCCTGACCTTTTCTGCCACAGATCAACATAGCTGATGATCAGAGCATTTAGCTGTAATGAGGGAAAGTCAGGCTGAAGACTTTTTGTTTGATTCAGATCTGTTCTTACTTACCTGCTCTTGTATGCTGTGAGATAACCTCTCTCCAGTCTTGTTCTCACAGATATTTCTGTCTTCTTTACCCTCAAGTCTCAAGCTTATGTCCATATAAAAATATTAGTAGTTTTAAGGAATATTTTCTGAGGTGAGAAAACAATTTCCCTCGCTTCCAATCATCAGCCTTTGATGAGCAGCACCTTTTGGCTTCCTGTTAAGGGTGCTCATTTCATTATTTGTATTACACTTTCTGTTTTACAACATGTCTTTTTAATAGGTAAAACGGAAGAACTGTTGAGGTGCTCAAGAAATATTCTTTTTCCACATAATATTGTTTGAGTTCCTACTTCATATGAGGCCTAAATTACATGGGTATGACAAAAATAATTATTTTTAAGTGTTTCAAAATCACCTTGCTTAACTGGAAGTATTTTGACGTGTAGTACATTGCAAAAAATTACTATGCTAATGTTGCCATCCTCAAGAAGCTAAACCTCTGGGTAAGGCTCTCAGAATCATGAAATGTTCAAAAGTACTATCTTTTGGTTGCTTTTGTTCAATATTTTAATATTCTAAATCAGTAGAGTGGACTCAGGTTGCATTTTCAAGCCTTTCTATAACCTCCCTACAAGTCTAGTAATCGATGCTTATTAAAAGAAATGAACACTGAGGCTCATGTATTAATGTAAGCCTAGAAATCTGGACAGAATTCTCACTAAAATTTACAAGGCTCGTGATAAAACCACAAGATCTGCAGGTTAACCTTCTGTTACTAAGGCTCAGTAAATTTCTGCTGTAAAGTAGTTCTGCTGAGGAGTCACTGCTATTTTGTTTTGGATTATGAATTGGCATAACATTGTCCTCCATCCATGGTATTTTGAAAGTAATGTTTATGTAGTACTGTGGTACTCTCAGAGTGTAAGCCTACTTGTTCCCTCAATACACCTACCCTAACATTACTGGAGTGTATTTTTTTCATGTTTGCTTTAATTCCAGAAATACTCAAGGGCTAGACAGGTTCTCAGCACAGAATGATACACTAAAACTACTTCCAAAAGAGCTACAAATCTCATCCTGAAGTTTTTCCTTATGTCCATCAACCTGTCTGAAGAGCTGTTGGTCTGGGCATGATCAGGCATGCTGTTTATGACAAACTATGGGCCATGTACATTTTAATGTGAGAATATGATTCAGGAAATCTTGGAACATGTACTTGTGTCAGGCATTTCAGTTAGAGCTTCCACAGGTACCCTGATTACACACAAACCAACTGATTTTAATTGTCTTACATTATTCTATTTTTGTAATCTACATAATATTTTTTCTCCCATTTTTCACATTCATCATCATTTTACTTAGGATTTCCATTTTTTAGGCAGTTTGGTGTTTGACTATAATTTAATCAAAACAGCATTTTTTTACCCCAGTGATAAGGTAATATTTTAGTACAGGGTGCAGGGATGACTGTATTTTATTATCAGTCTTTAAGTCTGAGTGCTGCATGTTCAGGAACAAATTAGATTCAGAAATGTATATTAAGGCAGCATTAGGTCTGGAAGACTGCAGGAAGAAACACAAGGGAAGGCTCCAGTTTAGATTCTATCAATCAGCATCATTTAACTAGTTGCACTGCACTTCTTATAGACCATTTTTACACAGTAGTAGATGATTATTCTATCATTAATGTTAACTATTTCCAAGCCCTGCTTACTTCAGAGATCCAATATTAGCACTCTGTGTTTTTAAAATAATGCACATCTGTAGAAATGCATGTGCAGCTAAGAGAGATACTCAGTATTTTTTAATTCCAGTCCATTGAGAAGCCTTACTTTTGACCTCCTGGTCTGCAAATCTTGATCCAGCTCTCCTTGCTTTCATTGAATTCATTAAGAGCTCTGCAGGGTCTTTCAAGTCATCATCACCATTTAGAAATGAGCAATACAGACTTTATTTTATTAATACTCAGTTTCTCTGCTGGTTGACACTTCAAAAGTGGTCTGATTGGAAAACAAGCCCAAGTGACATTCTGATTTTATTTTATTTTCCTAATCACATATTATCTTGAAAATGTGCCAGATAGCTCCCTGCCAGCTTTTCCATACTGGACATGTCATTCCCCTGTTCTGTCAAAATGACAAAAAATCAGTCGTGGGATTTAGGGTCTGCTAAGTAATTAACATCATCTCAGCATTAACTGTGTAGAAAATATTATGTTCTTAATCTGCCTGATCTGGAAGGTCAAGCTGTGCTCACATGCTGCCTTCTTCTAAGGACTCAACACCAGGAGCATTGGTTTTGCCAGAAGTAATAAATCCAGGCAGAATGGTTTGAACTGCTTCTTTCTAATCCTATCTATCTAGCTGTCTACTTACACACCTAATGTGCCCATCACTATAATGTCATGATGCCAAACTTTGTAAATTACAGAGCCACCCAATAATTTGAGTCTTCATATCTATTATTTCAAGCTAGGTTAATTCCTCCTCCTCTGGTTTTATTTCTTTCAGGAAAAAAGGGGTTTTGCTATGTGAAAATAATTCCTTCAAACTGAATGCATTGTGGTTTTGCTGTTTCATCTTTCCTATTAGCTCATCTCAGCTAGGAAGGAATTTACAAAAAACAATCTCCCTGTTTATATTATTTCCTTGTGGAAGATCAACAATCATACAAAAAAACAAGGCATGAAAAAAATCACCTCATACCACATTTTGCAGTAGAAATGTTTCCTCAAGCAAGGGGAAATTCTGTGTGAGTGATGTTTTCAAATACAACTTTCACTTTGAAAGGGTTGTCTTCATGAGGGTGAAGACAAATAAATATTCTGATCTGAGCTCAGGTTTGGGGGGATTGAATGAGATTATAGATGTATTTTATTTAACAAAAAAGTACGAGTGAACAAAGAAGATGTTGGGGGAGGTTTTCTGTACATTGGTATGAGAAACAAAATTGATTTTTGAAAGTATAAATCTCCATAATTTTATGCAAAATACCTGTTCATTTCTGCTTGCTTAAAGAAAACTAGTTTGCCTTAAAAAAAGCAGTTACCAACTCTTTTGCAGTTACCTGGATGACCAATACACGTCCACTTCTGATACCCTAAGACAAATCTACCCTGAAGTACTTCAGATGTGAATGTCATAGGTTCCATCCATAGGTGGCTGTAGCCTTGTGTTTTGTCCAGCTGAAGTTAGTTGTACCAAATAAAGCAAGGTCACCCTGCAGGGGACACTGTATTAAGCATCCCAGGGTGTTAAAAAACAATGAAAGTACACACTTACCCTCAAAAGCAGTGATACAAGCAGTGTGATTCTTATGCATTTACTGATTACCTTTATTTGTATTGTTCTTTTTTCAGTAGCTGATATAAATTACATACCTGTATGGTCCAGCTGCAAGTAATGAAATGACAATACCATCCATGCCACAGCATAGGCTGATATTCATATATCTCTTTAGAGGTGTTAAGAAAAAAGACAGGGTATTGCAGCTGAGTGCACTTTATGACGGAACACTCTAATAGAGATTTAATGTATTTATCTGCCTTCTGAAGCCAGCAGCTATAGCCACTGCAAATGGCTGGCTTGCCACAGTTATTATCTGAGCAATCTAAGTAGTTATGTTTTGAGCTACAGGGTGTTGAAGATAATAGTTCAGTCTAGACTCAATGCCTACATAATGGTAGATTGCCTTCTCCTTTCTACTTGCTGGTCAAGCCCGGTTGATGATGATTGACTTAATGAGAGTCACCTGGCTCATAACCTAAGGAATAAGAGGACTGTTTACACAGAAGAACAATGTTATGCTCCTTGGGAATTTGACTGATTTTGTTAGTTTTGGATCTGTTTAGCTCTTTGGACTACTGTGGTACCTGTAGCAAATTGTCAACTCATAGTGGTGTCTTCAAGGGATTACCAAAATCACTTGTATCTTTTACTTAAAAAAAAGTGAGTTATTGCCCAAGATATGCAATCAGACATTCGTCTTGCTGTTACTATCCTTCTCCTCTCCTTCTTCTTTTCCTGTTTGTTTTATTCCCCTTAGTGTGTTTTGTTTACATCCAGATTCTAATAAATGTGTCCTCACTGAATGATGTTGAATTCCCATTATTGCAGGCAATGTATGTATCTGCAGTGCAGCATCTTTTTACAAAATTCTCCCCCACACTTTACGTTTTAGGGTTGCCAGTGCATATTTCACTGCCTGTAACACCAGGTACATTTTCTTGTTAGACTCAAAGAAAGTGGTTATTACTCCTTTAAGGGATCCCTCCCCCTTCTCCTTTGTTTGGCAGAAGAGGTCAGGGAGAAGAGGCATCACCTGAACTCAAGGGGCTCAGGTTAGGCTTTCTGGGAGATTTTATGTAAGCATGACTAAAATGTTTAGCAACACTACTCAGGTTTGCATGGAGAAAAAAAGTCAATACTCTGTCTACACCATGGAGAGATCAAAGATTTTGTAAAGAGCCAGACATAAAGAGGCTAATGTTTGGCTCAAAAATATTTGGAAATAAAGAAAAGAAAAATAAAGTGTCACAGTTATTTTCCCCTTAAACTTAATCTCTTTGCTGGAATGGACTGACTAGATATACATAAAATTCAGCCTACAACTGAAGTGTAGCTAAGACCATACAATACTGAGTAAATAAATAATAATTCTATCTATCTAGGTGAAATTCTAAAAGCTTAAAGCAATAGCATATAACCTGTCCCCCCACCAAATAACCCTCAGCATGTTACAAAGGCTTTGAATGCAGAAGCTATGTGGGTAGCTTTCAAAACGTCCTTATTCTTGACAGGATGGTAGGATTCACTCTGCCTACATGGTTCTAACAAGCCAGACTACATTTTGATAAAAATACACTGACTTTGATAAGTTAAGAGCAAAATTAATTTAACCCCAAGACTTTTTTTCAGGAAAAGAAAGCATTCCTAATTTTTATCATTGTTTACTTTCTTTTATTTTAACATAACTACATTTTGACTTGCATCCTCATTGAACTGCAGTAAAATATTCTACTTACCTGTAGGACTGAATATGTTTCACCTCTGTAGTGAAGGACATTCCTGATTTTCCACCACTTTTGAAAAACATTACTGTCATTTCTGTGGTTCTACCCTATCTTACTTGTATTCACTGATGATGTCAAACCAATTTTTGCCAGGATACTGCAGCCTTCTCTCTCTATGCTTCCTTTCAGGAAACCACATTCAGAATTGAGACCTTTCTGGACATGTCATACTGGGGATCTGGGATAATATTTAAGGTGGCTATTCTGCTCCTTTGCTCAATTATGCCCTTACAAGTGTGTTCCAGAAATAAGGGAAGAAAAGCAAGTTGCAGTGAATGTGTTTGGAATAGCCAGCAACTCTATCAACACACCTGAAAGCTGTGGATAATAATGTGAATGGTATAAACCTGGGTTCTTTCCTTAAATATTGCCATCAGGTAAATGACTGCCCTCCTCTCTGTGGCCCTTAATAGGGCTAAACAAGTTAAACAACAGAAGTACCTGAATTCTATTCCATCCCTTCCTGTAGTACTTGAATACTGCCTCTTAAATCCACTTCTGGTGCCAGCTTTCTCTACATAAGGGAGGGTTAAAGCTTTATCACCACCCCCTCAGTACAAAGTGATCATTTGGTCACCAGCAGATCCAGCTGTTCAGAAAATGCTTCTCCATCCTGCTTGCTCACTAGTGGGAGAAGGGGGAAAAGATAACCCTTAAGGGTACTATTTATTGCTCTCAATCCAGAAAGAGGCAGAAGTTATGGGAATGATGCCTTGAGATCTCTTATCACAGGTTAAAAACTAGGTTGTCAAAAGGCAAAAAAAAATGTCTCTTTGACTTGCCAGTTGAGGATACAAATACCAAAAGATTTTTGCTTTAGCACTTTCAAACTCAATAATCATTCATCGGCTTGTTTTCCTTCTGTGCTAGGGAGGACAGGTAGTCAGAGCAGAGAATACAAATTGTTTCAGTCGGCTCCTGTTCAGCTGATGATAGTATACACAGCTGTATATAGCCAGTGCCTGCCAGCAGAAGCCTGACCCAGACAATTAACCTTATATTAACGCCCCTAATGGTGATCATCTGTTGCCATATGCCTGAAGCCTGAGCTCTAAGTCAGCAGTGAGACCGTCCACTCCTCAAGTCATATTTGACCCTTGATCACAAGCTACTGAGCTTGAGTTGATTTTAAAATGCATATGGAGCTGATTTATAAAATGTTTATTTGTAACCTGTTCATTCTAGGGAAGAATAAATCCCCCTGAGAAAGATAGTAATTGCCTCAGGAAAATCTGTGAAACGCACTTGCCTGGAGGCAAATAATTAGACAGATTATTCTAATTAACTGCTTAGGTTGTAGTAGCCTCATATTTCTCCTTGTCTAGAACTACATTCTACACTAAAACCAAGGAGAAGGTAGGAAAACTCCCTTTCTAGGTTATTTGCTTTCTGGATTGAATCTGTTCACTGCCCCTGTATTGAGTATAGTTGTTGTTCTAGGAGTAGCTATTGAATCCAAAAGCAATTTGAAATACCAAGTGTGTGAAGTAATTTTTCTTGTACTCAGGTTGTAATATTTAAACATATGTGTGCTAAGACGAGTATTTGCTGCACTACTGCTGGTGTTAATCCTTGTTTATACTGTGAGTAAGCTGTCTGGCAGGTGTTACATTTTTATTTCAAATCTGTTACTTTCTTGGATTTATTTTATGTATCCTTGTCATCCTAAACAAGCTCTTTCTTTTTTTCCTCCAGTAGCAACTCAGGCTTGAATGTCTACAAGGACAGCCACAGTAGAAATCTACTACAAAATACCAGCCTTTCCATATTGTTCATACAATCAAGAGGAAAGTACCACTGAAGCAAACAGTGCATTAATAAGAAATAGAAAATGGGTATTTTAAAAGGTGTGACTTGTTTCACTATCAAAACCAAAAGGGGCCCTTTTTTCTATCCCCAGTATCATATTTTATGTATGATGCTTCCATGTACCTCTTTTCCTCAGTCTATAAGTATACAGTAGATTATCGATTGTTTGGGCCAGATATGCCTAATGCTTACCACTTTGCCCACTATTGTAAAATCTAGAGGGACAGAGAGGCTATTATATATTTGGATATGTTCTTGGACAAGTACAGAAAAGTTTTATTAATGAAGCCTGCTTTAAGGTTTGCTGATCAGTAGAAGTTAGTGTGATTTGCGTGGTACAGCTAAAAATTGGGCCCTACAAAAATTATTGCATGTTAGATTTTGAAAATAATATAAAATATGCTTGCTTACACCCTCATTCAGTTTTCAGTATTCACCACCCAAAAAAAGCAAAGAGGATGTTGCACACAGTACAAATAAGAAAGCTTTACAAATCATCCAGTAGCAAGAAAACATACATTGCTGCAGCAGTGCATACAAAAGTTATCCAGTGTACATTTAAAGATTTTAAAATCCATTCTTGCAGGAATAAATGAACCATATAAGGTTATTTTGTTCTTTAATCCAGCTAACGCTTATTTCTGAGTGCAGTGTTTACCACCATGAACAGTATTAAAGAAACAGTAAGAATGATGTAGACAAGATTTTCAGGACTGAATCCTTATACCCCTACATTTTCTCTTTTGCACACGCATTGCATTTTCTGTCCAGTTCTGATCCTTTGAGGTATTATGTTCTCTCAGTTCTCTTCAGCTTCTTTGAG
Organism: Platalea leucorodia; assembly: GCF_965183815.1. Lineage (NCBI taxonomy): Eukaryota > Metazoa > Chordata > Aves > Pelecaniformes > Threskiornithidae > Platalea > Platalea leucorodia. The sequence continues at coordinate 18,467,083 of NC_138858.1, read as the reverse complement.
AAAATGGCATTCAGTACCTTGCAGCTCCCATAAAAAGTATCAGGATTAAAATCCTGTCTCCACTGAATTCAGTGGCAACATTCCCATTCTCTGTAAGCAAGATAGCATTTCTCCATTGATAAAAGTCTTTGCTGAAGAAATAAAGTATCTGTGGAACTCATACACACTGCTTCCATCATCAGCATAGTCTGGGAACATAAGAGCCTATTCTTAAAGTCCATTCTAGAATACGCTGTAGAGAAGCAGGAATATTTCAATACAAAACATAGAAGCTCTGAGGAAACTTTTACAGAACAATTGGACTCAGACTTACACTGGAGAGCAGAAGCAGCATTGTATTCCATTGAATTAATTTCTACTCTTTTGGAATTTTAATTAGAAAATAATAATTTCATATGACTAGACTTGTAACTGTAATGGAATGGGTCAGATGATCTGTAGAAAAATAGAATTCTTTCTTAATATTGTCCAGAGTGTTCATCCCTGAAACACTAACAGGGACTTCTTAGTGACTTATCAGGTGGGATAAACTTCTATTCATCAAACTAAAAGCTCAACTCTCTTTTTAGCTTGTCAAAATGTGGTGGTAAAAAGGAACATCTTGAGCTGTCAGTTGGCTATTAGAATTGGTTTGTATGTCTGACAGAATATCACAGCTGGCTATACAAATGGGAGGATTACTTCACAAGGAGGAAAGTTCTATTAAGTTTCTCTAGGTCATTTTTGTTAAGGTCTCCATGATGATGACAGAGGTGTGGTAACTAGATAGCTAGGAGAGGAAAGGGAAAAAGCATGCTTTCATATTAGGATAAGTAAGTGTAATAAAATTTTGGAAGTGAACATGTCTGATAAGATACTGAAATGGAATACTTCTGATTTTGACAAAGCACAACAGAAGTGAGAGTTTCTAGTAAGTTTGAAGTGACCCAGAAGAGTACATCTTAAAATGTCACAAAAACTTTTGCAAAGAAAATTGAACAATGTATATCGTATTTGCTTACATTTGAACAGTAATTGTATACAACATGCAATTATGGAATTAGCAAAATACTATATTTAAAAAGCAAATTACATTAAAGAGCTCTTCTTAAGTTTTTCAGGAAAAAAGAAAGACTTTCCAGTTAGCTCTTGATTGTAAGTAATGGCAGAAGATTATTGTGCGAATAGGGGAAAACCATATTTTTATTGTTTGTCTGATTACACCCCAAAATTAACAGAGTAATTAAGTCCCACTTGTACTTCCATTGGAAAAATGAATTTTACAAATATTTTTGTAACTTTTTCACTTTAACTCCTGAAATGAAAAATAATTAGACCATTTAAAAGTTTCCATAGCTGCCTTCCCTCTCAAATCATAAATTTAAAATCCATAATTATACAGGCACTTGATCTGTAGAGTTATCTTAAAATATTTTTTGCTGCCAGGTACCTTAGGAGACTGTCAATGAATTACAGTTAAATCCAGTTCTCCCACAGAAACCTTGAGTAATTTTTATGTATAAAGCAGTGAGATGGATGAGTTCCAACAGGGGAAAAATAGCAACAATACCAGGAGAGGAGGAGGGCTAATGTCTCTTTGTTCTCCCCACCATTTTCCCACTATTGAACAAGCCAGACGGAGAAAAGTTGCCCCTTCTCTGCTTCACTTATGCCCTGAATCTATATAAATATGCACCCTTCAGCTCTCTGGGGCAAGCATGAGGCCCCACTGCTACAAAATGAAGAGCGCTCTCACAGAGATGATTTCACAGTCATGATATGAAGCTTCTACAGGGTGTTAAAGCCTGAGCAAGCCCTCTTACTCAAAGGTGAAATTCACCTCTGAGGTTTCAGGCTGACTTCCAGTTATATATTTTTATTTATCTCTTTTATAAAAGATGTAATGCACCCTAGGAAATGTGTAGTCATTCATCAGAGCAAATAAACTCTGGAATATGTTGAATGAAAGCCCCAAAACATCACCAGAAGTACTACTGAATGGAATGAGAAATCAAGGAGGAAGCCACTTACGAAGCCTGAGATTTTTTTTGTGTGCCCAACTATTTTTCTTTTTGACACTTGCTTTATTTCTGAGAAGCGTCTTTTACTCACTTATTTCCCCTTATTTAATGCTGACTTGAGTAAAAACAAATCTTTCCAGGTTTTTCTTACTCATTCAGGACTGCTCTAACATGAATTTCAAGGCAGCGGTTCTGAACCTGGCTCTTTGTTTCAGGCAAACAGACTTCCTCCTACCCACAACCCAGTCAGTGGATCTGTCCATCTGGTTTAGGCTTCTGGAAGTTTTCTGTTACATGATTTGAAGGTCCTGTGTGGATCATAGTGCCTACACAAGACAGGGCGCATTAGAGAATGAGTGACCATCTGTTTTCTTTCTCTGTCAGTTTGCCTTGCAAGGCAAACTTACCGTAGCATGTTGGTTTTGCATTTAAGGGGCTACATTGCAGAGACAAAGTGAGGTGTATTTAACACGTGTGAGGGTGCTCCTGAAGGTACTGAAACAAATGACACTCTCATCCCAGGGACTGCCATCTTGAATATATTAATGCTTAAATACTGTGGTTCAAAAATCCATTTTAGTCTATGCCATATCCAAGTGCACATTTTCATTCGATTTTGGCTTTCCATATGTAAAGTACCTTGCTACAGAGTCAGTGTGCATCTGAACTTTTATGGGACTTGTTGTAAGGGTACCACCTGTTCATCCCAATGCAAATGGTCATCTGTTTTCCAGGGTTTGGGATATAAGCACTAGGCAGATCATTCTCTTGTATACTGCTGATGACAAGAACTGACATAACAGATGCATGCTAGCCTGATGTATCAACTCAGAATGAGTACAGCACTTCGTCCTTTGGACCCTCTACATAAACTGTACTGACTGAGTGAAATCACGTAATGTATAAAACCCCCTGTCTTGCCCCTCTTTTAATCCACAGGCACAAAAAATAAACATAGGAAAATGAATACAAAAAGCGTGTTTATGCACCATCAGACTTACAAATCTGAAAACCTCAAAACCTGAGGATTGCAAAAGCTGAAATTTCAACAGCAGTGTAAATTTTGCCACCAGAATCATGCTGGTTTCTCTATTTCTGCATGCATGTACACTAAAGAATTCTTTATTGACCTAAAAGAAAACATACACGGTGTATTTAAATCTATGTATCTGTACATGTGCAATATCACAAAGTTAGAAATGTTGTAGGAAAATTAATAGGATTTTTCTTTTGTCTTCTGTGCAATGAACTTCTGAAGCACTAATTATTATTAATTGTCAGTAAAAAAATCAGTTGGTTGCCCACAGAACAGCGAGCAAACCCTTGTTCATGGAACATGCAGCAAACACCACCCAGCATTTCTTTGTTCATTGTTTCTCTCCTCACGTACTTGCTGACACTATTTCTTGGCCCTAAAACACATTTGTCATGTGCTTGAATTCCTCCCCCCACCCCAGCAGAAACCGAACATGTTTAAGGCATATTCTAGGAGCAAAGTTCTGGAGAAAAAACACCAGAGTCACTAAAAGCTCACAAAAGAAATTTTGCTGAATATTGTAACATTTTTCCTAGCTGAATCCGTGACATGCTGTTTTGGAGGAAGAAAATCATAACAATTTCTTATTATGTTTTCATGAAGTTGCATTAACGGAGTTTTTGCAATGGATAGTTCCCTCCTTAGGCTTGTTTCTATTTGCATTCCTCTCTGTCATTGAGGGGGGGGAATTCTGTTTTCTTCAAAGTGATCATCACAACCACAACCAGCATCATTCATTCCAGGATTAAACCTGATTAAATCACGGTGAGTGAAGCCATTTCCAAGACACAGAATTGCGATACCTAAGTAGACTTTACTGTAAATGCCACTTTTTAAATAATGGTCATCTTCATCACAACTGCAGGGAAATTTAGGTTCACAGAAGTCAAAATTAACTCTTAGGTTGTCTTTGTACATGAACAAATTCTAGTAAATCAATCTGTTTTGTGCAGAATAAGGACCATCATTTTCAATCCATGGACATTTTATTTTACTCTAGATTCCCTTTTCATGTTCTAAGCAATTAGATGTTATTTTTGCTCTCTGAGCATAGAAAGCACATCTAAAAATGTCTCAAACCTCCACATTTCACTCTACTTTGGTAATGCAACAATTAGCAAATACAGAAAGTTAGGATAAGTTGTGGCTCATAGCAAAAATAAAGAAACCAAGCTATTTAATCTAGAACGTTTTAAGTTGCTAAAAGCACTTCATGCAGGCCCATACTTAAAGTTGAGTTTTTCCATTGACTTCAGTAAGCTTTAGTTCAAGTCCATATGGAAAATATGCCCCTCTAAATAAAACTATTCCACTTCTGTCATGACATTGTAGTAGTCACTGTACTTTTTTCAGACATTGTTTGGTAAATCTTGCTATAATATTTCTGTCTAAGTAAGTTCCCATTTTAGTCTAATATTTAGAGAATCTTCTCTTTTTCTATTTGCAATGTATCACATAAACATATATTATGCTAGGATACAGGCTTAAAGGGTCAGCAGTGTTTTAAAAACAGTTGTCAGTCTCAAGTAAAACACCTGGTCTAAAGTCCTCTTTCCCTCCCTTTCTCCCTTCCCCCTCCTTTTTTTTCTAAAATATTTTCAACATCAGTACCACAAGCATACTATGGTTTCTTTTCCTCTGCCTTTCAAATGCTGCTATGCAAGAATATAGTAATATAAAACTGCCAGGCTTTAGAAATAAAACCCAAATTACCTTTCTAACTCACATTTCCATTTTTAACTAGCCTTACATCTAGGAGAAAAAAACACAGAGAAAATAATGAAGAGGTAGCTTTAAAGAACTGTAAAAGGATTTACACTATATTAATAAAACTTCAAGGATTGTTTAGAAAGCAAAAATACAATAACTAGAGCTTTATATCTCTAGAACTGTAACTGGAGCCACACTGAACAGTTCAGGAGAGCTTTGCACCTTTAATGAGCTTCGGAACCAAGCTTTAAAAGTCATGAGCAAAATAGCACTCTCTTATGAACAGTTAACATAAAAAACCCCATACTGTTTACCTACTGAGCTATCAGAAAATTTCACAAGCCTATTTGGATCTCAGAATGAGCAGAGCTTCTGAAACAATGCAATTATCTTCAAAAGGCCTAATGAGAGAGCTCTTTCAAATCTCATTCAAACAATTGGTATGTGAATTGAAAAAAGCATACAAGAAGCATAAATTTACTGCTGAGAGAACAAGTCAGTGTTTTTATTTCCTTCCCTGTTGGTTGAGAGGGAAACAGGAAGGAAAGCAAGGAAGAGAGGTGGAGATCCTAAAACACTTAAAAATTTTAGGTACTGTGTCGTCTGTGCGTAACCTGTATTTGCTGAGTAAGCAGAGGCAATTCTAAAAACAAGCTGCTGGAAACTTACCTTCCCATCAAGAATATAAGTCAATTAGGTCATAAAACATAAAGCAACTGGGACAATAATAGCTCCTGAGTTATATAGTGAATACTCAGAAGGTATTTGGGTTACTTCAGGTGGAGTTTAATGTGACAGAAAAGACTTTATTGACCACGCACTGACTATCTATCCTTTTATCCACATAACAAATCATTTTCCAAGCCAATTTGCAAATCACTAATCTCAGAAATAATGTCAGAATATAAAAGTAGTTTAATAGTATGACAGGTAAAACTTCTTCATTATCATAAATGTTTATTAAATGAGGAATTATGAGGGTTTTTCTTCTGCACTGAGGAAACTCACTACACTGGCTTTGCTTCAGTGTTTGCTAACCAGCATAGTTAAAAATTAAGAAACAGTTGATGGAAAAATAAGAGGTACCTGTATTTATTACAATTACAAATATCCAGTTTTCCTGCATCACTTTGTCTCCTCCCTGTCAAACCAGTAAGTACATAGAAGTAATAAGGTTTTATTGTCACATTACTCAAAAAGTCAACTCTTCAAGAGCAAAGTCAAGAAAGTCATTACACAACATAAAATCCATTTTGCCAAACTGTTGTGGTAGTATTTACAAAGGCAGTTGGCAATGTTTTCTGGTAGGTGTGCATTCTGAAACCTATCATTTTAATTATGCTGGTTCACTTAAGACAAAGGAATTGGAAGGAAGTTGATATATATATTGCTCAATTCAAGAACAAAACAGGTAGGAAAAAGTAGCTGTGTGACTGCCAGAGTGTAAATCACACATTAGCCAGCAATTTCCTATAAAAAAAAAACAGAAGGAAAAAAGCTCTATATTGGAAAAGAAACATTGTGCTGGCATTGGTCAGCTGGTAAGACATATTTTTACTAGTGGAAAAAAAAAAGGAAAAGGGAAAATTGTTGTAAAGTCTGTTAAGTGAATTTCCCCTCCCCCTCCCCCCGCCCATCTTTACACAGAAGACAAATAGAGAGATGTGGAAAAACAAAGTTATGTTAGCTTTTGGATCCTTCTTGGCAAATCTTTATTCTGGCAGGTTTTTAAACCACTTGCTGAATTAGAAATATATTAGCAGAAAAGAAGCAAAGCAAGATGCTTTAAAGATAAAGTAGATATCTCTTGAAGCCAAAGCTGTTCTGCCAGAATGAGTTTAATAGCAAGAACAACAAATACAGAGTTAACCACTTTACTGCTCTAGTGACAAAAGATGTATGCCTCCTAGAAGCAGTAGCTATGCCCATAATGCTCTTATGATATTAAAAATATGTCCACACAGTTGAAGATTTTTTAAAAACAATATAATGATTGTATTTTTTATTAAATGGCATATATTCAAAAAGGCCATACCAGCTGTTGTAATTACTTGCTATTCATTAGATTGGCAACATTATATTGACTTGTGTTGAACTAAAAAACCCTTTGTTATATAAAAATAGTTTACATATGTGATATTTGCTAGACTGTGTCTTAACATGTCAAAGTTACTATCAATCAGTGATGAATCAGAACTGTGCTACATTAAAACTAATAAAGCAAGCTGTAAATTATGGCTTGAAAAAATATTCATGTAATGAAATTTCAAATGCTTTTGAACAGGATATAGTCAGTTGTCACAACTATAATTCCATAAAAAACATGTTTAATCTGGAACAAACTGTAACTAGTCGCTGCAAAGACTCTCTCTTTCCCTCCCCCGTGTCTCCCCTTCTCCACTCTTTTGTATTTTAGAGTATGTAGTATACGCTCCGTAGATATGCATCTGTATTACTTCAAGACCAAAATAACAAGCTATTCGCTCTGTCTCATATACCGTTTGCAGAACTATAAACACAATCTGAAGGTAGAAGTTTGGGGATAGAAGAATTTTTCTTCTCACTGTGGGTCAATTATCCTACACTGACTGAATCCTTTTACATCCTTCTCAGCAAAAGGGGGACATAATGGCTAGTATAAGCTTTAAAATGCCTTTTGTCTCAACTTGACAGGTCTATAGTTTTATTTTAACTAGGAGTATAGCTAGAGTTTAGATACTGGATTCAGTGAATTCTGCATTATAAATGTATTTTGTATGGTAAAACAACATAACTTTTAAAGAATTTGTGTAGTATTAAATGTCTTTCAGCACTACTTGTAAAATCTACTTTCGTTCTAATTACTAGAAGCCTCTACACTTTCAGGGAAAAGGCAGAGTATGAACAATTCATAGTACTAATATAGGACTACAAGTTTTTTTGGTCTGTTCTTCAAATTCTGCTTGTATTACCAGTGGTTATACTGATACAAAATCAGCAAAAGCAGGTAAAATAAGATAATTTTTATGAGAAGACCATTGTGTATGCTAGAAAATGTTGTTTTGGTTGCTGTACTTTCCTTCTGAAAAGCCTTTCTGACAGGGGGCCAAGATTTTCACAGATTTAATATGGTTTTGTGGGGTGTAAGTCTGTGCGGAAGTTGGACCATGACTTTAAAAGGATGATAACACATTCAAAGGTGGACAATGTTGTTTACAGAAATTGCACTTGAATTTCCATCAGGAAGGGAGTCATCTATGGCATATGAAGATGGAATTGGATGTAATTTTTGAGCCTATATAAGAACCTCACAGCTTGGGTTTATGCAATAAGATACTGATGTGTTCTGCCAAGTGCTGTCTGAAAACATGTTTATTGGCACTTCTACCCCTGTGCCGTCTGTATTTTCATTCCAACTCACCGTCACAGCCGGAGTGGCTTTGTGGGGGATGAATTCCCTTGGTCCATTTAGGATTTCAGCCTTCTCTGAACTTCAAGAAGGGAGAAGTGTTTTTGTGACTGACTGACAGCAAGTTCTAGAATAAAGAGCTTAATGATTTCTACATACACAGACATGTTTTATCAGTGTCATTGATACTGACTTGACACTTGACTACACATGCCATGAGCACAGCAATGGGACTATGGCCAAGACAAGAGGGGACTTCCCAGTCCAAACTACCACATGTGGAGGAAAGCAGAGGAAAAGCTACTTGATGAAGTGACATGGCAGCTTGATTTCCAGATGAGGAGGCAGAATGCTGAGAATTCACTGGATAGATTTTTAAAACCAGTTTGAATTGTGACTTAAATAGCCAGTACTATTGAATGAAATCAAACTGTCTCCAGCAAACCTTGTATATATTCCAAAGGCTTCTTAAAAATTGTTTCATTCCTGAATGGTTAACTTTTTTCTGTTTAGTAGTCCTATTAGAGAGATACAAGGCTTAATCTACATGTCATCTTAATCATTCAATCACACTACCAAGTAGTTGAGACAACTCCCTTCTCCGGTCTGACACTTGCACTTCTGATACATTTGTAGGCAATGGTCATGTTTTCTCCTCAGCCTTAGCTTTCCTAGACTAAACAAAGGAACATTCATCATCTCTTCTTGCAAAGCAGGTTGTCCCTTCTCCAATCAGCCCATCTCAAAGTCAGGGTTGGAAGTGAATCCTTTTGCTGTGAGAATGCTTCAGCACTAGAGAAATCAGAACTGGAACTGGTTGTGGAGATGTGGGCTGTCTGCCTAAGAGCTGGCACACTGAGCTGAAGTGACAGTGAATGAGTGAGAAGATTTGCTTATTCCCCACACCTCTTCTTCCTTTGAGTGACTGAAGGAATTGGCAAATTGGCTGATAGTTTCCTACTTCAGGAGTGTATAGGGTGCTAATAGGAGCCAAACTCAAGTAAAATAAAATAGGCAAAAGTGACTAAAAAGTCTGGTAAAGACATTAGATACAAGGATATGTCTGGCTCAGAAAGTCCCAAGGCTGGGATGATACACCCAGAAAACATTCTCCCACTTCTGCCACAGATGCTAACTGTGAAGAAGTTGACAGTTGACGATGGCTACAAAGATGGATCTTCTCTGGGTCCAAACCTGTATGGTAATTCATATGCTATGGTACCATGCTACGGTAGCCTTTCAGAAGTGGGCAGTATGCTGTCCAAGAGCTTTCCACAGGTTAATACTTAAGAATTGAAACTCTCATACTGCAAAAACAGCTTGAAACGAGACAAACAGAATGGTCAGTTGCAGAAATGTTGGTCTGCCTCAATTAGTTTTCCTATTATCATTCATGAAAGCAGGAGAGATGGGATTATGTGTGCAGAAAAACTACCATTGGATAGTTGCCTGATAATTAATAAAGTTATAACCTACTTATCCCTTATTCCCATGTACTGATATTCTTTCTGTGCTGTCTAAGGCAGTTTTAATAGGAGTATTCTCTCATTAATTGCCCAAGAGAAGAAACTACTATCTGCGGTCTACAAAGGTGAAAAATGTGACATGTAACCATTTTAAGAAATCTACCCTAGACCTGAGGAATTGTCCATCTTACAGCCATGCTGGAGTGCACCTCACTGAGGCCTCAGGGTGGTCAGCCCTCTGTCCCCAAACTGCTGCCAGAAACCTCTGCTTATCCTTTTCCTCCATCAGCCCTTTCCTCCATCAGCTCACATAGATACGACATTCCTGTCTGATAGTGACCACAGCACAGAGTTTACTGAGGTAACATAGCCATTATAAATACTGATGTAAATATTGGGATTTTTGCAGCTGTTCAACTAGAGAAAGATTATGTTAATTCTTCATGAAATCCCTATAATAATTTGAATTTCCAAATACTACTCAGCAAGAGGAAGAGCCACAAAATTAGTAATTTATTGTCATAGCCAGATAACTCAATTTTTGTAGAAGGTTAGTACTAATACCCATATTGGTTCATTGACTTTTAATGGTGAAATTCTAGGGAAGGTGATTTGGGTAGGTAGTGGTTAATAATGCTTAATATAAACACTTTACATCTGGTTTTTTCCTCTTTCCTGCCTCTCATTCTAAATTACCTATCACGGCAATTCTTGATTCAGGCTCTCCATAGGGCTTTAGCCTGCTTTCCATTTGAAAACCTTCATTTCAATAGGTGGCTGAAAATTCCTGTACTTCCAAAATTACCACTATTACACTCATGGAGCCCTGTTAATGGCTGTTGTGGTTTAACCCCAGCCAGCAATGAAGCACCACGCAGCTGCTCCCTCACTCCCCCCACAGTAGGATGGGGAAGAGAATCGGAAGACTAAAAGTGAGAAAACTCATGGGTTGAGATAAAGACAGTTTAATAGGTAAAGCAAAAGCCATGCCTGCAAGCAAAGCAAAACAAGGTATTCATTCACTACTTCCCATCAGCAGGCAGGTGTTCAGCCATCTCCAGGAAAGCAGGGCTCCATCACATGTAATGGTTGCTTGGGAACACAAACGCCATCACCCTGAATGTCCCCCTCCTTCCTTCTTCTTCCCCCAGCTTTATATACTGGGCATGACGCCATACGGTATGGAATAGCCCTTTGGCCAGTCTGGGTCAGCTGGCCTGGCTGTGCCCCCTCCCGGTTTCTTGTGCACCTGGCAGGGCATGGGAAGCTGAAAAGTCCTTGACTGGTGTAAATTCTGCTCAGCAAGAAACAAAACATCACTGTGTTATCAACATTATTCTCATCCTAAATCCAAAACGCAGCACTATACCAGTGAGAAGAAAATTATCCCAGCTGAAACCAGGACGATGGCATCTCTCCCCACTTGCATTATTCAACCCAACAACAATAAATGAGCAGAAAAAAAACCACAAAGGAGGCAAAATCAGAGTGACTTTTGTAACTCCAAATGAATACTCATTTGGTTAGGGAAAAAAAAAGTTGTTGGTTTGTTTGGGGTTTTTTTTGTAAATTTGTGTTCCAGTTGCTGCTATCAAAGTTTCCTTTCCTCTTTGGGTAATAGTGAATAACAACGATCAAGTTTTTAGTTAAGGGATCAGGAGACATGATATAATGATTAAGAATAAGCTGCAGAAAGATCATTGCAGAACAGTAAATCTCAAGTCAAAACCAGGGCAATAAAACCACAGCACTTTAAAGTATGAAAATAAAAAAGCAGAGATGAAGAAACATTGAAATGGGAATACAAAAGAAAAGACATTGAGGAGAGGCCATAGTGGTGAATTTAAAAACAAACGGTAACTTTCCCTGAATTGGCTCTAAATATATTTTTACCTACTTATTAAAGTTTTCTTTTAATTGATCATTTTTTCATTGAAAAGTCACCTTCTCTTTTCAACTTTGGGCTTGAATGTATATACACCCTAAGGCAGTGCTGAATCTAAAGGCTTTTCTAAGGACTCTCTAAACTTTGACAAGCTAAGCACAGCAGAGGAATACCTGGCAGAGTGAAGACATGAGTAAGAAATATTTTGTTTGTCTTTCTGTAATTTACTTCCATAGGAAGATTTCCAAACCTAAATTGTTAAGTTTAAGCAGGGATCTAAACAAAAGTGATCCAGTTTCACTCAAGGGTAGTCACAAACAGATTGTGTTTGCTGTTAATAGGAACTGTATGAGCTCAGGCCTCTAAAATCAAACCGACTTTATTTAAAAAAACACTCAAAGGATTTCAGAGAATCACAGACTTACTTACAGAATGGCTGAGGTTGGAAGGAACTGGTCCAAACCCCCCTACTGAGGCAGGGCTGCCTTGAGCCAATTATTAAAAATCTTAATATTAGAAAAAAAGATTATACAATTAACCTCAATTTATGTACATGTTTCTGGATTCAGTTTTATCTATTTATATATTACACAGGTTTGCATAAAGAAATTGAGGCATAATTAAATTTTACAATAACCCACATGTAATTCTGAGATCCTTAATATAATTTAAATAAATGTTATCTTTAGACTCTGCATCAAGTTCTGGTTTTGTATTAGTGATTTGTTTGTTTGTTTGTTTGTTTGTTTGTCTGGTAAGATTTTTTGAGAGTTTTCTATTTCAAATTATTAAGTATCTATGGCAATATTGTTTATTTTGATACAGTTTCAATACAAATGTCAAGTATTAAAGTGGCAGAGGTATCAGTCTGAAATAAATAACTCAGCTTTTACTTTAAAATCTGAAAAGGTCTCAGTAGCAGCCCACAGGATGGCCTTGAATCATGATAACTTCTCACTGTGAGAAGCAGAGAGGATGCAGAACATGACCACATGTTCTGCAATGGAGGAGAGTGGGAAAGGTAGACTGACTTACCAGTTTGATTACGATATATCTTGCATGTACCTATATATACCATAAACTATTGATCCTGAGAATATGTATGTGCCAAACTCTTCTCTCCTTCTTTCTGTCAATTCTGTGGACTTAAACTGGATCTGACTGACTATATAAAATGATGATATATGCATTTTAAGGTAAAATAAATTTATTTGTACTTGGGCACTTTACCTGCAGTCCTGCTGTGATTTTCAGACTAATGTAATTTACAAATAATTTAAGACTAAAATACATAATGTGACCCTCAGTAAAGGTTCCAAATAAGTTTCCTGCCCTCTTCTTTCCTATGTAGTAAAGTTTGTGTTACTTTAATTTTTAGAGTTGTAAAGCATTTTTAAAATTTTAATTGTAGCCATTTTCCACAGAAATAATAAAATAAGACTGCTTTTTTTTTCCTCTGAATTTTCAGAAATATAATATGGCAGTTTTATTACCCAATTTTTGAACATTCTGGAGTTTCCAATAACCAACAGGAAAACCATTACAAGTCTGGTCAAGGAAGTCTCCAATTTTTGTAAGTAAGTCAAAGTCTTGAATTGATTTGTAGGATATTATTTATTCACTTAACACCTCTCACATAAATATTAATGCAAAAATAAAAATGCAGTTTTTTGTGTTTAGTGAAGTGTTGTTGCAGTTTTCCCATCAAAGAAGTGGAGTTTTCGTTTTTAGTCACCTTTTCCAGTACTAAATACCCTGTCCTTATGCTTAAGCATACATTCTACTGCAGCTGAGTGAAGTAAAATGCTTAGAGACACAATGTCATTGTTCCCCCTTCAATGTACATATTTGCAAGAAAACTCGTTAAAACACACGACTATTCAATGAATTGTCACAAAACCATTTAAGAAAGCCATTATTTTATGGGCACAGTTTTAAGGGTCTGATCGTCTGAGAAGCATTGCTGTACCTTCGATCAGTTGGCTGTAGGGACCTTCTGGCAGCTTATGAGATAACCAGCACAAAATTTATTATGGCATATATTTGTTACAAGATGTTCTGTTCTGGGTATATAAGAGAGTGAGGAATCTTTATAACTGAGCACATACATTCACCTTATATCATTCCCTTATAGCATTGCTGTGTATCAAGCTAATTTTTTTGGTAAAGGTTATTCCCAAATAAACAATGAAGGTTCTGAAGAGTTATTATTATAAAACAAGACCATAATACAATCATTTAAATAAAACTCTTAAAATTCATACCAAAACAATAGTGTGTTTTATTGCAAAACCTTGATAGAAGTAGATTGTTTTTCAAAGCAGCTCATGTTTTGCAATTTCAAGCATGTCAGTTCAGCCTTGCTATAGTATAGACCAGTGTATTATAAAGTAATAAACTCACCAAAAAATACAGGAAATACAAAACACCTTCTTGAGAAGATTGTGCTTACTACTTACTGGACTGCATGAGTGAACTGACAGTCTTTGAAAGCAGGTGAGAAGTGAAAGCTTAGTATGGCTGAGATAACAAGTAGGGGAGTGCATTGTTTGCCTACTGGCGCCAAGCAGTGTTCTTAAGATTAGTGGTCCTAAATCTTTCATTCATGGTATTACAAACTGACCATCATAATCCATTCATTAAAGCCATACCAAAGAAAAGGATAAGAAACTAAACAGCTAGGTATAAAAAACACAAAGCCTTAAAATGACAATTTAAGTATTTAAATGTGCACAAAGTCATATTACACAAATCTTAGGATATTTTGGACTACAAAGATTTTGCAAGTTAGAATAACGTTGTAAATGACCATGTCTTTCTCTCCCTCTCCCCCCTCCTCTCATGATACACACACCATAACAAAAGGGATTAGCTAAGAAATCTAAAGTGATTCCACTTTAAGAACATGATTAAACTGAGGGTAATTAGCAGTCAGTGTCAGGGCATGTCTACTATTTTATTGGAAACTGATCCTTATAAATGAATTGATCCTTGATTTCTCACCTTCTGTTATAAAATAGTAATACCTGACAGGAGGAAAAAGTTCCCTTAATGTAAGATCATATAAAGTCTATCATATTTTTCATATGTTCTCTTATCTTTTTCTAAACTGGAGTGATTCCACAAATAAATTGAAAATGGGTCTTCTTTTTTACGCCGCTAAGTGGGACCATGCCTGTTGCCCAAACAGGCTTGTATCTAAATGTTCACCTACAGCTGTGGTTAGATTTTTCCAAGGAAGCTGTACGCCTGGACTCACCTACAATGGTTACTCTGTGACTATGCCCAGTACCAATATTCTTATCTGTCTAAACAATTAAAACAGACTTACAGGTCCTCATGTAGCATTAGGCATTCTCCAGAGAAGATGTAGTCTTGCCTACCTTTACTGCACCAGGAGCCTGACAGTAATACATTCAGAATGTGTGCCTGGGCACTTCATAGAGGTTTCCCGTGAGCTCCCTACATGACCTGGGATCAGGTGGGTTATGCAGATAAACGGTTATTCCTAGGCCAGCTTTTGGGGAACTGTGTAATTATAACCTATGGCAACTTAGTGTTCAGCTCCTAGAGACTGGATTTTTGTCTTTAAAAATTCCAGCCCAGTTTTGAAAGCAGACTATATTTTACAAAGAGGCTTGTCCTAGAAACAGTGTTATAATATCTTAGTACTAACCAAAAGCCTGTTATGAACAGCTTTAATTCCTAGTATCAGCTAGACAAGGGAGTATGAAACTATAATTCTGTATGAAAGATATTTTAGCTCTTCCTCAGATCAGGAAGTAGTGCAATCCCTGCAGAAATTACTGACAAAACAGTTCTTGTGCTGGACAGTAATAGAGTAACTGAGTGACGTACAGTCTTCTGGCAGCATAGTTTCATCATCTTTCTTAGTTCTTTGTGCTTTACCCTTTAAA
The DNA here is from genome assembly GCF_965183815.1 of Platalea leucorodia. Taxonomy (NCBI): domain Eukaryota; kingdom Metazoa; phylum Chordata; class Aves; order Pelecaniformes; family Threskiornithidae; genus Platalea; species Platalea leucorodia. Next base: position 18,451,681 of record NC_138858.1, on the reverse strand, counting down.
GGTCAGATTTCTAACTCTTTTAAACATCCATCTAATTCATTCTGGTTTCATTTATCCATGACAGTTTCCCATGCTCCACAATCAGAAAGAAATAAACCAAAATTAAGTATTTAGATTTTGCATTCTACTGTACTTTACCAAAAATCAATGCAAGTCAATAAGCATATATTCAGTGTGGATCACACTTATATGTATGGATTTTTTTTCCAAAATTAGCTTTTGACTATGGATACATATAAATTTTGCTGAAAATGGACTGTTTCCTTGAATTTGGAATTGAAGAACAATAGTAACAGTAAAATGTTCTGTTTTGTTACTTTGCAAATGAAAAATTAAGTTCTTTTCATTCTAGATAGCTTTTAATTTGAAATTACCCTAATTCCAGTAATTAGCTATTAAAGACAAATGAAAATGAATGTTTGAATTGATTATAACTAAATATTTTTGAGATACTTGGGAAAATTTCTGAGATTTTGAGATCCTGGTAGGACTTGATTATTGCAGATAGTTCTACTGTCTGTAGATAATGACTAAATAACATTTCAAATTCAAACTATGAGACAGAGAGCATAAAAATTTAACATGTTTCTGCAGCAATGTTTTATAAATCCTCTTAGAAAAGACTACCGTCCCCAAATTAGCTCAGTACTAGCTCCTGCTGTATAATTGTGCTCATTCTGAGAGATTTTTCAGTGCTAGTCTTTCTAAACTGAACTGTTGTCTTAAAAGATTTCAGACTAATGAGCTGACTGGCTTTAGTGATTTCTAAGCATGATAGTAGCTAAAAGTTATTATGCAGTCATCCTGTTACTTACTCGGAGTAGATATGGATTGAGACCCAGGAGGAGATTAGCATAAGAAAGAGTAGACACCTATTTACAAGCTTATGTCTTTTCCTTTGATTCATCCTATCTTTCTGGATATACAAGCAGTGTAGCCAGATCCAAGGACAAGATGGATGGACAGATATTGTGTATGTACAGGCGATAGCCACATAATAAATTGTGGAACCATCCCATTTATTTATATTCACCTTTGACCGTCTCACCTGCCCTTTGCCTACCAATTCATCTTCACCATGATAACTTATAAAATTCCAACTCCTTGAGACATTTCAGTTCATTCTATCCTGCCTCCTACTCTTTGTTTTCCCCCTTATTCCTCCAGCAAAATGAGAGAAGATTGCCACAGCCTGAAAAAGGAATTATTCATTAATACAAATGTGACCAAAAAAGTCCAAAACCCCCACAAACATGAAATTTGAATCCTGACTATCTACCTTTCTTTACTTTGGAGATCTTTCCAATGATGATAAAAAAAAAAAAAAAAAAAAAAAGGTGGCTAAATTGACTGTAATTTATTTAGTTTTAACTATTATTACTTCTAGAGCTGGGTATTTTGCCTCCCTCAAGTAACCAAAGGAGAAAAAGCAGCCTACAGAAAAACTAATTCCATCCAGTTTAGACTGCTAATTTAAAACAACAAAAACAACAACTAAAATCAGAAAAACAAAATGCTTGTATTCACACAGTTCATGACCACTGTAGTTTTCCCTCCATCTCGTTCTTTTGGGGCAGAATTTTCAAGAACAATGGAATTCTTTGGCTCTGTCTATTCTGACAGCAGGATTTGGAATATGAAGTTAATACCATCTTTTATATGTGAATTATTTAATCTGATATTCAATACAAATATAATCAGTTCAGTTTCTTATTAGTGGAGGTTGTAGGTAGCAAGATGCTCTAGGAGAGGTTTCTTCTAACAGTCCCAAACTTTTCTTCAAGAGTAAATGCAAAGGCTCAGGCCTGTGAGTTTCCAGGATCATTCACTGGTGGCCACAGCAAAAAGGGGTATGAAGCCTCTGATTCAATGGCTATCACAAGCTTAGACTTTATTTCATGTCTTGTGTCTCAGTTGCTGTTTGCTCTGTTATTAGACGATACCAGCAGTGAACTAGCACCGCCCTGAAAGGTATGTGGAAAACTTAGCATGGAGATGTTTTCTTGCTCTTGAATACATCTTGGAATATTTACACTGTAATTTCTAAGGAAAAATATATCAAATTGCTTACAGATTTCTGATAAATATATAACCTATAAAATTTGCCAAAAAAATATGTTTGTAGAGCATGAAAACTTACACGTTTTAATCTCATCTATTAATATTTTGATACATGCTTCTAAGTGTTGAAAGATACATTTTTTTTTTCCACCGAAGAATTTTGTCAGCAATATTGGTGTCTATATGACTTTCCATTTGGACACCCTTATTCCAAATATGAGTGAATATTTTTGTATTTCTTTGTTTGGATTAAATAGTTTTGGAAGTGATATTGGCTAAACAGAAAAAGACTATATCTTCATACAAGAAGACTCCATTCACAAAAGGACTTACACTGATAAAAATATACAGGTTTAACTTCAGAGGACTGTCGGCTCATACCAGTTTAACGTACCTATGAAGGCACAATGTGTAAACAAGTTCCTCCTTACACACTCACTAGAGAAGCTAGTTTTCTTCAGTGTTCAATTTGGTCTCATGTTACTCCTGTTGGGTCACATGGAAAAGCTCATAATTTAGATGCTAATTTTAAAAAATTAAAAATTAAAAAACCCAGCAGAGTAACACAGTGTTATTCAGCTCGAAATAGGAAATGAGTTAAACAGTTGGCTGTTCTACTGAGGCCTCGGAAAAGAAAAGCAACATATTCAAACTTCAGTTGAAACACTTCAGATTGTTTTCACTTCCACACAGGGCAAGGAAGAAACATGCGCTTTATATCATGTGCACGTGTTGTCGTCCATATGGGCAGAACTGCGCCTCTGTCAGAGATGTCAAAGTATGAATTTTACACATGGCCATCCCACATATGGGAATAGGCAAACTTACTGAATATGTAAAGCACCATTGTAGCATTCAGAGTCCCTAGGCTGGATGACTGCTAAGATGTCAACAAACATGCTGCAACTTCATTTCCCTTGTGGAGGTGCTTACTCCATGTCTACAAATAAATTGTGATGGTGAAAATGTCCTGATGTTCTGCTGATCACATCCAATCCACAAATGGTTTAGAGATTAAGCCCAGAATCACTAGTCCTAGGAGGGGAGTGGCATCTCCCATGCTGGGACAGTGGCCACCTTGGCCAATACACTAGGTATGACCTAGAACCTCCAAAATTAAACAGGTTGAGGTGCCATCATTTGAATTAAATGCATTCTGCCGAAACTTGAAGTAGGTTTTCTTTCCTCTGTGAAATGGGTAGAAGGAGACCTGCTCTATGAGACCCAACAGGATATAGTATGAAATTACTGTCCTAACAGCAAAAGTGGAAGACATTAGTCCTTAAAAGAATATCTTTTATAAACCTAAAGTAGTCTTTGGCATTTAAACTAACTACTGGAACATAGAAGGATCAAGCAATAGTGCAAAGACTGGTTAGGGTCTCTGCAGCAGTCAGTATGCTGATACCGAACTGGGAGGTGCTATTGACTCTCTTGAGGGACAGGAGGCCTTGCAGAAGGATCCAGATAGATTGGAGCATTGGGCTATGATTAATGGGACAAAATCTAACAAGTCGAAATGCCAGATTCTGCATCTACGACGGAGTAATGCTGGGCACAGGTATAAACTGGGAAAGGAGTGGCTGGAGAGCAGCCCTGCAGAAAGGGATCTGGGGGTGCTGGTCGACAGCAGGCTCACTAGGAGTCAGCAGTGTGCCCTGGCAGCTAAGAAGGCAAACTGCATCTGGGGTGCATCAAACACAGCATAACCAGCCAGTCAAAAGACAGGATTATCCTCCTGTATTCACCTTGAGTGCTGTGTGCAGATCTGGGCCCTACAATTTAAGGAGGTTGTGAAAGTCCTTGAATGCATCCAGAGGAGGGCAACAAAGCTGGTGAAAGGGCTGGAAGGAATGTCCTGGGAGGAGCGGCTAAGGACTTTGGGCTTATCTAGTTTGGAGAAAAGGAGGCTGAGGGGCAACCTCATTGCTCTCTACAGCTTCCTGAGGAGGTTGTGGAAGTGGAAGGTGAGGTGCTGGTCTCTTCTCCCTTCTATCCAGTGATAGGACACATGGGAATGGTTCAAAGCTGCACCAGGGGATATTTAGACTGGACGTTCAGAAGCCTTTCTTTACCGAGAGGGTGGTCAAACACTGGAACAGGCTTCCTAGAGAGGTGGTCAACGCCCCAAGCCTGTCAGTGTTTAAGAGGCATTTGGACAACGCCCTTAACAACATGCCTTTAACAACTGTTGGAAGACAAACAGATGTCATCTACCTGGACTTGTGAAAAACATTTGACACTGTCCCGCACGACACTCTTGTCTCTAAATTGGAGAGACATGGATCCAACAGATGGAGCACTTGGTGGATAAGGAATTGGCTGGATGGTCGCACTCAAAGAGTTGCGGTCAATGGCTCGATGTCCAAGTGGAGATCAGTGATGAGTGGCGTCCCTCAGAGGTCGGTATTGGGACTGACGCTGTTCAACATCTTTGTTGACAACATGGGCAGTAGGATTGAGTGCACCCTCAGGAAGCTTGTTGATGACACCAAGCTGTGTGGTGCGGTCAACACACTAGAGGGAAGGGATGCCATCCAGAGGGACCTTGACAGGCTGGAGAGGTAGGCCGGTGCGAACCTCATGAAGTTCAACACAGTTAAGTGCAAGGTCCTGCACATGGGTCGGGGCAATCCCAAGCACAAATACAGGCTGAGTGGAGAATAGATTGAGAGCAGCTCTGACGAGAAGGACTTGGGGTTTTGATTGAAGAGAACGTGGCCTGGCAATGTGTGCTTGCAACCCAGAAAGCCAACCGTATCCGTCAAAACAAACATGACCAGCAGGTCGAGGGAGGTGATTCTCCCCCTCTACTCTGCTCTGGTGAGAACCCACCTGCAGTTCTGTGTTCAGCTCTGGGGACCCCAACATAAAGAAGGACGTGGACCTGTTGGAGTGAGTCCAGAGGAGGGCCATGAAGATCATCAGTGGGCTGGAGCACCTCTCCTATGAGGACAGGCTGAGAGAGGTTGGAGTTGTTCAACCTGGAGAAGAGAAGGCTCTGGGGACACCTTATAGCAGCCTTCCAGTACCTGAAGGGGGCCTACAAGAAAGCTGGAGAGGGACTTTTTACAAAGGCACACAGTGATAGGACAAGGGGTAATGGTATTAAATGGAAAGAGCGTAGATTTAGATTAGATATAAGGAACAAATTCTTCACCATGAGGGTGGTGAGGTACTGGAACAGGTTGCCCAGAGAAGCTGTGGATGCTCCATCCCTGGAAATGTTCAAGGCCAGGTTGGATGGGGCTTTGAGCAACCTGGTCTAGTGGAAGGTGTCCCTGCCCACGGCAGGGGCATTGGAACTAGATGGTCTCTAAGGTCCCTTCCAACCCAAACCATTCTATGATTCTATGATTCTATGCTTTAACTTTTGGTCAGCCCTGAATTGGTCAGGCAGTTGGACTAAATGATCATTGTAGGTCCCTTCCAACTTAAATAGTCTGTTCTTTCTATTCTATTCTGAATGTGCTTTGAGATCATGGTATGCCTTGAAATTGCTCTAAGCTTAACGTACCAGCAATAGCCATTACAGCCATTTATTAGGGGAAGGAAATCAGACAACATTTTGGGATTACTGCATCTCCCATTCATTTAAAGTATGTCATGATTTCTTCAGCATCCCCTTGGGCAAGCAGTGAAAACAGACAAGAGCCACTTCTTTCTTAAGTTCCAACTTTTTCCCACATCACTGATAAGAAACATCTTTGAATAAAATCTAAAATATAGGGCAGATGCTTTTTATTCCTACTTCTCTCCACTGAGCAGCCAGAGTCAGAGCTATGGGCCCATCAGTACGTGCAAGTGGGAAAAATGGAACAGTCACAACAGCAATTAAGTGCATGTACAATTACAAATGCCTAAAACATAAGACTAGTTTTGCTGCTTTATCCTCCCCAGACACTTCAGAGTAAAAGTACCTCACTCAGTTTGTAACATAACTATTTTTAAATGCAATAGTGCATCCTCAGCTACACAGAAAAACTATTTATTTACATTGGCAAGAGACAGAAAGATGAAGCCAACACTCAAACATTTGTTTCAAGTATTTTTCTTAAATCTTGCTATTTAGGAAATAAAAACATTTAAATTCAGGTGCATACCAGACAGTTCAAACATACAACAGTCCAAGCTTTTGTCACGGTCAGTAGCATTTCCAGGGGTGCCTGAAAGAGCTACAAGAAAAAACTGACCGCAACTCCTCAAGACTGGGGCCGAGCCACTGGTGCTGGAGAGAGATGGAGGTGGGACAGAGAGCTGCTGGGGAAGTTGGGCTTTCTGCTTGAAGAATTGGGAAGGGTAGCCACTGTTGCCCCTGCCCTGACCCTTCTCAGCAGAAATCAGTCTGTTATTTCAGCACAGGGGAAAAATCGGAGTTTGAGGCATGGCTGTTTCACTGCCACAGAGCCTAAGCAAGCATCTGCTTCATTTGTGCCAACAGCACAAATATAACATCAGGTCACATTCTCATCTGGGTTACACTTGTAAAATTCTATAAATCAATGTAAAGCCGCTGCTTATAAACCAGAATGTTATATACCATGTCTATAATTATACTATTCCAACTATTTTTAAAAATAAGAATCGGATAGCAAAAATCCCAATCCTTTCCAGTTAGAAAACACAGTTCCAGTTAGAATAACCTCATTGAGGTCAAATGCTAAGTTCTTGAACAGCTTTGTTTGCAACAGACATTTGAAAAAAGAAAGTCCATATCACATATGTACATTTAGATGGTGTGACTGATAGGCGATATGCACGACAGGATAATCTGTTTTCATTAATGAATATTCATCATTAAAGAACAATTTTTTCCTGTACTTATGTGTTTGCTTTTCCTCCATTTGCAAACATGAAGATGTAAACCAAGGAAAAATTCAGTCTTCAGCTTTTGGGAAATGGCATAAACCTCCCAAGCTATATATTGTATTCAGGAGGAGTTTTAACACAGGAAAATGTCCATTCTAAGAATGTCAGAGTTGCTAGCACTGTGAATATTATTGTGTGAATTAATTTGAATATTTATATATCATAAATACACTTCTGCTAGCTACCAATATGTTTAAAAACCTGGTAAAAACATTAATGAAATGATTAAGCATAGGAAACAATAAATTTATTAGTGTATTTCCTGATGAAACAAAGATTTTTGGTTTAGTTTTCACTAAAGAATGTAGCTTTGTCTTTAAAAAAAATTTCTCCCACCCAAAGAAAGGAAGTCATACACTAAAAAACAGACATGGGATCAAAACCGACTGAAAATTTATTATCTCACACCTGGAGGAACTGTTCCCTTTAGGTTATAGAAAGGGTGAACAGGAGAAGCAAGGTGAAGACATTTCTGGTACATTTTTTTGCATTGTACAAGCAAATTAAAAATGAGAGTACTAATTTGCAAATGCTTGCAAATAATATTGCTGTACAGTCTTAAATTGTATCTGGAAATGAAACAATCTGTATGAGTCAAAATGAATTATTTAGTTAATTACAAAACCAGATCTCACTGCTATGCCTGGAGCAGGGATTTATCATTATTTCCAGAGTTTCCTAATAGTTATCTTTATTTCCAATACAAAAGGATATATATTTCACTCACAGTCTTTCCCTCTGGCTGCAAATCAGGCTCTAGCCAAACTCAGTTGTATGTATGAAGGAGCAAATAAATTAACAAATCGTTTCAGGTTTTGAGCTGTTAGACTCTGCAACTTTTACACTTCTGGAAAGATAACTGCAACTAACCTTTATGAGACTTCCCTTTCACAGTTCATATGCTGCTATTGTTTTATGTTAGCCTTTTCCAGCTGCCTCTCCATGGTGAGTAGCTGGTCTACGCTTGCTGGAAATATTCTGGGAGACTGCCAATACTTCCATGCACTGTTAGAACAGGTTTTCTTACTGGTTATCACAACTTCCCTGAAATAAGCTTTCCTGTTGGCTGAGCAGTAGAAATACTACCCTGTTAAATGTGGCGCAATGATGATGACATTAATCATTATTTTGCCTTTTTTTTGTATTCAGGAGTGGATGTGGCTGCATCACATATTTAGCTACTACTGGGTGTTCACTTAATACTTGCAACTGTTATTCCTGGCCAGGCTATGAGTTTGGAGAAGATCTAATTTAAAAAGCCCATCTTTAGGATGCCACTAAGATACATGAACTGTTTTCCAGGCTAATCATTTGGGAGATGGCCCATTCGTTTATGCCGGAGGCAATTGGTGACAGTCATCAGCTCAGGATGCCAGGTCTGGGCAGGTGGCAGCACTCTTGACACGACAGCTGAGCATTAGCTGACTCGGGATCTGTGCAAAATGGCCAGGGTTAAGAGAAAGTACAACTAGATTAAGGCAAAGGCATTTTAACTTCTGCTGAGATCCCCAGCTCCTCGAATCATTTGATCCTGCCATAACCTCTGCCTGCAACAAAACCAAAAGAAGGCTAAGTGACAACAGTTGCGAAGCAAAGCCTGAAAACAGAAATCAGATAATATGAGGCAGCAACAATCAATGCCTGAGTCTGCATGCAGCCCAATTCATGCAAAAGGATGGATTAGGCATTTGTTTCTCTAAAATAGTAGACCTGGCATCCATTGCTCCTCATGAGAGCTGAAACTGAATATCAACACCATCCTCCAAGTGAGGCATGTGACAGAGACATAGCGTAGCACCCTCTGCACCCCTGGGGAGAGACCATGAATGCTGGTAGAAGCAGCCCCATCTTGTCTCTGGGGCAGGAGGAGACTGGGTTGCTGCTCCATGGGATGACCTGAAGAAGGCAGAGCTATCAGAGTGTCACTCAGAACAAAGTGGAGGCAATTCTTGTGTCTAAGAATTTATCATGCCTGAAGTAGCGAAGAGATCAGATGGTCTCTCCAAAGCAAAAGGCAGTGCTGTGGAGCCCTTCTTTTCCTTTTTGTTCATAGAACATGTTCTCAATATAATGTGGCCAAAGACTGGCATAGATTTCAAACAACATAGTTTTCCTGAAGCTACAAACAACCCAGCTTAAAGGAATCCATAGCCAGCATTACCACATTCTGCTCCTGTTTTAACATTTGTGACTGAAAATAGTTTTTCAGGGGAGTTGTTTTTGTTTTTTAATTAAAGCCGTGCATAGCATATCATAGAAAATACACATTTCTCAGGCATTTCAAAAGCAGCTTCGTAGAATCACACAAAACAGAACAGCTTACTTTTGTGAACATTGGCACTGATCCTAAGTCTTTAGTTTCATTGCTGGGAGAGAAACTCCCAGAGAGCCTAAATTTCTGCCAACAGTAAGGCAGAAAAAATTGTTAACAGCAGACTTGTAAATCAGGACATTAAATATTAGCTACTGCGTACAGTTACGCAGTTAAAGCCAGGTAGGTCAAAGGCGACTCTCAAAAATGAACCAGCCATCCACCCACATGGTCCACCAGGCCTCCATGAAGAGGCCACCCAAACCTGAACTCCACAACACAGAGCTGGGGGCACCAGACTTCAGCAGCTGACCTGGAACAGTCTTCACAGGTCTCAGCCTTCAACTTCAACTGAGCATAGGCTGTGCCAAAAGCCCAGTTTGTCAGCAGGTTCTCAGAGCTCTGTTCGTCCAAGCATGAGCCCAGCAAAGAGACTGGGTGGCAGAGGTGACTGTGAGACCAGCTGGTTTGTGTCAGATAGCTTCCAAAAAGTGTCTAAAGTATGGCCTGAGCCTTGACCTTGAGGACATTTGTGAGGAATCTAGGAAACCATTAGGAAAAGATTTTCCAGCTAGCTGCCTGCTTTGCAAAGTAATTAACGCATCCCTTAAATTTATAAATACAGTATGAATATGGGAAATAATAAAAATGTCTGTAACTTTTAAAAGTTTTTAAATCTTCTGTGTTTCAGACACATAAGCATTTTCTAGCAAAGTGCAGACATCCCTATAAGAAATTGTCAATGAATCTACAAATGGCTTATGTTTCTTAGTTATCTTTCAAAGGCCTCTAAAGATTGATGGGTGGAAAATGTGCAGCAAAATTCCTAGCTTCTGTTCCAGCGCATTAAGAGTTCAGTTTGAATATTTTTGCATTGATATATTAGTTGCATTTTCTGGAAAGCACAAGAAAGTGGTCAGCTATTAAATAGCTCTGGTGACTACCCTAGCCCAGCTTTCATTTTTAGCAGTACTACTTTGTTGTTAGTCAACTAATTCAGCTCACCAGCACAGGGATGCTTACTCTTCTCTTGTCTTCGCAAGGGCTTCACCGATCTGTCATGCACCTCTTCCAAACAATGCATTTACATACGATATCAATAGTATATAATAGTCATTGAGCCAAATTCCTCATGTGTGTTTTAAACAGTATTTAGATGAGTTATTTATAAATTATGTTGTACATATTTGAAAGATTCCAGAGGCTTTCAGGAAAGAGAATGTGTGTGGGTTGGAAATTAACATGCAAGAGATTTATGCCTTTGCAAGAGGCTTAGGAATATAAAATCAGGTTTTTAAACCTCTTTTAGAGATCTTAAAGAAAAAAGAAAATTTCTCACAAACAAATTTAATTTAGACTAGAACTAGAATAATTTAAATGTTGGTATGAAAACAATGTTTTCAGTATTTTGAGGAGTGTGATTTAAAAAGGACAGACTTTTCCTATTTCTTAAACAGCTTTATTTTGCAGATCTTTTGGGATACCAAATTTGAATGATTAGCATGGACACTGCTTATGAACAATTGCACATGTGAATAATAAGGTTGAAGGAAGCTGGCTATCTAAACACATTTACTCACATGTTAATGTTAGTGTAACTATATTTTACCTAAATTTAAAAGCCTGATGCTAAGTTAATATGAAAATATTACAAGGTTGATCTCCAACAGAAAAAAAACAAACACAGCCCTCCCCAAAACAAACCCCAAAATGCCAAACATAGTCAGTCTTAGATTGGCTTTAACATTTTATTTAGAGAAGAAGAATATGTCTTATATAAATGTAAATGATGTCTGGGAAGGCTAGAATTTCTAGACTTAAGTGGAAATTAACAAAGCATGTGTTAATAAGCTAATCTTTTTTGTATGTGTGAAAGAGCAATGTATCCAGAAAAATATTTATCCATTTAGTTGCAAAGACATGGCCACTGTATTTCATGTATTCCATCTGTCAAATAACAGAAAGGCAAAGCTGCAATAAATCCAACAGATGCCAACAGTTTACATAGCATTTTGTAACATTTGGTGGAACCTATTAGGTGAGATTGCTGAAACTCTCCATTTTGCTGCTTTAAAATAAAAAAGACTCATTGGTTTAATGTGCTTATAGCTTCAGGAAGACTGTCTTAAAAGTTGCTACCTTTTCAGCCGCATTATCATTCCAATCAAAAGCGTTCCTAGTGTTGAGAAGATTACTGTAGATTACCCTGTACATTCTTGCTTTTCCAGGTTTTGAATGCTATTTCTAAGGGGCCTACACAATGTAAGCATTGATTAACAATGTCTTTTTACCTACCACAGAGGCTAAGCAGGGATAAGACTAATCAAAAGGAGGAGTAAAGAATGCTAGACAAGCTGAGACCTCATGTAATAACCTAAATATTAAGTATCAACTTTTGTCCAGATCTCCAGCAAATGGGGTTGAAAGTTTTTACGGAGATACAATGTAGTAAATTGTAAGAAAGCAAATACGTAAGCATTTGCAACTACCATATAAGTACCAAGAAGCAGCACTGCTTTGATCTTTCATTATTATTTTTTTGATGAAGTGGAAATAAGCAGCTTTATTCTTGCTAGCTGAGATGGATGAAATACTGGAACTGTATGTAAGCAGGGGAAATGATGTTCCAAAATGTCATATTCTGTTCAGGCTTCGGTTGTCACCACTGACAGTCGAAGATCATGGGAGGTTTTTCCATGTGAGGGATGGTTTTGAGATCCTTAGTTTGAGTGGCAGATCCAAGAAGCTGAATGAAGAAAGGAATAATCCTTGTTCCATCTTTTTAACAAGGTGGGAAAATTTCAATGAAACTGTGTTTCCAGGCTGTACAGAACAAGTAGGTTGTCCTGCTAGTACTAAGCAAAGACTTATCGTAGACAGGCATTTAGTAAACTCATGTTTTTCTTTAACATTTTCCAACCGGCTGGTTTACATAGCATCCCCCACAGCATGGTAGCTCCTCTGAAACCTGTTAGAAGATACTTTGCCTTCCTCAAACATCAAATAGTGAGCACTGATTGCATCCATACTGGGACCTGGTGCTCAAGACATGGCACTTCAATGTTAGCTTCTGCAGATTTTAAGCTCTTTTTTGATCTGACCCAAGACGGTGCCCTCATTAGGCACCCAGGTAGCTAAAGCAATTTTTAAGGTTCATACTTTATGATTAGACATCTTGAAATCCTTATGTTCTGTCCATTTCCTCCAATTTTAGATACAGGAGATTCTCAAATTATGTGAACCATGAAAAATAAGAGGCATAAATTTTCCACATTACTTGGGTGAAATATATCAAATATAAAATGTATTCTCCATATTCCCATTCCATGTACCAATCAGCAAAGTGTTTCTACATTGCACCTCTAATAAAAGGAGAAACTCATAAATTATCTCTAAAACTCTGATTTTATCAATCACAAAATGGTTACAAATTGGGCAAAATAATCATTCTTAATGTAGTCTGTACTAACTTTCAACTTCTGTCATGACTGGGCCACTATTCTTCCAAAGTCTCTTTTGCTTTTGGTTGCTAAAGTAGAATATATGTGTCCGTAAATAGCCAGATGGGTATCACTGATGAACTGATAATATCAGACCGCATAGCCGTTGACCTTTTCTAAAGGTGTCATGTAGCCATTAAATAGCCTGAAGAAAGGAACAAAATCACTAGTCTGTTGCAAGGTGCCACTCTGAGTGTGGATTCAACATCATTTATTATCATTTCTGAGTTTCTGGCTTTCAAATATAACCTGAATAACTGCAGACCATTTCTAGAAATATGAGCATTCATTAACCACAATATAAAATCAATTTATTCTTTATGGTCAATGGCATCCAAATTAAATGTTAATTGATTGAGAAAGGCTGTGCTTAATTATTTGACAAAGTCAGGCAAGATATCAAGTGAGGGAAAGACTTTATTAGCTGAGAATATACAATACCAGAGATGCATGACTAAACTGATGCTTAATGAGTAGATACTGAATGGGCTATCAGAGCTCTCATCCAATTTATTGTGACTGAAGAAATTTGCAGATTTGTAGCAAACAGCCATTTTTAAATGTTGTAGTTTATTCCCAATGCACCCAAAAAATCAACAAGGAGTCTTTTAATTGTAATAAGATATGGAAACATTTGAATTTTTCTTTCTATTATTAGCAGTTGAGAATGGTTTTATTGTTTCAAAAGTATCAAAATACTTCCCATGTTAAATGCACTTGCTTAATTTGCATATATTACACATATCAGTCAATAAACATAAACTTCATTAGAAATATGCAGTGTTGCAGTAGACACAGCGTCACCCACAGTCTTATCAGTAACTTCTTGCATTGCTATTAAATACTTGATAAGATACAGCTTGTAATTGCTGTTTAAGAAATGAATTACAAGGATAAGAGAGCATTAGTTTTGGTCAACTGATGTTGGGTTGCAATGAGTTAACTGGGATCATTGTTTCTGGGGCTGTTCATATCCCCAGACTTTTCACAGCCCTGGCAGAGGCTGACTCTGTAATAAGTCTCACATTACACGTGGATTAGATTTGTGGAAATCCTGTAACTCAATAGGTACCTGCCTATTCTCTCCTGGCGTCAGGCTGCCTGCACTACTTTGCTCTGTAGACATACCTGGCATTCCACCCGTGCCTCCTCGCTGGCTAAGTGGGCTGGAGCCTGCCTACCAAAACATTGGGGTATTGTTGGGAAGGGGAGACCCCCTTGACAGACGAGCAAAGTGTGAAGTTAGTCTTGCAATGCCTTATTGCCTTCCTATGAAGTATACACGCAGCTCTCTTAAACTTCCTTTATGCTGCAGTAATGTGGGAAATCAGATCTGCAGAAGCATTTGGGAGAAGCAGGGGGTGGAGATGTGTTGTAGACAAGGACAAAGTCAGTCCGACCTCCAGCCCTTCCGGCTTCCTCCTCCCCCGGCCACCACCACCATGTTTGTTTACACTGACAGAGGAAGACAACAAAAACATATCTGGCAGTGCATCAAGGATGTGAAATGGCTTGATTTCTGGGAATTGTGCCAGGTATTATAAACCATTTTGTTTTAACACTCATTCTTCATTTCACTGCATACTATTTGTTAAGTAATTAGTGGGTAAATGAACTAGGATTTTCAAAAAATTTGAATAAGATTAAAATACCCATTTACAGCATTCAGAAATTTTAAAGTGAAACAGCTATCTCACTAATGAAAACTGAGTCATGTGATGTTTAAATAACAAAGGGAAATTTCTTATTTTGTCATTAACAGTTTATGGTTTGTATCGTGCAGATCTTAGTCTTGAAATCAATTCAGTCGAAGCTCACAATAAAGCTTATAGAAGCATTATCAGATCAGCAGATCAGCAGATTGGCCAACCTACTAACTTTTCATAGGTTTTTGACATATTTGGTGGTGGGATTTTTTTTTAAATGTGTAGTGAGATTTGAGATCCATAACAACTCTTTCCTCTTTCAGCAGTTCATCATCTCATCCTGGATGATAATGAAAAGACTCCTAGTGATTCCATACAGATGGGTATATGATTCCAACAACCTACTAACAGCATTTAACATTAAATGTTAATAAAGCCTAAGGCTTATATTAAGAAGTCCTATTTTTTTAATGGGGAGGCGAAATTTGTGTAATGGATTACCATCACAGAATATATGATAGCATATATATGCTTTAGAGTTTTGGAAAATATTTATACAGACTAATGCCTTGAAGTTCATGGCTATAACTTTTAAGTTTAGTGAGATTTTACTTCATTCATCAGCAAGAATGGTGGAAAGAGGATTGGGGACATAGTTCTGTTTTCTAATAAGTTATCAAGTACCTTAGTTAGGCATTCAAGAATAACACAGGCACATCCTTTCCAAAAGCTGCAGTGCAGGTAAATTCCTGCCATCCAACTAGACCCTCCTGCCTTGCCAAGTGGAAGTGACTTGTGGTGATTCTGCATAAGCGATGTGCCCAAACAGCCTCCATGGGAGGCAATGACTCTGCAGCAAAAGGGCTTGCAAGAAATACTTGCATAGGAATATTCATGTGTGTTGCCTCTGCAGGATTTTAACACTGTCCTCTCAGTGTATTTCATCACCCACATATTTTTACAAAGGAAGTTCCTTTTTGACTAAGCCCAACAGGAACTTAATCTGGCTACTGCTGTAAAAGACAATAAAATCTGTTTTTACAAATATATTAGCTACAAAAGGAGAGCTAAGGAGAATCTCCATCCTTTATTGGATGCAGAAGGAAACATAGTGACAAAGGACAAGAAAAAGGCTGAGGTACTTAATGCCTTGTTCGCCTCAGTCTTTAATAGTCAGACCAGTTATCCACAGGGTATTCAGCCTCCTGAGCTGGGAGACGGAGATGGGAAGCAGAATAAAGCCCCAATAATCCAAGAGGTAACAGTTAGCAACCTGCTACACCACTTAGACACACACAAGTCTATGGGGCCAGATGGGATCCAGCCAAGGGTACTGACGGAGCTGGCAGAAGTGCTCACCAAGCCACTTTCAATCCTTTATCAGCAGTCCTGGCTACCCAGGGAGGTCCCAGTCAACTGGAGGTTAGCAAATGTGACACCCATCTGCAAGAAGGGCCAGGAGGACGATCCAGGGAACTACAGGCCTGTCAGCCTGACCTCGGAGCCAGGGAAGGTTATGGAGCAGATCATCTTGAGTGCCATCATGTGGCATGTACAGGACAACCAAGGGATCAGGCCCAGTCAACATGCGTTTAGGAAAGGCAGGTCCTGCTTGACGAACCTGATCTCCTTCTGTGACAAGGTGACCCACTGAGTGGGTGAGGGAAAGGCTGTGGATGTTGTGTACCTGGACTTTAGTAAAGCCTTTGACACCATTTCCCACAGCATTCTCCTGGAGAAACTGGCTGCTCATGGCTTGGGTAAGTGCACTCTTCACTAGGTAACAAAGTGGCTGGATGGCCAGGCCCAAAGAGTTGCGGTGAATGGAGTCAAATCCAGTTGGTGACCGGTCACAAGTGGTGTTCCCCAGGGCTCAGTACTGGGGCCAGTTCTGTTCAATATCTTTATCAATGATCTGGAGGAGGGGATCGAGGGCACCCTCAGTAAGTTTGCAGATGACATCAAGTTGGCTGGGAATGTCGATCTGCTGGACGGTAGGAAGGCCCTACAGAGGGATCTGGACAGCCTGGATTGATGGGGTAAGGCCAGCTGTATGAGGTTCAAGAAGGCCAACAACCACGCTACAGGCTGGGGGAAGAGTGGCTGGAGAGCTGCTTGGCAGAAAAGGACCTGGGGGTGTTTGTCGATAGCCAGCTGAATATGAGCCGGCAGTGTACCCAGGTGGCCAAGAAGGCCAATAACATCCTGGCTTGTATCAGGAATAGTGTGGCCAGCAGGACCAGGGAGGTGATCGTCCCCCTGTACTCAGCATTGGTGAGGCCACCTTGAATACTGTGTTCCAGTTTTGGGTCCCTCACTTCAAGAAGGACTTTGAGGTGCTCGAGCGTGTCCAAAGAAGGGCAACAAAGCTGGTGAAGGGTCTAGAGCACAAGACTTATGAGGAGCGTCTGAGGGTTGTTTAGCCTGGAGAAGAGGAGGCTGAGGGGAGACCTTATTGCTCTCTACAACTTCGTGAAAGGAGGTTGTAGTGAGGTGGGGGTCAGTCTCTTCTCCCTCGTAAGGAGTGATAGGACGAGAGGAAACGGCCTCAAGTTGTGCCAGGGGAGGTTTTGATTGGGCATTAGGAAAAACTTCTTTACTGAAAGGGTAGTCAGACACTGGAACAGGGAAGTGGAAGAGTCCTCATCCCTAGAGGTATTTAAAAGATGTGTAGACATGTTGCTTCAGGACATGGTTTAGTGGTGGACTTGGTAGTGTTAGGTTAACAGTTGGATCTGATGATCTTAAGGGTCTTTTCCAACTTAGTCAATTCTGTGATTCTATGATTCTATGACTTCACAGTATCTAACAAATAGAAAATACTTCTAAGCCTTGTACTGTGCTGAAGAGCTTTTATCTTAGTATGGATGGCTTCAGATTTTTACTTATGAGATTTTGGCACACACTTTTAGAAATGACAGCCCTATCTAGGAATTATTAGTAATACAAATGAATATTTTTCTCTAAGTATAATTATACCTCGTATTACCCACTGCTCAGTCAGCAAATAAAACTATGGCATGAAGTCAACAAGCATCAAAGGAGAATACCTTTCAGTTAATTTTATTTCTCTCTTTTAACTGAGCACACTCTCATGGGAATAGAAGGAGGGTGGATTTTTTTCCCTCTTTCAGCAATATCCAAAACATTTCAGTTTGCACACTCCTTTTATTACAGTGTTTAACTTCCTTCTACTATAATACATTTAGTGCAACATAAAGTTGTTGGTGAGCAATGCAATTAACAAAGACTGATTCCTCACAGATTTCTATCCTTTATCCCACAAATCCCTTCACTTCTATCCTCAAACCACAGTAACTCCTTTCCCCCTCCTAGTCCCTAGGATGCTTTCACTCACAGGTAGCATCTCATGCTACAGTTATTTCCCAAGCTGACTAGCTGGCCAGCACTCCTGTGCCAATTGGCAGAGAGCCTGCTGCCAAGAACATTGTGTAATATTTGTTCCTCAGTAGGAGCACTGATTTGGATCTTTCCTCTACTTACATTGATTTTTCATAAAATTTACATTTCCCTTAAGTTTTCCACCACTACTACCTTTTGAATTTGTTTGACTATGGCCAATAACAAAAAAAAGTATTAGGATAAGGCACCCAGCAGGCAAATAACACAGATGCATAAACCACATTTCCGAGGAGAATCAGACTAAAAAAAACATAAGAAATAAGGACGGTCATGCAGTGGTCTTGGTTTGAACAGTTAACGTGAGGGTGTCCAAAATTCCACCGGCTTCAAGGAGTTTTTCTTTCTTGTTAGTTCAGTGGCACAGTTTTTGTGCCAGTTTCCTGCCAAGGAAATTGCAGAGGGCTTATACGACTGAAAGGGCTCGAGTCTGAGTCTCTGGTGACAAGCTTGCCGTGGGTCCAATCAGGGCTTTATATCTTCCTAAAAAAAAAAAAATGCTGCCAACTGTAACAAATGTGAAGTGTCTTTTTGACATGAAACCACTGCCTATTAAAATGAGCTAAAAATATGACAGTTTCACAGAAGACTCTTTTTTGTCAGCTGAACACTTCTCAGCACATCACTTGGGTCAAATTCAAATGTAAAATCATGGTACCTGAAGGAAACAAACTGTCAAGAGTCTTGTATAATACTCACTGAGTCCTCTTCTCCTAAACAAGGCTAGTACTTATGTAGTTTTCTTGATAGTAAAATGTAAAGAATTTTCTGAATTTCGACAATGGCAGATGAATGCAGGATGAAAAGTCCCTTTTTCCATTTCAATACTTCTGCTGAAATAGCTTTGTTACAGTTTATGAATTCCTTTAAATATAAAAAGTCTATGAACAGACTTTTCAATGAAATATTTTTTCAAGGTTGAATGCTAGCTCTAGCCCCACTCAAATAGGAGAAATTACTTCCCAGTGGTGTGTCAAATTACCTGTTAACTATTTCAGCAACAGAGTATGGTGATTCTTTATACCAGGCTTGTCGTAGCCTTGATAGACGCTTTCATGTCTCTAATTTCTGAAATCTGCATTATCAGAAGCATTTTTCTGTTACTGAATTCAGTTCAAAAGGCAATAACTCACCTAAATGAGTACAGCTAAGTAGGTTTTCCAAGCCTGTAGTTACAATTTCCAGATCTCTAGTGTTTATTAAATGTTTGTATAAAAATAATTAAAAATAAATACACACATGTAATTAATTAGGGCCTAAATAGCACTGTTGGGAGACTATTATTGGAACTAAGCAGGTAAATTAAAGTGACTCTGGATTCTGGGTTTTCCCAGAAATTCTACAAGAGAAACTAACTCCAGCCATGGATGTTCTAAATTCTGCATTCTTTTCAAGTACCCATTTGTTTAATAGGTATTTGTACAGAGATTGAACTAAAATGCATTGAGCCAGTAACAATGCTCTTAAAAAGTCTTGTTTAGCAATCCTAGAGGTGACTAAATTTTTACAGATACGGATTTTTACTATCTTTTCTCTGATTACCTGATTTTGTACCTTTGCATTACCAAGAATCTGTATAAGCAGCTTGCAGCCATAGCTGTGCCAAGTCTAATTGGGACTGAAACTACAGTGCACTAGCTACAGGTCAGAAACCTCCACCTGAGTCTCATCTTGCATCTCCTTCACACTTTTAAACCCCGACTCTATATTACAGCATTTCCAGCTTGACTTTCCCTGGGGAAGTCTAGGGCCACAATTTGGCAGCCTGAGTTGTCTCACTTCTTTGAGGCAGGAAGAATCAGGACAAAGTACAGCTCACCACCACTCCTCCATTGTAAGCTGCTGCCACTCAGTTGATACTGTTATTAGGGAACTGAAGGAAGGATGAAGGAGGGAAATTCCTCTTTTTTCCCCACCTCTCTCTCTGTTTTCTGGGTTCCAGAATCCTTTCAATGAAGAGAGCCTGATTTAAAATAAGATTTATACAAGTTATTCTTTAGCTTATGTTACAACATGGTTTTAGCCTCCTTTCTCTCACAACATATACAACAGACATTGTCAGATTCAGCATTCAGACAAAAAGCAAGTGGTGGCTAGCACTTTTTTTTTTTTTTTACCCACAGTTTACATGACAGGAGAAAAACATTACTTCCACACCCTTGTTGTAAGGCTGAACAGCACAAGCTTTCCTCCTTTTTGAACTGAAATATAAGAAAACCTGGGAAGAAAGTGTCAGTGAATCAAGTAAAGAAAAATACTGTTTGGATTAACAATAACTGTGAGGGTTAACAAAAATTTGCAGAGAAAGCCTTTCAGGGAACAGAGAGAAGCAGAAGCCTCCTTGAAAGATCTGCAACACTGCCACAGTTGGGGTCTTTTCGTGCAAACATTGTCTCACTGAAATGGTGTAGACAGCTGTCCTTTCATGTGCCACCACATGTCTTTGACCCTCAGATCATGGTTAATCAGGCTAAATCTGCATGTTAAATTCAAGAGCAAAACACAACAGTAATGAGTCTAGAGCAATCGCCCTGCCACAGTCCCTATTTCATTTATCTTTTGTGGAAGGAATGAAAGTTTATTCACACTGTCTAAATACTTAAGTCAGTTTATTAAGATGGAGGGAGTAGTAGTCAGCAGAGAGATGGCTGCTGTGAACCACCTTCTGCACTGAGGGTATGTCTATTTTAATGGTGAAGCAGTGGACCAGACCCAGAGACACAAGTGTGTGGGATCTTGACAAACCTTCACCATCTTCAAACTTGCACCAGGTTTGTCCTTTAGCCTTCACTCCAGACCTCCTGCAGGAGAATGAATATACGTCAGATGTGAATGACCAGGCAGTAGGATCAATACAAAACGATGGCCAAATCAGCTCAATAGCATAGGTAACTTCATTGATATCTAGCTGTATTCTCTCATATAGATACTTCTGTAACTACTTATTCTAAGTCTTGATTTTTATTGCTCCACGGAGAAGTGTTACCTCTTGAGACATCTTAAGGAATCTGTACAGCAGTTTCATCTTTGCTATCAAGTCAGCACTTTCCATTTCCACATTTCTTCAGACAGAACATACTGTTTCCTGCAGCTTCTATTTTCTGAAATGGACATGGCATAACACTCTATTACTGATGAATATTTTATTCATAAAATGGAACTAAAAATGTATTTGTGCCACTCTAGGGCCAAAGAAGTGTCTCCATTTATGATTTTATTGTATTGCTGTAACATCTGGAGGACCTAAGTAAGAGTAAAACTTCACTGTTGTCGGCATAGTACACTGAGGTTGTCAGTTAATTTCTTCCTCATGAGCATTAAAAAGATAACCAGGGGAACAGAACTACAAAATGGATCTTTGTGGCATTCATGGGAAAAACCTTAAATATAAATATATAGAAATAGATAGACAGACAGACAGATGTATTCACAAGTCCACTTGGATTTTTAGCAATGATTTAGAAACGAATAGGGAATAACATGAGCAAACCAGGAAAAGGGGGGGGGGGGAACACAAAAGGGATCGTGTTTTAGCTTGTTCAAAATTTTATTAGTTTATTACATTATAAACTATTTTCCCTACACATACTTCATATAATCTCTTACTTAATGTTTTGTGACAGCTTTAATACAACAAAATTAGACATGCCGCTGCAGTAGTCCTGACAGCTACCTGGTTTCCATGCATTAACACCATTGGCTTCTTGCCCGATACAAATAAACTTGAAAGGCTAGAGAGCACATCCAGTGAAATCAAGAAGCCCCAAACTAGAAGTTAGAGCTCAGCATTGCGGAATAAAATATCATTGCAGGGGAAGCCTTTGATGATATCATTAACTGAAGTATAAAGAACAAATACAAAAGAAATCTTGAAACAAAGGCATTTAAATTCTACCCACACAGAGAGCACTATCATCAAAATGTTAGACTACAGGTAGAACTTCTACAAACATTGTTTATTTTATTATGGAATCATGTTTGCACATCAGACTTTCAAAATTCCACATAAAAAGTGTCATGGTGTACATTACGAGTGTTCAAAAATCTCAAAGGACTACATATAACTACTTTGTAATGCTTTTTCATTATTCATCTAATAGTAGCATGTGTGTGCATATGAGCACACACACATTCTGAGCTATGACAGAGGGAGAGACAAATATTCCACAGCAAATTATATTTGACCACTGCATAAATGTATATGAAACTTGCATCTTTTAACTTGCTGTTACACCCTGAAATTATCAGCTTCATATTTTTAAATAATGGTAACTGTTATAAACGCTTTGTCTCTATTTTAAGTTGGAACTATTCTAGCCATTTTGAGTTTTTTTATTTCTCTCTTTTATCAAAGGCCAAATGGTCCTTTAGGCTTTTCCCTATCTGATCAAAATATGAAGAGCACCTGAAAATCACATAGAAATTGTAACACTGTGAGGAATATATTCTTACCTGGGATACCAACAGAGAGCTAAATTACCAGTAAATGGAAAAAAAAAAACTTGTAGGTGGACCTGACTTTAGCAGCCACTGGTTTAGTAGAAAAGAATTGTTGCTATGATCTAAATGATTCCATTACTAGTTTCATGGCAGAGACAGAGATTGGCTTTTGTCAGATTTAGAAAAGTCCTCTGCAACAGGGTCTCCCCCATGCCTGAGATGTGATGAAAGAAGACCTTGATGTTTTCCTTACCCTAGGCACAAAGATGATCTAACAGTGTTGCCTACCTCTTTCCCTCCATCTTCATATTCCATCATGAGGAGATGCAGTCTTCAAGTCTTTTGTCCTGCACTTGAGTGGAGGATGGACATGTCAGCACTGTAGGTGCACAGGCCAAGCAGGAAAGGTATTTCTAGAGCTTTGCTTGTTTTTAGAGGTTGATATCTTTGCTCAGATCTGAGTGTTGTACGTTCATAACTGAGTCCTTATCACTGGAAATGAGATAAGTATTGAAAAGATTTGCCAGTAAAAAATTAGGACTGATTTGATAAGTGTTTTGCAGTGATAATGTGAGTGTATATAGCAAAAAGTTATTAGAAGCTGGAAGACTTTCATTGGTTAGAAAAAAAATAAAAAGAAGAAAGTAAGAATTAATGTTCAGCTACATGTGGGAATACCTTCCCCTTATTCATTTTTCTTCTCCATTAATTAGTGGGTATGAAGAATGCATATTCCAGTAGAGTTACGTGTTTGCCTGTTGTAGCTTTCCTGAAACAATGGAAGGTCTGGCACTAATTGAAAAGCTATGGATCCTGATGGCATGGAACCTCCCTTTAACCTGTTTACTGACTCTGTGGAAAGGGCATAGGGTGCCAATATTGCTAATAGTTCTGAAATTGTTGTCTATAACTTCATCTCACTACCTCTCTCATTTCTCTCTCTTTATGGAAGTTTGAATTGCCTCCACAAGGCTTTTACAGCACAGCAGGAAAAAACGCAAACCAAACAGGTGGTACTGGCACTGGGACAAATTGCCTACCCCTTCAAAAAGTTTCTCATTTATTCTGATGAAATGATGATGAGGGGGACTGATCTGAGGTTGAGAAATAAAAACCTACAGCGACAGAGGATCTCATAAGCTGTGTCATTTTCTCATCAGGTGCAAAGTATGTTTATTCATCCTGCCTTCTCTAATATAAACATATAGCCTTAGCTATTGAAACGATAAAATTATAAAATATGTTACCTTACCCCTTCTCCAAACAAAGCAATCCTCTATGTATTTCACTCCCTCGGGTGTTCACATGAGTGAACAAAACAAATGTGGCAGATGTTATTCACATTCCTAATTGCACAACTGGAAGATGATCTCATCCTATAGCAATGCATACAGAGGACTCTAGAAGAATCTGAAGAAAAAATAAGTCCTCATCAAATAATACTGCACCAGTTGGGAATTTTTTGATCCCCAAAGCAAGTTACAGTGGCATCTGGAAGGAAATCTCTCCACTAAAGACTTTTAGGCTACATCATTCTCTGTTCTTTCCTTTCCTAATGCTTAAAAAGTGTAAAGAGATTCCATTTAGCCAGGAATTATTACTATCCACTATTTGAAACTGCCTTGCTACTTGAGTAAGAGCTTCATATATGGTTTGTATTTTATATCAATATCATATTGCCTTAATGTATCATGTTGAAATGAGATTCTGCTTCCTCAGCTGCTTAAGTGCTTTACTTCTTTTATTCTAGTAGTTTACATAGTATGTTTTACCTTACATCGGCATATCTGGGCGAGTTCTTTGGTTTATTATAGAGAAAGTTGGACTATATGTTCTAGTGGCTCATTTTGGCTTTAAAATAGATGTGTTTTATAGAGACACGAATAAAGATTTTGCATTTGATTGAATAAATCTCAGAAAGACTCCAAATCAGGAAAGAACATAAGAGCTCAAATACCATTTAATTCAGGAAAACTCAAGCACTTTTCTAAAAGGAATACAGCAAATTCTAGTATGTGATTAAACCTAAGCATATTAACTGCTTAGAACAATCTATTGTCTGCTTCAATTTTTTAAAGGGATGTAGGAATTTTTTTTCAGAGAGGAAATAAAATTATTAGATTGAATTGTTTTTTATAGAAATAACAGAAATGCAGGAAGTCAGCAAAAATCATGAGAGATCACTGTACGCAGAAGAGAGCAATACAAGACCAGTTAAAGAAAATGGACTTTTATTCCATGGAAATGTTCTTTCAATTGAAAATATCATTAGTTCTGCGTTTATATCCCACTGATCTCCCACAAGCTGAGATTTTGGATCAGTCAAGGTGTCTCAGGACAGTCTCAGTTGCACATCCTCCATCCTACCATTGCAATCATGCTAGGATGTACATCTTTTCCATTATTCTGCATTATCACCTGTGTGCATGACCTTTTACTGCAGTAAACTGAAGTTATGAGGAATAGTTTCTCAGTCTGTGGAAAAAGGGCAACCTACCAAGTGTTTTCTATGGGGAAAATGTGTGCACATGGACAGTTATCATAAAATAATTGAGGTGCTGCAAGTTAAAAGCACTTGTTTTTGTGCTCATGCTCTGCCTTTTCAGTCAGACACAAAATGTTCTTTTCTCTCTACAGTAAATTGGCCCTGAGTCCATCTTTGCTATTATTTTCTCTAAAGTACTATTATTTGTACCGTGGCAGCAGGTAGGAACTCTTGTCATGGCTCACAACTTCATTACAATTGTAATCTCATTGGGATAAAAACTGTGCAAACAGGCAAAAAACATTCTTTTTGCATGTGTCCCATCTGCCAGCCTGCCCTGTCAGTTACACAAACATGAAACCCTGCCCCAAGCCCCATACAAAGTCCTTCAACGGTGTCTCATGAGTTTTTTCCAACCTCTATTCACTTGTAGACCTCTACCTGTGAGGTAAATGTTCGGGGCTGTTTTAAACAATTCTCCAGCTGACTTACTTTACAGTGAATGTGCAACTAAAGCATACATATGCATATATGCATATATACATACACACACGTATAATGTATATACATATATACAAACACATATATTAACTATATACATATATGAATATGTGTATATTTATATATAGTGTCAGTAAATGACCTCAAAGGATCAGTTCAGTCATTTAACTTAGGTTTCTAGTCCCACTTGAAATGCTTATCGTGTACCTCCTGATCTCCAGTTGCTGCTCCATAAAGGTGTTGTCTCCTCTATGTCCTGTGTCAGGTACCCCACTTTCTGCAGACATCTCAGATGCCCTGAGTAATTGAATGACCCTGGCTTCTGTGCTTCTGCTGCTGAATCCCACCCTAAATGTAATCACACAGGGGATGTGTGTGTTCTATCCCTTCCATCTATTGACTTTCTGCTTCCCTGTCCTATACAGCTGGCCACCAGTTAGCCTTCTTCGCATGCGACTGCACAGCTCACTCAGGCTGAAGATCCCAATCTCACATACTTCTGGATGGGCCAAGAATCACACCAGTTACTAGCTAATGTAACGACAACAAAATGTACAACTGTGAGATAAGGATCAAAAAGATATGCTTACTAGAAACTATTTTAAAAACAGCGGTGGGGGTGGCTGCGAGAACAAAAGCTGCCCAAATGTGCATTAAACAGTGTCGACTGCTCTCAAAGGCGGCAACCACAGGGAGAGAGGATGTTTCAAGAAGAAATCTGACCTGGCTGTATACAACATGCCTGTGTAAGCTAGAGAATATCTTAGGTCATATGCCAAGGAGTTGTAGAAGCAGGATCGTGCAAAGGTAAAACTGGTAGTGAGGAGTGTAAACTGGAAGGGGTCTGTAATCTGGAGAAAGAGACACTATAATTTTGTCTTGCAGACTGAATTTTTCCAGTATGAAATATTCTCAAGATATCAATTAGCCAGGAGTAAGGGGAATTGAATTTAGGCACCAACTAAAAGGTGCTGACTTAGAATGCAAATTTTACATCCTACTTAAACATGTGTGTGATTTATATGTTATGTATACCATATCCGTGCAAATATATAGATAACTTTCATATGTATATACATATATATACTTTATTAGACCATAAGTATCCTGAAAGTATTTTTACTTGTGGTCTATAAGTATTGCTAACCTGGAACAGACTTGTGCTTCACCTAACTCTGACTTGTAACACTGTTTAGGGAAAGAGTATAAGACACACAGCAAGGAACCCTTTGCCTTGTAGCATTCCCACCAGCGTTATTCCTACATTTGGCATTATTGTTAGAGAGGATATTACATACAATGACACAGCTTGAACCATGCCATTTTTCAGTCTCCTGCTTTTCTTCCTTCCCTATTCCTATTCTAAATAATTCAAGATTGATTTTGAGCAGAGAAAATTTAAACAACCAATTTTAATATTTCTCTCTTCTTTTTTTTTTTTTTTTGTTTCAAAGTCTACACTTACTATCGTGGGGGAAAAAAAAACAATAAAAACCCCCGACAAAAGCAAACCAGCAGGTATAAGCAATAGTCATAAAACCAACAAAAAAATTAGGGACCCTGAGAGGTCATTTAGCCATTCCCCTGTACCAACATCTAATGTCTAACCTGAAGTTTCTCTGTGATGCCTAAAACTGGTGTATGTTTTATCATGTTCTATTTTTCCTGTAGTTGTTTCATATTGGTTGACTGATATAAGTATTTACAGTACAGATATGTGTCAGACAGCTAGATTATAAATCCCAGCAACTATTTTAAATGAAAAAGTGCCCTGCTGCTTGGCTTCCTCAAACTGTCCCTTATTGTCATGCTGTCCAGAGCACAGAGAGTGATGAAGAAGAAAATAAATCAGTTTTGTTACTAAACCTTTGCATCTTAATTAAGCACTTCTGACTGAACATCCATCTTTTGCCTCACTCCTGATCGGCAGATGTTTTAAGAGTTTTGCATCAAGAGAAATCCAGGCTGCACTGCCAGATGCTGGGACAAGGCCACTTCTGTAGTGATTGCTCCTGTAGCTCATGGGCCCCTTCCTTTGCCTGGCAGATGGTTCACTCATGGGGTAACAAGGATGATTTCCCAGTCTGGGAAATATTTTTCCCAACCTCTTCTGTTTCCTGAGGGTAAAAGACTAAAACAATGGTGAGTTCTGGACACTTTAACTGAACTTCATCCTCTTAGAAAGGTCCTGCATTTCTAAGAGATAATTTAAATCTAAAATTCTGATGATAGCTTGTCCTTGGCCCATATGCCTAGAAAGAGCTTATGAAATGGCCAGTTTATAAGCATAAAAATACAGAATAAAAGTATTAACTAAGACACTGCAGCCCTGTCCTCACGTGAAATATTTATATAGAGTGGTCAAAGGGGGGAATGGATTTATTTTCTCCTGGCTCAAAAAACAATAAGCAATCTGAGTATTCTGAGTGGACTTGTGTTCTCCTTGACTGTGTTAATAGCAGTAGATTTCTGGGGAGGCAAACCTCAACCTATATAGAAAAAGGTCTGTGGTCAAATATGACACACTATGTGATATTATACAGAGCTAGATCATCTGGGATGATTATCTGGAATAAGTCTATATTGTTTTCACAAAAACACATATTGTGTGGAGTAGAGATGACCAAATTATACTCAAACAATATTCCTGAGGCACAAACCCCATTGCAGAAAAAAAAAGACTTCATGATGGAATAATTTATCGCTCTGAGAGCAAGTGATTGCATTGTAGGCCCTTGGTATAACAGAGAAGGAAAGAGAAGGAGGGCAGGGAATAGGAGGAGAGATGTTGTTGAAAGACATGGACCTGTTGGAGTGGGTCCAGAGGAGGGCCACAAAAATGATCCAATGGCTGGAACATCTCTCCAATGAGGACAGGCTGAGAGATTTGGGGTTATTCAGCCTGGAGAAGAGAAGACTCTGGGGATACCTTATTGCAGCACTTTCAATACTTAAAGGGGGCTTATAAGAAAGATGGGGATAAACTTTTTAGCAGGTCCTGTTGTGATAGGACAAGGAGTACTGGCTTTAAACTAAAGAAGGGTAGGTTCAGACTGGATATGAGGAAGAAATTTTTTACAATGAGGGTGGTGAAACACTGGAACAGGTTGCCCAGAGAGGTGGTAGATGTCCCATCCCTGGAAAATTCAAGGCCAGGTTGGACAGGGCTGAGCAACCTGATGTAGTTGAAGATGTCCCTGCTCATTGCAGGGGGGTTGGACTAGATGACCTCTAAAGGTCCCTTCCAACCCAAACCATTCTATGATTCTATTCTATAATTCAGTGTTTTATAGCCACTCTCCCTATATCCTACAGTAGCAGCTCAGTTACAAGTAGAAATGACTGGCCTGATGGTGCTGATTTAGGGTTTTTGTGGTGTAAATGGAACAGATGTAACTGGAAGTGCCTCTCTTAATTGCACTGGGAGGCTAATAATGGCTCTACAAAGTGTCCCTGAAAAGACAGATGAGCTCCCCTCTACATATCATGACCCAGCTTATTGTTGATGTTAATATTACAGGAGGAACCTGAGGATATAACTTGGATAATCTTAGCAGCTCTTTTGCGTAACTGCAGAGCTTGTGTGGAGAAAACAGCATGGAAAGAATTGCAAGCAGGGCTGGAAACTGACCCTTTCTAATGGGCCTTAGAAGCACAAGTCCAATGAGGGCACACAATGCAAGACAAGTTGTACATATATACTTGCTCTTTCTGCGTATTTGTCTATGAATTAAATGGCTAGTAACAATGCAGAGATACTCAGCCCTGTCTGTGTGGGAACAGTAGGAAGCAAGAACACCTCCCAGTTCCCAGGTGTGGGCTTTCACCAAGTTCCCAGGTCTGGGCTTTCACCAAGTTCCCATTCTTTGCAGGGACAGTACCTGGCACATCCTATTCCTTTCTTCTACTGCTGTGAGCTGCCTTGTGCAAGCCAAAAAGGATCTGCACTGTAACCCAGCCAGGATCCCCATCATTGCAAACCAGAACTGGGGAACCAGGACTGCAAACTGAAACATTAGAGCATAACTGCCTCAAAGTCTAGACGTAGGTCAGCCAAAATTCATAGAGTGATCAGAACTATGCAAGTAGTGGCTTTCTGCATTAACTGAACATAATTTGCGTTCAGGTACTACTAAATAGAATGGTTTTATTCATTTTGTTTCTTAATTCAATCCCTAAATCTGAAACTTTAAAATATGCATTTTTAATATTTATTTGGCACAAAATGAAAAGCTTTATTTACTTTATTTTCCCTCCTGTTTGTCAAATCAAAATTAAAACCAGCAATGCTTCATTTTGAAAATCTTGAAACGCGATGCTTTCAATGTTTAGGGAATTTCTCTCCTCCTTGTTCTTTCACATCTGTTTTTTTAAACAGAGCTATCCTTCAAGTTTGTGAAAAGTCTACTGAATACGTAAGTAGTCATTCACATTTACTTGCGATGACTGAGGAATATCATCCTGCAAACGTGAAGTAGCATATGCAATACTAGACGAATAAATTAAACTCACAGCCCTGTTCACTGCTGGAAGCAGACACTCTCTGTGAGATACGGTGATCCTGTTCCCCCAGGAAGAAGTGACTGAAATCTCTGAAGCCCCTGAATGCTACCTGGAGACTGTGCTCCTGCTTCCCATGTCGTGGGATGCACCTGCTTTGTCTCAGATGCCTGGGTATGTTAGGTATGAAAAATAGCTCATGCACCACGACCTGCAGTCACACAGAGCTGATGTCTGAAGTTCTGAGTAAGCCAGTAACCTGGAGCATAAGTGTGATTTAGGGAATGCCATTTAACTGCATGACTTCAGAAATGGGCCTAAGTTTGAGAAGATAAGCCTGCTACAGACAGGTCCAGGAAAAACACAGCATTTATAATGCATCATGAGTGTTTGTATATATGCAATCTAATGATGCCCCAATTTATATTCCAAAATAACTTCTTTTGCTGGCTCCATCAATTGTTCTAATAATCTAAAGTAAATGGTCAAGAATTAAAGGAAGACATTTATAGTCTCCTGTTTACAATGGACCCTGTAAATTCAGCGTTATCTCCATATTTTTCTAAAATGTTTATGTGCAAATGATTTTCACTCCAGTATCTTCATCACGCATGAATAAAAATATATGCTTAGCTATCAAAAGATAATTAGGTGAGACATGTATGTTTTGTCATAATTAATATTCTGTCAATAGGCTAGATAAGAAAGCTCCAAGGGTTAATGCTTTCCTGCTCTGTATCTAACATTGCCAGTGAATTTCTCTAGCTCACTCCATTAATCCAGTCAGCACAATGGATCAGGTTAGAGATGTGTCTCAATAAATCACTCTCAAGTGCTGGGGGTAGGAGTACCTAATTAATCAGCACTGTCATTATGTTTGACTTGTAGCTGCCTTACTGTGTATGGGATAAGGATTCGGTGTATTTAACCCACACACACTCTTAAACAGATCTCCAGTAGTGATGTAAATTTTAACCCTTGTATGGAAGAAGCCAGCCCATGTTTCTATAGATGGCAGATGAAATGTTTCTTACCAATAAACTAATCCACAGGTCATTTATTCTTCCTCCCACCCTCAGGGGCCATTAACATCCTGCAGCATTTTATCTCATCTAATACCAAACTTCTGAAGTTAAATGCACCACTAGAGTTTACCACAGTCCCCAGTTGTACCTGTTAGCTTTCCCTCTCCCACTTCCCCATCCATCCCCTCTACCCTCATTCATGCTGCCCCTCGTTATCAGGCCATTGCTCCCCAGAGAGGGACTTCCAGCCCGTGCTTACTCTCACTCTGGCCAGACTCTCCTGCCCTTACTTACAAGAGACCTGTTGCACCAGTTGCGCCAGTAGCTGCCAGTCTCTTTCTTTCCACTCTCCCTCCTTAGCTTCTTTATTCCACAGTCATGCCTGGAAGCTAAACACACCTTTCCTGGCTTGCTGTTTTCACTCACCTCCAGCTCTAGGCAGCACCTTGATGCCATAAGACAGATTTTTAGATTTTTTTACTTCTTCAACTTTTGAACTGCAGTTTAGTGTTATCTTCCTAACTGAAAACAATTATATATTCCCTATCAAAATAATTGCTCTGCTATGACTCTTTCCTTTGTGAATATTTTGATCATGACCTCTGCTTTGGTTCAGAATTCAATGAATTTGCACTGATCAGTTTTGCGTTATTTTAAGGTCCAGGGGGGCAGCTACCTAACTTGCCAAAGTGGCAAGGCGATCTCTAGAGATGCCAGTTCAGCCCATCTGGAATAAACATTAGCAGTGATGTGGTGCTGAGCTCATGGTAAATTCCTGTCCGTATGATTTCTGCTCTCCACTGGCATTCAAGCCACAGCATGGAGAGTACAGGGGCATGAGAGAGTGTAAGGAAGATGGCAGAGCAAATGCTGTTTGTGCTGGTGGCAGGGCCAGCCCCTGGCAGCCTGCAGGAGGAAAATGCTGTGAATACAATTCGCCTGTGGTAATGAGGAAACTGAGAATATGATCCGTCAAGTACAAACTGTAGACTAAGGCATAAAGAGATATAATAAGAAAGCACACGCTTGTATCATCATCTCCAACCTCATTTAAATGTTCACTGAACCAGTCACAAGCAGGTCTGTGAATTTACCTCTGCTTGCAACATAGACAGTATCTTGGTTAATTTAACTCTGGTGTAAGGAGACAATTCTTGTGGACTTCAGAGGGAACTTCATGTGTTCAGACCAGCCTGAATCTTTATCCTTTTTCTATGTCATAAAGCAAAATAGTATCCACTTTGAAAACACCTACACTAATATTTTTGATTTTTTTTTAATATATGTGACTACCCTGCTACCTACTTCTGATGTGATGATGAACTGTATTAACTATGTGTTGTACTAACTCAGTGATTATAATTTTGTGGCTGTCCAGATGGAAACACCTATATGATAACAAATACGAAATATTCTGAACATACAGGCCCTAATTTTTCAAACTAGATATGACAAAATTATATGATGTGACACTAATATTTTTGTGTCTCTGTTTCCCTCTTCTTTGAGAAAAGATATGTCATCATTTCACTTTAAAGTGATATCGAACAATTATTCATTAGTGTCTGTGGACACTTCCTGCTAAAGTCTGATCACCAAAGAGAAACCTAAGAGGGAATTAACAATCCTGTGTTCTGAATTAGTTGCATAGTTATCAGTAAATGGTACATGGAACAATGAGCTGGATGGTGAGGATAGTTCTGACACTACAGTCAGGGCCTCCTGCCTATCCTGAAGATGCACGAAGTGCATGTTTTGTGAAAACAACATGTGTTTCTGCAATGAATAGTGGTATCATACAAGAGCTTGTGTTCAGACTGCAGAACTGCCTCAGTTTTTGCATTTCTTGTTTTGAATGCTTGACATCTACAATGATAATGCTCTTTTAGTGTACATAGGAAATTACAAACATAAAGCAATATTGGTATATTACTCATCACTTATTTACAGCATTTATTTCATGCTACATCAGCTGCAGCAACCTTCCCACCGTGCTGCAACTCATGCATCAGCAAGACATGGGCCACCCACCAGAGCCCAGGCCCCAGACCCAGGCTCCATCTCCATCAATCTGTTCCCTGGGCACTGCCAGCAGGGGCCCAGCATTGAGTACTGCCACAGATTGCATAGGCAGAGGGGCAAACCCCAGGAGAAGCAGCAGGGCCAGCACTTCTGGAGGAGCTCACAGGCTCAGAGTGGTAGCTTCAGCTACTGACACTGATGATATTGATGACAATTAGTAGAGTGAGATTAGAATGAAGATGAGAAGAGGATTCATCTGTTACACTATCCATCATCTGTGTGTTGCCCCAGGCAATGTGAGCAGGCTGCTGTTTTCAGTGGAGCTGCCGTTGTAATGGACTAGCTTTAGCCTTCCTGTGGGGTGAAACTGTTTGAGTAACTCTTTGCCAGCAGGGCTTGGAAAAAAGAATTTTTTGCTTTCTGTGTTTCTCAGGGTGGGACTGAATGCATATGTAGGTAGATCAGTAAGCCTATTTTTTGTGTGATACATTTCATACAAAATTCCATTTTATATAAAAAGTCAGTGCTAAACTGTGATAAATTGAAAGTGTTAATTAAAACAAAAAAATTGTTTAACTTCTAACCTCCTTCAAGCACAAAAACGATCAACAACTGAAAAGTAAACTTACTTGTTGGCCCATTTTAAGGACGTCACCTCCATAAAATAACACTTGATTTTATTTTCCTTTTTTCAGTGAGTAGTTACATTAATTACTTAACATGTTATAGAGATTTTTTTTATCCAGTAGTCTGTAAAAATTCTCATTCTCTTGTACTTCAGCTTTATATAATATCACCATGAGCCACTGCTTCTTACTTTAATGCCCATGTACATTTCTCCAGAAAAAAAGTAATGCATGTTGTTCATTGCAGATCATGTTTATATATACCTCACCTGTTGCATGCATGCATACATGTAATGCTGTCTACAGAGCTCATTCCACATATTTTTGAATCATTACTGGAGGACAATGTTAACTTTAGGTTTCAATAGGAGATCTTCTCCCAATATTATTTCCCCCTAACACTGAACAGCCAGGACCAGAACCCAGGACTAATATTTTCTTTGAATTATTGCCTGCCCTACAGACTTTTTTATAGTTGGGACTCAAACCTTATTAATTGTTTTTAACTGCATTGTTTGTATGAGTTGAAATAATGTACAGAGTTTGCTGAACTGGATCCTGCTAGGAAAGACTGATCAAGCTTTCCTGCACATATGTGCCTCAGCTTATACTCCCAATGATGATTCTTGTTTTCCAGAATAAATTCCTGATCATCTCTTTTTCCTGATCACTTTGCATGCTTATAGTCCCTTCTTTCTTTGCTTCAGACTATCTGTTATTCATTTGTAACACCCAGTTGAGGTCATTTGGTTCCCATACATTCTCTTTACCTTTGCACCAACAAATATAAGCAGGTTCTTGCACACTTTAGAAAAAAAACCTCAATCACCGTTTCAGGTCCCATTTTTTTTCCTGTGGAATCTTCATAGCAGACAGGACAAGTTCATTTTTGTTAGTCTGTACATGGGGTTTTGACACTAACCTATAAATGAGTCTTAACTAGGTAATCAGTTGGTATGTGACTGTAATGTGGACTATTCTTGAATACATTTGAATCACTAGATTGCAGAAGTTTTACAAATCTCATTTTAACAGACTGTGTAGGGCTTTCCAGTTTAGTAGCTAAATGCGAACTTGAGAGGTTATCTGCCATCACCTCCACTGTAGAGTGTCCAGTATCACTGGAGAACTCACTTACTAATTCACTCAGATTAGACAGCATTTGAATTGTGGGTTTATCAGAGGGTGCAGGCCAAAATTGTGTTCTTTGGAGGCAAATACATACAACTTGAATATAACGGATTGTCTGAAGATCAGTGTATGCTAAGGGATCATTATGTCTTCTCATAAAAAATTTGCACCAGAAGAGCAAACAGGAAAGGCACTTTCTAACAGGGCAAGGTAAATTCCTTCCTTACAATACTACAAATCTTGAGGAATCCCTTACTTTAGATTTACACTGCCCTTTTATAGTCCTTTCCTAGTGCTAGATCCTACATCGATAGTAAAACCAGTTTTCTTCCCTTCTACTCATCTTCCACTTTGAGTCCAACAACCAAAGGAGAAACAGAAAACTTGTATAAACTGTTACATGACTTATCACCACAGGAAAGGAACAGAAAATTTACCCATTTGAGATAAATACTCCACTGATTTTCAATACTGAAAAACTGATACCCAAAGAGATGAAAGCAGTGAGGCAATAGGGAATGAAGTCAACTTTTTTGGTACCATTGTAGCTGAATATGTCCTGTATATTTTTTCTACATCTTATTTTGTATTTAGTAATTACAAAAAGGTGACTAACAAGGTTTTAGGTTCTGGGAACATTTATCTCATTAGTACCTTTTTGTGCGTATCAGTGTTATATGTTGAAATCCTTGAGAAAAGTACTTAAATGGGTGTTTGCCATTTTGGTATCTTCTACTACTGGTTAAATGAACTAAAGTCAAACAATTCATAACTCTGTGAAACATTTCCAGAAGACCCTTTAAAATGCTTCCCATTATTTGCTGTTGTAAAAGAGTATTTTCTTGGCATGATTTCTATCCAGACTAAACACCTTCCAAAATGGCGTGAAGGCAGACGTCAGGTTGACAAGTTGCCAGGTTACATTGTGAAGAGCTTTATAAGGTCACAGAGATTGTTTAACCTGTAAGCTATTACACAGAGAAACAAGAGACAAGGTGTTACCCAGTTATCAAGCTTAAGGGTCCTGATCCCACCTACTCATTTAGTATAAGGTAATTTATTCCATATGCATATCAAATCTGGTATTCGAGCCATGATGTGGTCAGCCTAGAAGACACAACAGAATTCACCTTAGGCTGGAGCATTGTTATGTTGCAAATGGCAACGTTGTCATAATGTAGCTATAAGGTCTAAAGACCAGAAATATGTATGAGCATTTTCTTACTTGTAAAACTACAAATCACAACAGCAGAGTGCATACAAGACTGTTAAACCTTTGACACATAATACAAAGAAAAATTGCAAAAGTCTCTTGAAAGCTCATATTTACTTCAGTTGCAGTTTTGGGCAACAAAACTGCATTAGCAGTTCAGTAAATAGGAGGTTTGGGGTTTTTTTCTTCTGGTGTTAACACTGGATCTGTACTTGGTGTTGTGAGGTATCTACCTGAGCTCTTCAAAGCAGTTTCCATCTGCTGGACCAGAAGTCAAAGTCACTCACCCAGGATTCTCCTAGCATGCGCCACTTGGCATGCAGACACAGGTTCCTCCAGCAGCCACCTCTGTACCCATGAACACGCAGGGCCATCAGCTTCATTGCGCATAAAGGTATGATGTAGATATTTGATCCTGCCACCAGAACAGCTTCAAATCAAACCCTGGTCCTTCACTTTGTGGGCACCTGTATGTTACAGACTGGTACAGCACAATGTGATAGAGTTGGGTACTAATCCTTCTCTTGTCTTAATGAAAGTGACTACTATTGACTTCTGTCAATGCTAAGAGAAATGCAAGAGAAAACCTCTGCTTGGACCATCTCTGACTGTGAGATAAAGGATATCATAGGACAGCTTTATGGATATATTAACCTGCTTTTGAACAACAAAAATGAAAATTTTTCCTTAGAGCTATGTGGGCATCAGTTTTCCTCTTTCTTTCTTTCTTTCTACACCAAGAACTGGGTTGTTGATATTAGATAACTGACATATTAGAGTCCTAACTACACATAGGAAGCACACAATCATATTCCAACAAAAATCCTGTTTAGCACATTGTTATTAGATAACTGACATACTGGAGTCCTAGCTACACATAGGAAGCACACAATCATATTCTAACAAAAATCTTGTTTAGCCCATTGAAATACTGTAATTAGTAATAAGAAAGGGAGTGAATGACTTCCAGCTTGGTTTTTTTTATACTCTTTACAGCTGTTCTGCATATAAACAAGAACTTCAGTGCATAAACAGAGACTAAGCATAATAGAATGACAAATTAGATCCCTCAGAACTGATGATGTTTAGATTTCTTATTCATTTTTATTAGTGTTGCGTATTGCATGTCTAATCCATACTGAAAGAACTATGTAAAGTGGCTAACAATACTGGCCTCAACCATTTATCTGGCAAAAATAGTTCAACATATAGAGCCCACAGAAAACCTTAATTTGCTAATAATTCTCAGTGAAAAGCAGAGGGAGAGAGGAGAAGCAAGTCCAGCAAAGACTTTTTGAATTACAGCTGGAACAAAACTGTTTCATATTCAAGCAGCTAACTGCAGGGAAAACAGTATATTTCAGTCTTTAAACTTTGATGTCTTGGTTTTCCAAATATTTATTTGTTCTGCACATGAGAGATTTTATGAAGGAAAGTGTTTTAAAAGCTGGAAGAGACATTCAGGCTGAACAGTAGTTTACTTATAATTTACAGACTTGTAGTACTTAATATATAATGCAATAATCTACGCTGTGCCATTTGTCATTTGGACTAGGCCACAGATTATAGCTTAGGGCAGTGCATCTGTGCACAGATCAGGCAGGAAATGGCCTAAAATCTTGAACAGCTGAGCATGATGTCTCAGTGTAGTTGCAAAATTCAACCTCTGCTCCAGAGGTCACCGCATGCTGCAGTCATGACAGCCCAAATTGTTAAGCATGTGACTAATATGCATACAGAACACAGGCTGCCTGATGTCTGCTGCAAGCTTGATGGCTGGTTAGCGGCTAGTCTTAATTTTATGTGACAATCCTATGTAGGAAGTGCCGGGTGGGTGACTAAATGGAGCATATTGATGTCCCACTGGGTGTAGCCCCTGTTGTTTTGACAAATTCTCCTTAGCATTTATCAATCAGGCCTACAATGGGGAGTGTGCTGAATATCTAATTCAGACATGCTAGTCAGGACTAATAGAGCAAGATAGCATGTTATTCAATTTGTACTTGTTAGCAATGTCCCACTGTCACTGGGCAATTTACCTTCACACTTCACAAATGAAAAGAGAAATTTGCTGGGCTTCAAACACTTACATGAGTTACAAGCAAAATTTTAATTAGCATGTCATTACAGCAATAATTTATTGCTTCTTTCTAGTTGTCCTAGCATCCAGATTGCACTTTCCTTTTTTTCCTTTAAGGAGAGATGTGCTTTAATATTTATGGGACAGGTACTTAAAAATAAAAAAAACACCCTGCAGCAACTGAAAAACTGCATAATAAGATATATATCAATAAGCTTTATTTTACAAAGCCTAAACGAGATTTATGTGTTTACCACTTAAAGGAACCTTTTGAGCTCTCCCTTTACCAGGTATTAATGGATTCAGTAAGCAACATCATTTAAAAGTCCGTTTACTTTAATCAACTTTTAAACTACGATAACATTTTTAAATGCAATTTTCAGCTGTTGCCAAAGGAAGTATAAAGAGAGTGGAGGAAAGAGAAGAAAGGAGGTGTGTCCTCTAGAGAACAGTAAAGCAAAACAACATTTTTGTTATACCTAGGTGAATATTAGTAGTGAATTTTCAGCAGACAACCCCCATGTTATCAACTGAAGAAAGGTTAGTTTTGGTAAACAGTGGAGAGATTGATCCTTCAGTTGAAGTCAATGAAAAGACCTGAGTGGAATGGGCTTTAAAAGTGTTTGGGGAGCTCAGAGCATCCTGTATTGCCACTGAGGCTGAAAAGAGGCTGCTCAGTAGTTTGCAGAGTTGGTTCCTGTGGCCTTTGGACGTTATTGTATTTATCTGTATATATTGGTTCGGATCCTTATTTTTCTATATTGCAAACCACAACAGAACATAAAGATGCCCAGTGCTTTAAAAGAATTAGAGGAGGAAATACAAGCAATCTGTATGAAATAGAGGGGAGCTCAGAGAAGCCTTAATTCCCCCAGCCAAAAAGCAGTGTAAATTAGTCAGGGTGACTGCCATGTTTTGTGTTGCAGGATGCAGGGCAGCTCTTTCAAGGCCAGCTTGCTGTCTCTGTTGGACATTACTCAGAAACGCAGGCATGCTCTCACGAGCTATCTAGTAGCACGTTCTTTAATAAACTGATGAATAAGCAATTAAAAGAAATGTGAGCAAACGGATCACCTTGGGTGGTTTGTAGAGACGGGTGCACATAATAAAACATGCTTTCAGATTCTCAGGGAAGCAAAATTAATTTGGTTATAGGAACATTTTTTCATCAGTGAGAACAGATGATAAAGGGGATTTTCTTATTACTTACTGGTTTTATACAAACATACCGTGGAAATCAATACGATAACAGAATATTGACCTGAAAAAGGGTCTGCAAGATCGAGCCCACTGTTTGATATGTAGAAGCACCTTAGAGGAAAGCTAATGAATTGCAGAGTTTAAATACACCAGGAAATGTTCATTTCTGCTGCTAAACACTACGGTGTTTCATCTCTTTCAACCCTCTGAAAGAAAACTGTGATTTCACAGAGGGCCTATAAAATTTAAGGGAAACTTTTGCTTTGGGTAATTTTTGTGAGGAACAGTTCTTTTCCTCTGTGACTGGTCCTTTCAGAGTAACAGTATATTTTACCTTAGGTTTTGATCTCATTTAAATTCATTCAAAGGCAAAATTGTCCTGTGGAGTCTTACTTTAAACCCATGTGGGAAACAGTGGAATTTGACCCACAGATACTACTCATGGGTCAAAATCCCCCTGCTTCAGGGCAACCATTATGGTGCAGAAGATGACGGAGATATCAAATCACTGGCCATGGCTGCTTGAGCATGAGGTGACTCTTACCAGTACCAGCTGGAGTCCGGCAGCACCAACAAGGCGCCAGGAAAGACTTTGCAAAGCAGAGCAAAGCTTGGCTATTTTATTTCCTACCTGTAGTGTTCATTCTGCACTAGGCTGAGAGGGGAACAGAAGCACACAGACTGTAAAGTGGCATATCGATATCATCAAATGGGGGAACTCTGAAGGCCTTAAGGACCCACTAGAAAACTGTATAATGATGGCCGCAATATAAAACAGGATGGCAGTTGCCACCACTCTTCAATAACACTTCCCTGATTGTGACTGGAAACTCTGCACTGCTAGGATTTTCTCCTATCTCTTGGTGTACCCAGCTTGCTGATGATCTTTCAGAAGGCAACTACTGTAAGCAATTCATACAGAGATCTGGTAAAAAATGCAGGTAATTTTGGTCACTTTTTTTCTGATCGCACCCCCACCCCCCAATTCTACTTACTACTTAACCTACAGAAAAATGGTTTATATGCTTATAATCTTATAATCTCTTGTCTTGTCTCTGTCTGTCTCTATTCCTGTTCTCAGTGTGCCCCTTGTCCGTAGAGTGCTCTGCTTCTCTGGTCATTCACATATCTCCCAAAGATTTACTGCTTTAGAAGGCTCACAGACATAACCCTTGCCAATATGATATTTATTATTATTAGGTAGTAGTTTATATATTTTACAAGTCAGCATTTTTTTCTTTACTGCTGTGTGTTTTTTTGCCTTACCTCTCTTTTACAGATTTTAAGCACTTTTAATGTGTTTTCTTCTGTTTTTGTAGGGGAACACCAAGCCTTAATCTAAGCATTTAATCATATAGTTATTCTTAAATATGTTCTCTCTTTCCTAAGTATGCGTTTAGTTCATATCTCATCATCCTAAGTCCGTAACTTTTGCACAGTGCAAATATTTCTTGTTCTTAATTTTCTTGAAGACCTGTCATTTAAATCTGCATACAGGTAGCTGTAAGCACAATTTTCCCTGATAGTAGTGCAGGGAAGGCAGATTTTCTTTATCTAGGCTACCAAGCATCTGACAATTATTTCCAGTTCCCATATATAACCAGAGATCTTAATGAAGGAGAGTTACTTTCTTTTCTTTTGAAAGAATCCTTCTAAAAGGAATATTAAGTGCTCTGTTTAAGGGAGAGTAACACAGCCAAGAGCTAAAATATGCAAAATGCAGTTCTCTGTTTGGATTCTGGTGTGCATTTGGTAAAATCATATTCAGGGACATTCATCACAGAAAACCCCACATCCATACTATAAAATCTCTTCCTCTGCAGGAAAACATAGCTTAAACCTCACTGCCATCTGGGGCTGCTGCCTGGACTGTGCTACCTTCTGCCCCTCTGTGTTGTTTTGGAGAGAGTTAGTTGCCAAACAAGACCAGGGCTTTCTCCAATGTTTTAACAGTGTCAGAGATCATTTTCTAGCACTTGCAAACATTTCCTGGGACTGTTTAATTTACTGAAATAGCTACAGTCTTCCTCTCCTGGGTACTTTATACTGTTCTTGTCAGTGTGCAAAATCTAGAAGAAAACAGACCCAGAAAATTTTGCTTTGCCATGTAAGTCAAGATCAAAGATTTTGCTGCAGGGTATGATGTCACTCAAAAGAAGTTACAGGCTAGAAGAAGGAAAGAAAGACTGGAATTCTATTGCTCATGTTATTCATGGAGGTAAAGTCAGTCATTATGAGATCCTTTCTTAACTTAATACCTCTGATTATATGCAATGTTTCTTCTGTTGGATTCTATATTACATGAATAATGTCCACTTTCAGCCAGCATTTCTTAAGAAACTTAGTCTAATCCCTTTAATGTAATACTTCAATAGCAATGTGAATGGTCATCTAGTTGTTTTAGAAGAAATTGTATTCAGCTTGCTAAATAAATTAAATCCATATAAAAAAAATGGGAATCTTGCACTTTTTCTTAAACCCTATTGCATATATAATGTCATGTGATTAGAAAAGATCAGTGTAGATTTCACCTTATCATCATTAGAGGTTCTTATACTCTACATTAGATTTTCATCTGAATTAACTACTACCCAAAGCAATCAAGCAATGGACTTGGTGCTAGTCATTGAGAAATTTCAGACTTGCTGTTTTTTTTTCAACTTGATATGTATATTACTAACATAGCAGGTGATGGATGCCACCCAGGTATCTTGCATTGAGGGACGTGTGTGCTGGAAAGCGTAAAATATGAGAAAACAAAAGTCAAAACATGTAACTACACAGCAGACTTTTGGGCACATTTTTCTGAGATATGTTGATGACAACATTAGGCAATCACTCCTTTTTTTTCTATATAATTTTTTAATAGAAAAACCTTAATTTTGAATGAAAGACGTTATCACAAAATCAAATACCAAAACTCTTTGTGTTCTAACAGAATATATAGAAACAATGACATATACAGAAACATTAACTTTTTAGTCTCCATAAAATACTGAGAAGTCTGCTATCATTTCACTAGTTCTTTACATGTTCTTGACAATTCTCTGTCTTTTTCTAGAAGTTCTGGTTTAGCTTAACTACTAAGTGAGCTAAAAATGTGAAAGGATTCACCAAGACAAGGATCCATCAGACCAAGCAGAACTTACATTCAATTCAGTAGGCACTAAGTAATGTCAAAAAGGCCCCACTCAAGTCATCAAAGAAACTTTTGACTTTTTCTCTTTCTTCTCTTGTACTTTTTTCCCACTAGCCAGGTGAAAACATTTGCATTTTAGTTCCAGGTCAAATTTAATTCTGTAACAAACTTCTGTCTTTATGACTTCTCAGTTTTTATCCATGACAACCTAACATCTCAACACATCTCAGACTAAAACCATTTCTTTACATGGAGTTCACATCTTCAAATGTAATATTTATATAAAATATTTCTACTGCCAAAAACATCTGAAAAAACACAATAAACTGGAGAAATTGAGTTATTTTGACAATTCCTAAACTGACAAGTCTAGTCACTGAAAATAAAAACTCCATATTAAACTAAGGAGATATGCCCCAGTCTAGAAATAAGAACGCAGACAAAACGCTTGTGCATAGAGCCATGTGGAAAAGAACTATCAGCAACCCTCCTCCTTATCTCCCATGTTACATGGTCATTGGAGCAGTGACCTCACATACTTGCCTTTTAAAATGTGGAAAGAGTCATATAACTAAAGGTCAGAATCACTCCAGATGCCCTGGGAACAGTCACCAAACCGATACCCACTTCACACAGCCCTGTCATTATCATCAGGTTCA
The DNA here is from genome assembly GCF_965183815.1 of Platalea leucorodia. Taxonomy (NCBI): domain Eukaryota; kingdom Metazoa; phylum Chordata; class Aves; order Pelecaniformes; family Threskiornithidae; genus Platalea; species Platalea leucorodia. Next base: position 18,408,853 of record NC_138858.1, on the reverse strand, counting down.
TTCACAAGCTACAACTTTCTTAAAAAAAGGACATATAGTTTCTTCAAAGGCAGTTGTAAAAACAGGACTCAGGGTGAACATTCGCTTCAAATATTGTGGAAAGAAAAATCCACCACATGACTGTGCTGCAGCAAGAAGGAAATGCTGTACTCTGTATAACCCACTTGCTGGACGGCTGGAGGAGCTCAGAAATTCTCAATGAGGTTCAAGGTGCATTTCATCCTCTCCATCTGAGGCCTCAGCAGGTCAGAGACCTCCACATTGATCTGTTTATGGTCATCCATAGCACCAGGGCAAGGAAACTTGATGAGGGTGAATGGTGGGGCCTATTTCCATCTTCATGTTCTGTGATGACTTCAGGCTGCACAGCATAGTTATGGTCTGCTTGCACGTATAAGGGAGTGGTGGGTGCTCTCAGGGTTGCTCTGCTCAGTGTCCTCCTGCAGTTACCTTTTCTTGTGTTTAACCCTTTGACCCCCTCCTTTTCTTTCTTTAGTCCTAATCACATGCCTGCTTAGAGAGGACTTATAGATACTGCTGCTGATGCTGCTTTCCTTAGCAGAATAACAAGTAAGCAGCAGCCAGCAAGGGCAATAAGAACCTCCAAAGAGAAAATACTACCAAGCATATATCTTGGTATTTATGTAGAATGCTCTTCCAAAGACTTGTCTCAAGGACTTCCTGAGCTACAGGTAGTGTCTCTGTATTTAATAACCATTACTGATTTATTTTTTTATAAATTTGCCCAATAGCTTCATGCCTGACTCCACTTTTAACATCCTTCCTCTCACTCTAGCAAGATAACTTCTTGGCTCCATAAAGATGAAGGTCACATAAAGGTTTCAAAAGAATAAATAAGGCATAAGGGATTAAAGATGAGTTCACATAGCATGTTTTTTTTATATTTCTATATTTACCCCAACCCCACCTGAAGGTGTGTCTTATCATACATCTTGCATTTTTATTTTCGATGGAAGAAATTTGCATTTCTTTGTGGGGCTGCAACAACGAGTTTTCTGTGGAAAACTTTGCACTTTAAAATTCGCCACTCCCTTACAAGAGAAGAAGGAAGGGATGATAGAGGAAAAGGGATTCACAGCCTCTTTCGTCTGCATACCTCTTCAACAGAGAGAAAAGCTTCCTGTTGATGCCAAGAGGGGAAGACTCCTTTCCAAAGTCACTTTCGGGGATCTTTTTAAAGATAAAGGGTTGGTTTCTTGCATGGGACTGAACATGGCCTTCCTTTCTTGGTCTTTCTGGACTCTCATATTTTTTTCTTCATTATTTGACGACTGTTTTCCTATTTAGTTTTCCTATGATATGTGAAAATGAGGCTTTCTGGTGCTAGTCCCCTATGGTGCAAAGGCAGCATATCTTAGATAGCACACAATTTCCCAGTACCACAATGGTGGAAGTCCCAGATGCCACATGACTTAGAGGTTTTCACCAACATTATGTGCTTTATGAAGTCACTTCTAGGCACACCAAAGGTCATAGGAAACTAAACTGACATAATCAAAAAGTAAAAAAGAAGGAAGTGAATGTCAGCGTGGATGTAGAAGAGGTTGCACTGGAATATTTTTCATTTTAAAGTGGACCGAGTTGTGCTGGGAGACTAGACAAGATTCTAGTATAAGTCTTATTTTAACTAACTCAGTTGGCACATCCTTACATGTAAGTAAAAAATCAAGTGATTGCTGGGAGTCTTTAGGGATTGGGAAGATGATTAGGAAGCTTTTTGCATTAGTCCATCCTTTATATCTATCTGTGATTTTTGATGTAAGGTATATTTGTCTTGTTTGCAATTTGTTAAAAGTAAGTATCTGTGAGATAAAACAGCTCACTGTGATCAAGAACATGTTTTTATCTGCAAAAAATTTACTCATATACATGAACTGTCTGGTTCAGAGTTATTGCTGGGGATTATATGCATAAATGTGACCTAATCAGTAGTCCATAATTAGAGAAGTGATATGGTAGAATGGAAACAATGTGGGAAGCTATCAGCACAGTCCTTGTTTTTCATTGACTTCCCTGAGGACCTGGGTTAAAGCTTCTAGTATTGGTATTTGCATATTAATAACCTGATTTCTTTACGTCTTAATGTACCCAGGTTCTCTAGACTTTACACATATATGTATATATGTCTATATATATGTATATATTTACTTGATGGGGAGGGGATTAGGCTGAAATCAGAATCTGACAGTTTCATTTCAGTCACTTTTGAAGAAGAGGAAAGATCAGCTTCATTCTAATGCTGGAATCCATGTGTGTCTTCACATGTGTAAAATTAGATTTTAAAGGCTTTGTTATAGATCTTTCTCAGTAATTCTCTCTTCATTCTTTGTGAAAAATTAAATATTCCAGTTCTTTCTTCAGGAGCTCTTTTCCATAATAAAGGTTAAATTGTTTGATGAGGAACTAGAAATAGTGTTATGTGGTCTACGTCTGTGGGATGCATGTGCTACTAACAGATCCCAAAAAAACCTGAATGGGTGGTATTCTCCAGAGTATTTATCCCTCTTCCTAACTCAGTTAAGATTTTCAGGAATCCTTCCAAAATCTTTCTCAAATCTTTTAGACTAGTGGGGGGAAATGACCAAAAGAAGAATCCATTTGTGGAAAATGTTTGTCAGAAAGGTATCAATTGCTAGATATAAACTGTTCACAGTTATGACAAGCTCTTTTAGCCACTCTGAGGGAAGATATTATGAAGGCAGAAAATGAAAGGTCTTTCATGGTCAGGGTATTTCAGTGCTGAGGCTGATATATCAGCAACTGATACCTATTTGCCATGCAGACTGGTGAGTAACTTGGCACTACTGCCCTTTCTCTGACTTTTGTCCTGTGGAAAAACGAGAAGGAAGAGATATCAATGAATATTTATCCCAGTCAAAGATGTGTTTATCTATTACTATGATGGAATCCACACACACACCTTGAGCACAAATAAGATTTTATAACTGTGATTTCACACCATCAATGTTTGATGTACAAGGCATTATAAAAGGTAAAAGATACATTTCACCTTAACACATTTTATTTTTATTGATTTCAGCTTCCAGCATAAGCTAATTTAGTCTTTATAAATCAAGTTTAAAATACAGCTCGATCTCCCTTCTGCCTGTTCCACTCTTATTGGAACTGTATCACAGTGTGATTTCAGCTTGAGTTTGTGGTCTATGTATGCAGCAAGCTTCCTCTTTTACAGCTTTTTATGAGAGACACAAATTGTTATGCATTTGAAGCTATTTTAAATGACCATAAGGACATGGTTCATGGCTTGTTGAAATGACAGGATTGGTACTTCCTTAAATGTTTAGTAAGAATCTTGGAACAGTGACGGAAAGTAAAATAGATGATAATATGATTTTGAACGTCAGGACTGTCTCACGTAACCCAAGGTCAAAAAGCATCTTGCTTTCTCATTTGCAGTATTCATACAGATTTACTAAATAGTAGTAATATCTTGCTGCATTTAAAAAAAAAAACAAAATACTTTATTTTAAAATTTGCACATTACTTGTACTTTGATTATGAATTCAGGGGCTATATATCAATATAACCAAGGCACAAATATTTTCAAGTGTACACCTATTGAGAAGTCACTTGCTGTACAGTTTCTTTAAAACCAATAAACTACTTCTAAAGGAAGGGTAGCAATCTTCAGACCTTCATGGTTTGTGATTTTCAAACTATTAAATAAATTTGCTTATTTTTCTCTCTTTACTTCTCTCTCTGTTTCTTATTCAAAATACGTCTGGGCTGTCTGCCTGGCCTTCTTTCAAAATTAAATGCATGGGTATATCTTTGATTTTAAAATTGTAGAAGACTTCTGCTTTTGTTTTGCCACTTTTGTATTAATAAAAATACTTTTTTGTGTTTTTTTAAAGTGTAGCCTGTACATCTGCAGTGCAAATCTGAATGACGAAATAAAGGCAATTTTCTTCTAGTGTATGCCTTTTCCTCCAATGAAAAAAAATACAACTCTTTACAAGATACAAGACAAATGATACAAAAGTGAAAGGGCACTGATACACACTGGATAGGCTTACAACATAATTGAATTAAGTCTTGTGTGCCACATATGATCACAAAGCAGGGCCATGTCTTGAGCACTCTGAATGTAGGGAGGCTGCCAGTCAATAAAAAGACCCTTTAAACTGGTTAAATGCATCATGAGCGTGTGCAGAACCCTCCTAGCTAACAGGTGGCTGAATAAAACTCAGCTGGTGTTGCACAGGGCTATAGCATTGACCTTCTTTAGGATAATTTCAGCCCTCTTTAAAAAAAAAAAAATTGTTACTGTACTTGGTGTAGTGGAAACAATTTAAGGATGAATAATTTCTTTTAGTCCCTTGAGGCACCGGTGGCTTGCTCTCCACTCTCTCTCTTTTTCTGTGTCTCTCAAGCGAATTAACATAAAGGAACAGTGACAACAGCAAGCTGAAAAGCGTAGCTGGTGGGAGGATTAAGTATATCATTGAAAGGAATTATGTTGTAAATGACTGGGAGGGGTAGGGGCTTCTGTTCCTTGGTCCCATCTGGTCTTTAAAGAATACCTTGTTGTAATTACCCCCAGATGGCTTTGTGCTACACTGGGTCTGGACAGCCAGGTGCCACTGTACCCTGCTGGGTGTGATATTCATTGCTACATGCAGTGACAAAAATGGACTTTATTGCAACCTAATTTCTTCCAGGGTATTACACAAATATGAAATGAACATAGCTTATCAAACAAGAGCTTAGTGTGCCAGGAACTGAAACTGTCACACCTAAGACAAAACTGCTTTGTTATTTCACTTTTAGCAATTGTCTTCAAAGGTGGAAATATCAACAATTTACAGTGTTTGTCTGCTAATAAATATATATTATATCATGTTAGCTATTTTTCCAGGAGCTGAAATGTTCAAATTACCTTAGAGTGATTGCTGGAAATGGTAGAGTAACAAAAGCCTGTTACAAAGTCAGTTTTACAACAAGATTTGCTGTAGGCTAAGTTTCGGCCTGATCCTGGAAGACGTTGGCATACAAATTTCTCCCTCCTGAGCCCCAGCCTCAGGCTTGTGCTTCTGCCCCAGATGCAAATTTTTCTGCTTCTTTTGTCTTTTTATTGATATTACTGCATTTATTTTATGTAGTTCCTGGTAATTTTACTGCCAAAATTATACCAGTCTTACATTTTCATATCCTCTTCCAAAAAGCAGTTGCTGAAGCTATTCTAAAAGAATCACTATTACTATTCAAAACTAAGCCTTTTGCCACAAAGGAAAAAAATAGAAACTTGAGGGAAAAAATAGAAACGCAGGATTCAAAATCCTGACTTGCTCTGAAGCAACTAACCGTATTTCCAAAAGCGGCGGGTCAGCACTTCTTTCCTCACTGAAATCACACAAATGTATAGTGGGAGAAATGCCACATAGACTACACCCTTTCCCACCTCTTCTGCTTCCCCACCCTGCCACACACCTGCCCCTGTCCCAGTCAGGAGCCTGGAGTTTGCTCGGAGCAGATTTTCATGGACACATGCAGACAGCCCAGCATTCCCCGCTGCCCTCTGGGCCAGCTTCTGGGGGTCTCACAGGTCTGTGATGCTGTGCTGCAGCAAGTGCAACTTCTCTCTTGGTATCTTTGGACACTATAATTTATTCTGGTATTTCTAAGTTAACTATAAACTAACTAACCTGGGGATTGCTAGTAGTAGGAGCTTGCAAAGGGCAAGCCACCAACTATGTACACAGCTTCTCCAGCATGTTTTGTACAGCTCATGCACTGTTCCCTTATTCTCCAGCTATGCTGCCAGAGGCACTACTGAGCGACCAAGGTGCTGGTCCACAAACAGAAATGGCTATCCCAGCAATACCTGGTTACCACAGCCCTAACAACAGCATCTGCTCCTTTTTTGAGGTCTGAAAGAGAAGGAAATGCTGTTTGCCAGCTTCTCGCAGCTCCATTTAGTCTTGATGATGCCAAGGTTGTCCTTGCCCAGCCTTTGCCTACATTCCACCATGTTGCATAGTCAAGGTGAGTGGTGATGTAACTGTGTGGCAGCTGGTTTTCTACTGAGAGTTACAAACATGCTCAAAAGATGTTAGTAACTCAAGGAGAAGAAAAAGGTGCTCTTTACATCTTCTAATCTACCTGGGAAAATGTGTAAGTAGACTCACAGCTGAGTGCCTAGCCTCCTCCTTTGCTATCATCTTGTTAGTAATGTACTTCAGAAATAATAGCCTGGTCTGCTTTTGTTCTAAGGCTCTTTTATTCTGTCCTGACAATGTAAATTTTAAGACTGTGATATTTTCTAAGAAGGGAAAGGAGTCTTAGCATATAGAAAAATTACTCTTCCAAAAGGTGATGACATTGTGTTGTTTTTTTTTTTAAATTGCTTCCAGTTGAAACATATATCAAAATATGACTAGCCCTACCTTAAATCATCAGCTACGCTTTTTAACTTGGGAATTATCAGCAGGTAATTACAGTCTCCCATTTTCATAATTCAGCTTTCTTTCTTTACAGGGAACGCTTGATTTTACTAATCGCTAGTTACTCAGACTTTAAATCAGCCATATCAAAAATAGAACTTCCCTGCAAGGTAAAACAGAATTTTCACCCATTCTCTGTGACTTGGGCAACATAATTTTATGGGACGTCTCTGATCAGCTCTTATTGACCTGTTTCAGGAAGTTCAAATTCATCTATAAAGCTTCAGTGTCATCTTCCATCACCATTACGAATACTCTCAAAGGAAATTTAAGTGTTGTCCCAGAGTCTTGGCAGACAAGCGCATTAGTCAATCAGATCCTTTGCTATGAAAAATGATGGGACAAACTTTGGCATTAGAGACGAGGTCAGACTTACGCTGACTTAGTACTGTGTAGTGGCAAGTTTCTACATATTGACCAAGATAGTAGGAGATGATTTCTCTCTTTCTCTGTCCCAGTCTCCCTTTCTCTCTTCCTTCTCATTCTCTATTATGTGTTTGCATATACATATGTATAACTCAGGGAGAAAATCTAAGATATTAGATATTTGTAATTATAATGTATGTCCTGTTAAAATTAACAAAATTATAGTTTATGTGTGTTTTTCAAAAGCTAAGCCATATCTGAGATACGTATCAAAGTCAGTTTATTGTTATATGAGAGTGATACATATGCCTAACATTAATGAAATGGTCTACAAAAGAGCCAGACATGCTTGAAAAAATTAATTTTTGTTGATGTAAATTTCTCTGCATGCATGATTTCCAATGCATGAATACAAGTTACCTATGCAAAAATAAGGAAAATGTCAGTTTTGGCTTTCAGTGTGAGTTGTATTATTACAATAATTGAACTTACTAATTGGAAGAACGAAGTTCCCAAATCCTTCATTCTGACATTAAGACCCACCCAAGAATAAGAATTATCTGAAGTTTACATATGAAATACAAGGTCCAATTTGGACTTAATTCTGGACCTTTGCTTTGTCAGTGATGCCAGCTCATGTGCCTCCCATAAAAACAGTACCTTTGGCAAGCCTCCATCAGACTGCAAACCTCTCATTACTCAGCTTCTTCCTCCAAACCTACTTCTGATGACGAAGAAATTTGATGTATAACAGATGCTACATGTCCTTTTGAAGAACCTGTATACAATGGAAGAAAAACACTTCCAATCCATTATTACTTTAACAAGTATATTGCCCCTCTACCTTGTCCACATTTGGGTTTTTTTCAGACTGGGAAGACCTGGTAGAAGAACCAGCTTCTGCTCTATATGGAAGATGGCTATCATTTTGTGGCATTAATGATAACTAAAGAAATTAAAGAAATAATAGCAATATAATTTTAATATGTATGACTTGATGACATCAGTTAATCTAACTTTTAAGCTTCACTTCAGTATTAGTCTTAAGAGATTATGCATTTCTAAACAATTTTTACAACCTATGATTAACAATTGCCTTCTGAATGTAGAACTTTAATACAGTCCCTCAGTAGGTACGTTCATCCAGGAGACTGAATGTTTACAGGCAAAGCAGAATCACAGAGCACAGAAGATGACATATTTATTGATAAATGCACTGTTTTGTCAATACCACTGAAGTGAAGCTGTGTCATATTGAACCATTTTGTCAGGAAGATCTTGTGCAGTGAACTTGCACAATTAGGCTTGTTTTGTTTTGTTTTGCGGTGTTTCATATTTGAAAAAATAAAAATTCTTCTAAGAAGCATTATATATGCAGCAGTGACAATTTTTGTTGAGCATTTCTCAGCCTTCTGGGTGTTCCTGTTAATGAGGTTATGATCCTGGTTTAAGATGTACCATTACAAGCTGCATATTCAGAGTTAGCATGGGTTTAGTGTTGCATATTACCTTTCACTTTGCATGGAAGTTCTGCACATACCTGACTAGGAACTACACAAGATAATAAACTTACCACAAACAAACAAACAAACCATTCTTGTCACCCTTCTGCATTTTGGGCAAGACTGCGGTTCCTGAGAAACCTTTTAGGCTTCAGTGCTGAATGAAGAAATTAAAACTGCTTAGGTGGAAATACATGAGCACAGACATGAAAATGCTGGAGAGAGCATGGAACACCCAAAACTGTACGCATACATATACATATGCATATGCATACACATACACATATACATAGCCAAGAACTCTGACACAATTTATCCAGTACAGGGCACATGACAATGCAATGGCACAAACTTGGCTGGAAAATGATATCTATAATCTCTGAATTCACTGACGCAGTGTGGAAGAAGATATTCCACTTTCCTGAGTTATTTGGCTTCTGAGAAACACCTTTCTCTCTCTTATTTTCAGAATTTTAGGGTAAATCAATGTATTGGAAATAAATTTTTGTAACAAGGTCTGCTCTTACTTAGTTCTCAGATCGGTCATCTTGAGGCACGGTGTAGCATTACAGTGCAGTTTTAAAAGTGGCAGCAGAAATGGAAAAGCTCCTCTGACAAAACAGCATGGCCTTAATGAGAAAAATGTGATGCATTTTCAAGATGGTGAGTTCAGTGTAAATTTTCAGTATTTGCTAAGCTGAAAGCCTTATTGTTTCATAGTTGGAATTTACAGGTAATCAAAAATGACTACATCCTAGTGTTGGAGATCTTCCACTCAAATTTCACTCAATAAGCTTTCAAACAGTCTTAAAGTCAAGCCAGACCTCAAACCGTACTTTAAAAAGCCGTGAACCCTCTTCTACACACAGACATACCTTTTTAATTATTATTAACCTGAATCACTTGACTTTACGGTGATTTATGGACCTTTATGAGATGGAGGTTTGCAATGCAGTGTGGTCACCACAGGCAGAGTATGAGTCACAGCAGGGAACATGCAGGTGGTGTAAAGCTCTGCTGAGCCCTGCCTTGAAAACAGCAGAGTTCTGCATTTGCCAATGCTATGGTGCTTTAAAGGAGGTCATAGACATGTGGCATAGGGATGTTCTCTCCAATTCTCTATTTGCAGACTACTCCCAAATTAGTAATAGCCAGCCTTTGGCTGGGGTGGTGAACGTGGGAGCTGAGCTGAGATTGGGGTCTAAGACAGAAGGTAAGGATGTGATCAGGAGCGGATGGTGGGATGTGAGATAGGGAGTGTGCAAGAATGATCATTTAGTGAGATTCCTGGGAAAGCAGGAGATAGCTAGTGCTGGCAATCGCCTTCAACAGTCACTGCTACCCAGCTACGTTTTAACTGTCTCTGGCCCCCATCAATCATTTGGCTCATGGCACGGTGCATTTAAGACACAATTTAACTCTCCCTAAATTCAGGTGAGCCTTCCTACTGATTTCAGCAGGAATACACCTTCCTGTGATAACATCTAGTACCATGTGTTTAAATACTGTTACCCTCATATTCCCTTTAAATTTTCCTTTTCCTCTATAATTACTGTGTAACTATTTCAATGCGAAATACTTGGTGGGCAAGCATGTCCTGTACTCAGACACAGAGTTCTAGAAGGATCATTTCTTTTGTGCAAATAAGTGATACAACTTATATACTAAGAAACTTACCCATAAGTCTGATGTTGAGATCTTCATTCTGGGAAGACTCTCACCAATGCAAGACTACCTGTGGTTGTGCTGGGTTTCATTCTGTTTTATGTAAATAATGCAAAACAGAATAAAATAACTCATTATTCTAGCACATTAGAATGTATGTATTGAAGTTTTGGTTCTGGCTTGGTGCCTACCTCCTTTGAAGTGTTCTGAGAAAAAGGTCATTGCACTTAAAGAGTATCTATAATACCGAGAAGGATTTCTGTCTTGTATGAATGTCATTGCCGCAGACTAATATAGTAAGATTAGTACTTCTACAGAGTTAAAGAAAACAGGAATGGATGTGGTGTTTTGGGTCTTTTTGTGTTTGTTTGTTTGTTTTTTTTCTTAAGGACTCTACAATGTACCATAAGAATCATTTGAATTATATACTGTTTATAATGATAAAAAATGTCATATCATGTATTGGTCCAATGTTATGACTAATGTGGTGTAAAAACTTATATTTTAGTTTAAGTATTAACCTCTTTTTGAAAGTTATGTACTAAATGAACAAATCCCATTTTTCTTTTGAATATAAGGTTTCCCTCCCAGATCCCAATTCTAAAGTGATGTTTTGTAAGGGTTGTTGTTACTGTAATGCCATCACACAGAGTGAGTGATCAATCTTGCCTCTTAATGAGTGCAAATCACAAGAGACAAAATTCTTCTGCTGGGTGGGAGGTGAATGGGAAATTAAATTCTAAACCATAATGTTCTGGAGTAAATGATAAAAGTATGGAAACTTTCAAAGAAAAACTTCTTCAAGGATTAAAAGAAAATCTCATTTGTTTGCAGATACAATGAGTGTTCAACGTACTCAATATATTTCTGCAGTTAGTGGAATATTTCATAAAAAACCTATGAGGAACAAGAATGCTCTCAATTTTCTACTTCTCTGCTATTTGCAATTACTTAGTGCACAATATGCTTTTAAAGCAGCATCTTGAAAACAGGGTACATTATATAGACATTGTGTAGAAATCTACAACCACAGTATCCTGAAAAGAAGCATTCATAACAGTAATCCTTTTCTTTGACATCTAAACAGAACAATAAATTCTTATGAGCTAACTTATTCTTAAGTTGAACAGGTTATAGTTTGCAAGGGCCAGATAGAAACTGGTCCTGAAATACATGAAAATATACTTACGACCAACAAGAGCAATACCACTATTGTTAACAGAAAGTTAACATGGAGATCAGTAATAATATTTTCTTCTTCATAGACAGAAACTTGTATTTAAGAGAGCACTGAAAGATTTGATAAAAATGAATTGCTCAGTACACCTAGTTTTCTAAAGAGGAGGAAAAAGAAAACTATTAGGTAAATTTGGTAAATTATGTGATCTGCTGCTAATGGAAAATTCAATAAGGCATTTGAATAAATTTTTAGGTGCACACGGGGCTTTTCTACACCAACATGAACATTTGCAGAATTCTGCAATTCAACATAGAGAAGTTCTATCAGCTTATCCATTTCATCTTGATGTTGGGGAAATACTGTTTACAATCAAATTCTTCAGATTGTTTAGTCCAACCTGCATTTAGTTCTTTCTGGCTGGAATCAGCGTTCAGCCAGATCAGTGTTTGCCCTAGCTCCCTATGTTCACCATAGATGTCCCATGGAGTCAGAGAAATGAGTCACAGCCTCATAGAAACAGTGTGTTTCTGTCACACTAAAACAACTACATCAAAACATACCTTCTATCCTATATCACCTCTTCACATTTTCCCTGTTGTGATCTATGTTCTGTATGTTTAATTCTGGAGAAAAGAAGGATGATTTAAAGAGTAATAGAATGAAAACTCTTTCTATTTTATCTCATATTCTGACATCTCGCCATCTACTCTCTGATTAGTCCATTAGAGACTCTTAGTCTCATAAGACTGTAAACTCTTGGTCTCATAAGACTGTAAACTTCAATACGTGTGGACAAATATTCAATTTAGGTCTTGCAAGGTAGAGCAGACAAGGTACAGTTAAAACTGTGTAAATTAATTTTCAATAATTTATCGTCAAGTACTCCCATTGAGGAGTTTGTATGGACTTATGCAAGTGCAGAGCACAAGACATAAACAAGATCTTGTAGATAAATGGCAATTCCAATCTATTTATGATAACTGTCAGGACATGTCTTCACTCAAAACCTCTTCTCATCAGATATGATTGCCACTACAGTACTCTACAATTGTGAAGATAAGAGGATATTATTCTGTGGCATTTCATCCTTCTTTAATTTTTTATTTTATTTTACCTCATACTTTATCCTCCAAATGCAAAACTCTAATAACTTGTCAATCACATCTTACAGTGTAGCAAAATTGCAAATTAAATTGAGAAGGGATGGCAAAGCATGTTGCCCATCTATTCTGTAATCAAATATCTTCCTAGGTCTAATCAGTAAGAGGACAAGCCAGCTGAAATGCTTGTGCACATCTTTACATGATATTCTCAGTGTCAGCTGAACCAAGCAAAAGATTGCATGGAGATTCACTCCTCTGAGGCCTGCTGCAGTATTGATTCTTTATTAAGGTACTCAGTAGCAAAAAGAAATTCTGCATGATTATTCAAACATCCTCCTGAAAACACTGTGAAATATCCTTTGCTTGACAGTACCTTCTCAGACAAATTTTAATGCACACTTTAGAAAATAGTCCAGTAATAATTTTGAATCAGACAATTGACTTTAGCGTCAAAAAAAGTCATATCCCTGTCAAAGAGCAGTAAAAATTATTGAAAATTTCTTATTCTGCTTCTCCTTGGATATTGATTAATTTCTATCTAACAGGAAAGAAAGAAAACTGTAATTACAGCAGCACTGTTCCTGCTACTATACTTACATGTCTATCAGGTTTTCCAGTATTAACCCCTATTGTCAGAGGTTTCTAAACTCAGCAGTAGTCTGGCACCCACGAGCTCAGCTGCTCTTCAATGTCTGAATCCTAACAAGGATTATATATTTAAAACACTTTGGGCCATATTCTGTTCTTAATTACCCTGCTATAAACCTGGACTCATGCCATAGTACCCAAGCACAATCTTTCCATTCCACTTTTTGCCATATTCTAGGAATAATTCTGCTCAAAAATAATGCATGAAATCGACATTTCTAGTCTCCTGATACAGATTTAGTAATCTGGAGATTTCAGAGAGGAAGAAAGTATTACAATGCCCCTTATTACAGTAATGATTGTATTATGTTTAAACCCAATAGGGTGAACATATTGCAGTTGAAAAACTTTCTGATCATTATCATGCCTGTAAGTGCATCAGAGGAGTTTTTATGACTCTTAAAAAAATTGCTAGGCATTTTATACTGCACCATCATATAGAAGAGAACTGAGTTCTCTAGATCAGCGTTTCTTTACCTGCCAGATAGTTTGTTCAAATGGCAGTGAAGAGCTAGCTCTTGTGGAGAGATACTGATTATGTATGAAGTGGATGGAGCTTTAGCAACATATGGTACAGTTACAGAGGGTTGGGAGGAGGTGTATTTGGTTTCATTTTTCTAATTAGGAAATCATCTTTCAAAGTCTAGAAACCTCCATTTTAGATTATGTTATAGTTCTAGGTCAGCCAGCCCAGAGAAAGTATTTTCAATATTAAGGGCGATAACTCTGAGCTGACCGTTGAATCCCATATTCAGTTATCTGACATTTTTTCTGACCAGTGTGAAAAGAAAAAGTAAAACTTTATGTGTAGCCTAGTGCTACCTTAAGAAAGGAGGATCATGGTACACCTATTTATGTCAATTTTCTTCGAATCAGGATCTAAACCTGGAGGATAGCACTTTAAGAGATATTTAATTTTGTTCGCATGAAATTGATCGTAAATAACTTCTTCCAAAGTATGATTTAAGTGCACACAAAATTAAACTGACTTCAATGAAATTTTAACAGGTTCATCATTTAGCAGTTTTTAGTTTTTTGAAAGGGCAAGTAGTGGCAAAAAAAAAGAATATTTTGTGATACCATATCATCAGATACCATATTTTAGATTTTCCTATCTGACCTCAGTTAAATACTAGAAATAACGAGAGATCAATCTTAATAACAGGTTGACTATTTCGAGGCTTTAGAAAATGGGTTTGTGTATTATTTTTAGATTCTTTTCTGGAAAATTATCTTGGAAACTTTCTGAGGATCAGCCATGATTACAGAAAAACTAGAGGCAGGTCTGAAATAAAGAGCAGATGTAAGAGTCATTAGCTCAGAAAAACCTGGGTGCACACTTCAGAAATGGCACCTCTGATGAAAACAGTCCTACAATACATCATTGCACCACAAACTGAAAAAGAAAAGAAACTCTCAAATAACTTCCAAGAGCTAATGCAGCCAGATGTTTCAGTCTAATTTTGTTGAATTAAGGAAAGAAAAAGCAGACTTTATCACAGCCATTAATAAAATCTATTGCCATAGAAATGAATCACAAGTGAGATTTGAAATATCACCTATTTATATGTGTATTTTACAAAGCATTTAAAGCATACTAAATGACCTATAAGGGCCTATTTTTCCTCCCTTTCTTCTCAGGTACAGCTCTGAAATTAGCACTGAGGGACTTGCTTGTTTTAAAGCAACACACATGATAATGCGTTTTTCACTGGTATTAACCCCACTGTGAAAAGGATTCAGTTAAGAGTGGGTTAACCACAGTTAGTGGGTTAAAGTGTACAGAGAGCAGGTTAAAGTGTACCGAACCAAGTTTATTGAGAGAGACATGACAGTGCTGTGTCTTGCGGAGCGTTGTGTTTTGGAGGGATGTTGCTGTCTCTCTAGGTGATAGAGGAGTCGGTGACAAAATGAGGTAGTGACCCACTCAGGGATGTCTAACATATGCTGGCACAGATGCTACCAGACGTCTCCCACAGGGAAGAAGACAGGGAGTGATTATTGAATATTAGGGAAATTTGTACCAGAGAGGATTAAAGCTTCTTTCTTTTCTTTTCCTGTTTTGGGGGAGGGGAGGAGAAAGGAGAGGGATCATGTCATTGCCCTGCTGTAGTGAAGAACAAAAGATAAGCAACTGAAGTTCAACTTCATGAGCTGCCCCCCTCCTGATATGTGTAAAGCCACATGTTCGAGCAACAGTAGATTAATGTGTAGATCTTTCATCTCTGGAGATAAGAGTTTATATCTAGGTCAGATCCCTATGGTAGCATTTTGAGATGAAATATAAAAACGCCCATGCTATTTTTGCCTCTAGAAGAGAATAAAATAGTTCACTGCCCCATTTTGCATTTTATTTTGTCAATTAGTTGATTTCAGTGATTTTAAAATCCATGTACATGTTAAGTGAATATGTTATTGGCAAATTTGTTTGTTGGACATTTGCTTTCCTCTGTTGCCCTTATAAATGAGATGCATAAAGCAAGCTCAACATAGGGATGCTCAAACACAGACCACTAAAAGAACAAAGAAACAAAGAGCCAAATTTTGACTGAGTGAAATTGCCCATGGGGGGAATGCTGATAGTTCAAACAGAACCAAATATACATATAAATAATGAATAAAAAATAGCAAGTATTAGTTTTCTGATACATTATGGAGTGCATATACAAGATTTCGCACAATGCATGCCTGAAGTTATTAGAGTGTCCCAGAATATAATGCAACTCTCTGTATCAAAGGTTTACATTGGTTCCAATTATTGACATGGGTAAAATATCTGGGTAATAAAAATGCTGTCCTGTCTACTCAGGTATGAATTTGACCAAAATAGAAGCAAACTTGGGAGTATTTCTTTTTACTGATGTCTCTTTCTTATTGTAATATTTCCAGTAATATGCCTGTGCACACAAATGAAGATTTTAGAAATACAATAATAAATTGAAAATTTCATTGAGCCTTCCTTTTTTCCCATGTACTTGGTGGCCTTTAAGAGATATGGATATAGTAAGAAAAAGGCAAAAGAATCCAGGGCTGAAGCTCTCCATCTGCCCGATGTACCCAGAAGACAGACACACTCTGTGGGAAGGAAGAGCATTTCTGGCTGTACTTTCCCCATTCAGTTTTTGAAAACATCTTTCCCAAAGGAGCAAGGGGTGACCAAGTCTCTTCAGGGAAATTTCATTTTCGGAACTGTAATTTAAAAACTGATCTTGAAGAAAGAGTTTTCTTACAGAAATTGCGGATACAATTACAAGTTGCACACCAGGTCCTGGATTTCTAATCTGTATTCACAAATCCAGTTCCTATGTTGTAAAAAATGTTCCTGATTTTACCAACAACAGCCACAGTACTGCGAACAACTTGGCAAGCAGGCAATGTTTTCAAAGAAAATAGTTTCAAAAAGAGAAATTGTTACCAGAGGACCCAACTGAAGTACGTTAACCAGAGCACAAACTCAACTCCCATTATACTTAATCTTTCACACCATGGTTTCTTTTCTGCATTACTTTCTCAAGTGTTAATTGCCATGAAGTATTTTTCTGAATAGAAATTTCAGGATTGGGACCAATAGACATCTTTTTCTTATCCAATCCAGGACTCTCATCTACATATCGTGTTCTGTCTGTGTATGGTTTATGGGATTAGCTGGATGTCCTATTGTTTATGGTTTCTAAAAATAGATTTTTAATTTTTTTTTAAAAGGGAAGAAAGTTGTGCTACTTTTATCCCCCAAAATCTTTGTCTTGGTAGGGAACAAACTCTGGCATCAGCACATAAGCACAATGTAAGCCTGTAAAAATTGATTTTAGGGCCTATTTTTAAGATTGCCTTATCTATGTGCATGCATGTCTCACAAGCATGGCAGCAATGAAAGAAATCTTTGGACAAATTAACAGATTTCCTTTATTTTTTTTCTTTCTTAGGAGTGTTACCTTCCATCTCTACTGTTTCTCAAGTGCCCCAGATGTAGCAGCCTGTACCATGTGGCTGCTCTTCTTCTGCATCTTTGACCAAACTCTTTGATGATATCTCCAGGCAGCAAATAGATCCCAGGTGTTAAGACATTTCCAAAGCAAATTGTTTCAGACCAGAATTCAAACTCTGGCCCTATTAGTATTTACATCCTTTCTAAAAGATTCTGAGGGAAAAATAACTTTTTTTTTTTTTTTTTTAGGTTTTATGCAAAATTAACTGGATTTTAGCTAAATTTTCAATGCCATCTATTAGTTTCTGTGAAGACTATTGTCAATTATTAATACTCTCCTGGGGGTATTCATGACACTTCAAAAATAGTTTTGCTCTGAGAAGCTTCAAAAATGAGGATTAGACTGTGCACCTTAGTTCAGCAATCTGGATGGATATATCATTTTTGCATGACTAAAGCAAGCAAGATTGGCTGCTTAATCGAAGTAAAAAATATTGGAAAAAAAGAAATGGGGGTCTGTGTGAAGACAATGGCTAAAAATCAGAAGTACACATATTCGTTTTTAAAAATGAGCCTTTAAGAATGAGCTTCTTTGTTCTCCTGGTTTTATTTGCATCCTTCTAGGTTTAATAACCTTTTCTTTAGAAGTACGGAATGGAATAATGCAAGACTAATTCAAAGAGATACGTTGATGGGGGTTGTGATATGGTCTGGCACACAGTAGAAAAATGGATGTGAGAAAATATCATGCAGCTAAATCAGTGCCAGAAAATGATACCATCTAAGGAGTGAAAGCAACATAGTCAGCTACATAACAGTATGACATTGATATAACCCTACAGGCAGTTCTACACCCGCAAGCAGTCAGCACTGAACACAGCCACATTGCTGGCAGTGAATCCATACAAAGGCCTAGCCACAGGCCATGATGCCACTGCAGGAAGAATATATATTTCAACATTTGACATCTTGCTCTAACAGCTGCCAAGTTTGGCTGTAGCTATTGACCTGATTGCTCAAGGACAGAGAGGAAGAAGGAAAGAAGCAGTATAAGCAAGTGATAGTCACAGATTTAAAGATCAGAAGCATCCATGTAGATACATGAACAGACACACTGCCTGTAGGCGCTAAAGATCCTCTTCTGGGAAATAAAAGCTATGTAATTACACAAACAAATGCAACGATGTTTAAAGAGATTTAACATAGTGGAGATGAATGAAAAAAAAAAAAAAAGCACCTTATTTTTGGAATGTACCTGGCCTTTGGTTATATTCTGCAGAGTTTCACTGCAGGTTTTCACTGCTCCATGCTTAAGATTATTCAGTATCTCAAGTGATTCTGAATTAGAAATATTTCAAAGGGGAAAATCATGCCCAGGTAACTGATGAGAAGTTTTGGATCATTGCATTGTCTAAGTCTGATCAGTTTTAATGGTAAGAAAAAAAGTTAAAAGCTGTTAACTTCCAGTGGGCTTCTTACCTCTTTACAATCAGAATCTCTTATTTAGCATAACCTTCACCAATGCTGGCCCTGTTCACAACTTTCTCTTTCCCATCTCTTTTGCTGTTCTGCCCAGAAATGAAATCTCCATGGTGAGGATTGTCATTTACTCCAGGGCAGATTTATCAGGGAACATAATGTGGTTGTTATGTCCCCTTAAATACCCATTAACAGTTCCCCCTGTGATGCATATTATGTGTCACAACAAGCACGTAACTGAGCAGGTCCAATATGCCATTGCCAGTCCACTGAGGCAAAATGCAATTTGTTTATTGGGGCAAGATATAACGAAACTGTTCATTTTTGCTTGAGAGTAAACATATGTATTTTATTTTCTGTTTATTTCTAAAATCAACTATCAGAATGGGTTACCACCTCTATTCCAAGGTTGTGTTTAAAAGCACAGATGTGAAGAAAACACTAATATATTTGTTATTCCCTTTTGGAAGAAAGGCTGTGTAACTCCTACATGCTCTAGTGCTTTGTGGTCTATGGCTGAACCATAGAGCTAAGAAGCTGTTACAAATGGAAGCTGTGAATGTTTTAGCTAAAAGATAAGGACTAAAGCTATTAATTCTCTGTTCTCTTGATGTCATCTCTGTCCAAATTAATCCAATATTTGTCTCAATAACAGCAATGAGCAGTTATGCTTCTGACACAGAGGGATGCACAAAACTAAAGGAAAGCAAGGTTTAGGAAATTATTTTAATATTATACACTTCAAAATGTGCTTAAAAGTTTAGGGTTTTTTTCCAATATTTCCTTGAAAGAGCCCTTTTAAAAATATATATATTCTGAAAACTGTATTTTTCCTTTTGCACTTACAGGGTGAATTTATGCATTTGGTTCTATACTTTAAAGGGTTTTTTATGATTATTTGAACTGTGAAAAGTGGTAGGTAGAAATCTGTGTTCATGTGTCCCAGTACCTTCCACAATTCTTATGAATTCTCTGTGTTCTGGCATATTACTTTATGAAAAGTAATTACTGACTTGCCAGATGAGTCACACTTTGACAGCTACTTTAAGAGTGCATTCTCTCCAATTTGGGTAAAGCAAATGGACAAACAATGAATAACATGGGAATTGTACAAACAGCTATAGCAATTCAGCATCACAAGTCATTTGTGAAATCTGTAATATGTGAGGAGATTTGTAAGCAAATATAAGTACAATTCAGTATAAAAGGCAGCCTGAAGTTTTAAAGGTGACGTGCAAGAAATGTTGATTTGTTTATTTTCCCTGAAATGAGTCTTCACTTTATTTATTTATTTATTTATTTATTTATTTTCTCCTTCTGTTTTTGATAATATGAAAACAAATCTTTGATTTCTGTCTCTCTTATTAATCCTGAAAATATAACAAATGTGGTGCCTGTTGCATAGCTGTTTTCATTTTGTTTGAGGGAGAGGAAGTTGCAGACAGGGTCTACCAGCAATTGAGATGAAGATATTTTGAAGGGAGAAGGATGTTAAGTGTTTAATGAAATCATGCTTTAAAAAAATACTTAATTTGACCAGATAAATGCAGACTGTTTGTCTGAAAACTCCCTCCTTTTTTTTTGCATTCATCTTTGGTTTTGCAATATGTTTCCCCAGCCTTGTCCACACGAAGCTTTTTCCTTGATGTCCCCCTCAGACATTGTCAGCTCTGGCCGTTCAGTGGTGGAAGGTGGGCCACTGGAATTGCCCCCCTGGTGTCCTGCTGGTCTGCAGCTTGGCGCAGGGGTAGTACAGATCAATGCAAATTCAGCCAACCCAGTGGTATGTTTTTTTTCAATTTAGGGAGAAAAATTATATGTTGACTCCTGACATTTCCTCGTAGAACTCAACAGTTTCTCTAGAATGGACAAGGAGAGTTTTTCTCATTTTATTATAGAGTAGAGCAATAATGTCAGAAACACAGTCTTACATGCTACCAGTACCCAAACTGTGGTCTGATACAGTTAGATAATGGCAAGGAGGCAACTGGAGCATGAGCTATGAAAAACAGCCAAGAATCCTTGACAATACTGTGAAGAAACCATCACTGTTGCCTTCCTTTTCCCTACTATATGTCATTCTATTTCATCCTTTCATCTTACTTAAATCTCACACTCAGTGATAGGCAGAAGGGACTCTATCTTTTTTAAGATGGTCTCACTGTACATCTTCCTGCTTTCATCCGGCCAGCCTGAGGCTTTCATCTGCATGCTCTAGTGAAGCACACTGGATCCACTGTCAATTAGAAAACTGAATTCTGCCATCCTCATAGACACATACATTATGTGCCACAGTTTAGCGCTTCTGTCGTGTGGATTTGTACCAGCTGAGGAGCTCGTTCTAGAGGTACAGCAAGACACAAGTTCTTGAGTGTTTGTTTTTTAAATATTGGATTATGTTTACATGTTCCTATTAATAGAGGCTGACATTTAGCTGACTACACACTGTGTCAGTTGCTTGAGATTCTTGGATGAGACTAAAATAAACATCATGATTCATTTACTGAAGCTGTAGAAAAAAGTCTTGCAAGAAGTGAAAGATTTAAGCTGGAATGATTTCTCTTCCTCTTTTGCAGGCAGCGTGCTAAAGGTAAACTATGATGTGCTTAGGAGAGGTAGATATGAGTGCACTATAAACATACAGATAGACAATTGTAGTAATAGTACAGCAGACGAGGCAAATAGTAAGTGCAGATAAATAACACTAATTTGAAAATACATGTATGGGTGAGTAGTACACCACATTACCTTTATCCAGTATATGAAATAAAAGGTTTCACTTCTCCTGGGTTAAATCCTTCTATCTTTATTTTGATGAAGCTCTCTCTGAGGTCAGTGACTAGTCTAAGAGAAGACAAACTCCAAAACAGAGTCTACTGTTTGCTTTGCAGAAGTTAAAATTTGATGTTCCTGCGGTAGTTATTAGTCAATGCATAGTGGGCTGATTCTGATTTCAAGCGAGCACAAATCAGAACTGACTGTCCTGAAGTGAGTGGAGCTACTGAGATGTGAAACTCCTGTTAAATCACAGTGAGACCTACAGATGCATTTTTAACCAGGCAGATTTCCTCTTTTTTTATTCTGAAACATGGAAAAACAGACACTGAGAGCCACCTGGGAAGATATTATTTGAAGTGGAAAAGACTAGGATCTGGTGAGTTATGGGAGCAACAGATGATATCTACACCATTAAACAGTGCCTAGGTATATTCACAGGCACAGAAACTCATCAGCACCTGTGCTGGCAATGTGTTATAGTAGTCCCTCCTATACTCCTAGCCCATGGCAACAAAATATCTCCCAACAATTCCCTGACACAGAAACAATGGCCAGATAGCTTTCCCAGAAGACAGTCTGGATGTTACCTTCCTATTCTTGTGAATAGGAGGATTGAACATTGCAGAGGCTTGCTGTTCCATGTCAGCGGGTGCCAGTTCCAGAATAAGGTTCTGGACATATTTAAGTTGCTAGTACTGTTGTATCCTTCCTTACTGTACAGATCTAGCCATTATATTTTACTCATTTATGAAGAATTTCAGGCATTTGTAAAAAAAGGAATAGGCATTAATAAATTTGCACACACCACATAGAAAGTATTTAGCACAAACAGAAACAGTTAATATAATCTTTAAAACAATAAGATTTACTGATAGTCAAGATGTTTCCTCTTCCTCCAGAGCCTGATGTTGTCTCTTTGTATTATTGCATTCTTTTTATCCTAAGAGCTTGTTAGAAAATGCAAGACTGCTCCTCCTGGTGTGCCCAGCCCATCTGATTTGCTGAGGAAGAGCTCACCCCTCTGCATCTCACAGGGAGAGAACTGCATGAGAGTTGCAGGGATTTTTGGCTTAGTCCTTCGACGACAGGGTGCTTGGTCCCACCTTACAGGCAGGAAACATGACACTGTCCTATCTGAAGGAGGAGGCAGTGTCTGCAGTGATAGAATTTGTCAAAGACAGAGGTAAAGTTTGGGGTTGGTTTGTGTTGGGTTTTTTTTTTTTTTTTGGTACAAAATCACAGCTGAAAAAAAAAAGGGTCCAGCCTTTAGGGTTCTGGGGGAGGATGAGTTCATGAGGACGCACAAGCACAAGGCAGATGTTGGGCAATGTCCTGGCAGCTATATAGTTTTAGCACATTAGCAGTGCAGTTTGACATCAGTAATACAGTGAGAAGTGAAGATGGCTAAAGGAAGAATTTGGAGTTGTAAATCTGGAAATGAGGATAGCACCAGTTCCCCTGAGAGAATACCCCACCACAGGCAAATTTTGAGGAAGAAGGTTAAGCAGGGAGCAAAGAGAGTCCCTTATTAGCTTTATGTAATGAAGTGTGCACTAACATGCATGACTGGGAAGAAGCAATGCTGGGCAACCCCTCCTCCTTTTGCTTTTCTTCCTTCCCTCCTTCCAGATCCTGGCAGCCTCCAGTCCTGCAGCTGTTATGCTGCAAGTGTCAGAGTTGAGCTGCCCATAAACCCAGGTTTTGCTTGGGCTGAAAAGCAATTGTAAAGCAAGGTTTTTAAAAGTAATTGGTCATTTTTACCAGTAGAGGTGTTTTATTTGAGACACATACTTGCCATGCAACAACATTTGGTATACCCAACTTGAGGATTATTATATTTGGTTTGGTTGGTTGCCTAATGGGGGAAAAGAAGGGACACCTGACTTATATAAAAGAGGATCCCATTGGCAAGATATATCCATTGCTGCTCCTGATATGAAGTGATGCTGCAGCTGTTAGCCTAACCTCTTTTAAAATGATTGCCATATACTGTGGGCTTTTTTTCCTAAAAGGGAGAATATTAGTATATGTCAGAGAAGTGCTGTATGTATTAACAGTATTCTGTCTTAATGGCTTGGAATTACAAGACAACATATTGTTGTGCAAATATGGACTTCATAAAGATCATGTGAAAATGGATACTATGATAAGATTAGGGGTAGTTCTTGCTTCATACAAATTCGTGTTATATTTGTCTCACAAAAGAGTGCTCTGTCTCAGTGAAATATTATATATTTCCCAATAAAATGTTCTTTCATGTGGATCAGAGTTGGTGTAAATGGTAAAAGTTCTTTTGTGGGCTACTGATTTCTGGTAGCTGAGTATGTCACCCTGTGTTTTGGGGGCTTTGGGGGAGGGGGTTGACTCTGGTAATCTTGAGCTAGATAAAACTGCTAGAGGAATTGGAACAGCTAGTGTAATTTTGCCTCTGTTCTCAAGTTGAGTTTTCTGAAGTGGCCTGAATTTCTTACACAATATGCTTTATCCCTTGTGTCTATATAGTAGTTCTATTTGAGAGAACAAGGTTTATGTGTTGAAAAAAGCCGAAGTGCAGCAAAGGTCAAATGTACATACTGTACAGCAAATACTAGAAGTAATTTGTGCACCTGTATTTTTGGAAAATGCTTCTTTGTGAGTTACAGTAAAGTGCTTTCTAAAGCTGGGAATGTCTCATTTTTTATTGACTTAAGTTTTCTTTAGCTTGAAAACTTAAAATTCAAAGATTAGGTTTAGAAAGTGACTTTGAGTAGGTATTTTTTAGTTTGTTAGTATGAGAAAATATAGATTATCTGAGTGCTTGTTTTTCATTTAAGATGATGGATCATTCTTTAAGAATAACATGAAAGCATGTAAATTATAAGAATTAGGCCTTATTATGACATAATTACACCTTTAAAATTATGATAAGGCAAAGCTGTAGTGTCTATGTGTACCTGGATATAGTTACACGTAAGTATCTATTATGAGATAAGGCTCATTTTTGTATGTTTCCTAAAGACTAAAATGTAAATCTCTTACATAGATCTGGCCAACATAAAACCAATTAAATTGGTAAGGGTGTAAACGTAATTAAAATGACTCTAAACAAATGAGTAATTCTTGCAGAGGTAGAGAAATACATACAATAATATTGCTTAAAGACACAAGTCAATTAAGCCTGTGGTTTCTCTATGGATAAGTCATCATTTTGAACAAGTGTAATGTCTGCAGATAAACTTTCAGATACAAATTAAGTTGCTCTTTATAGATTTTTTTTATATATAGCACATGCTGAAAAGTATTTTTCTTTGCATACTATGATCAGTATCAGCATAAATTCACCTAAATTTCACAGCATAAGCACTTGGAAATTAAGTAAATGTGACTACAGTTTTTGAATTGTAAAATACATGATGTTATTGCAAGATCCTTCATACCAAGAAATATCACTAAGACATACATTTTTAATGCTCTAAGATGAACTGTTCATCTTTTTACAAAGAAAGAATAATAATATTCAGATGTAACACAGCATTCATGGCCAGAACAGTCTGTTTACTTCTACACTCTGACATTTGAAGCATGTAGGGATTTCAGCAGTGTGAAGGACAAACAAATTCACACAAGAAAATCTCCACTCTTCTGATCCAGCTGCATTTTAATTTTACATTGGTATTCTTGCATTTCTGCATGTTTAGATTTTTCTTCCCCTGTGCAAGGATGACTTTTCTAACATTATGTTTTTAAATCTGACAAGGTCATACAAGCTAAAAAAAAAAAGAAAAAGAAGAAGGGTCATCAAAAGGGGAAAAATAACAGAACTACAGTGAAATGGCTCTCTGTTGGCCTTTGTATCGATTCAAAGTGTGTCAAAAGGGTCTTTTGTCATGCCCCTACCACAGCATACTAATTTGCTAGATCAAGTCTGTCAGAATATCGACTGGAAGTAAAGAACTACAGTGGCAGCTTTTGTGTTTCATACAGCAGGGAGCCTGTGTGTGAAACAGGATTATCAGGGGGTCATGAAGAGAGTCAAGGGATGTCCATCACTTCCCTTCTGGTAATGTAATGGGGCGGGTGCCTGGATGTGATTAAGATGTAGGACACAGGAGGCATAGCAGTGAACAAATCAGACACACACACATGCAAATCAGGTTGGCTGCTGTTAACCACATATTTTTAATGAAAAATCCAGAGACAGACCAAACAAATATCTAAACAGCTGCATTCAGATTAAATATCAAACAGCCTATTCAATGTCTGATATGTGTGTCTGTGCCTGCATCCATGTATGCATGCGTAGAAAATGTACAACACATACAAGAAAGGGTTTAATTCTTATTCTTTTTTTCTTTTTACATTCCAATCTACAAGTGTTTCTTCTACTTCTTTTTCTTCCTGAAAATAGTATTGCTGGATCATTACAACAAACATCCAGGGGAGGTACAAAGATAAAATGATGCTTTGTGCTATGGCTATACATGTACGCCACATTCAGATAGGATGCTCATCACTCTGCTGTGGGCTTAGCCTTGACTTAGATGCCATTGTCATTCTAATATGGCATGAGCAAAATATCTTTCTGAAAACTGAGAAAAAAAGATAAGTATTTGTGTGATTGAACAATACGTAGCTTGAGAAGTGCCTCTTTTTAAAACTGTGGCAGGGAACGTCTGCTTTCTGGAGATGCAGGCTGCATCGCTGTAGCTTATGTGAGAGCTGTGAGGAGCTTTCCAGCACACACTGACATGATTTACAATCCTTGTCATCTGTACAATCCATTTTTCCTTGGTATTGTTCCTAATCTTTAATCCTTTATTTCTGAAAATTGGGTGCTAAGTAGAAAAACAACATCAGATGCCAAAACAACAATCGCTTTTACATGCGTGGCATCTGAGGACCTGATCCAAACCTCACGGACTGAGGGAGGAACCTGAACAGGGTCCAAGGGGTTTTGCACCAGACTCCAGATTCCTTAGTCGAGCAATAGTTATTTCAGTCAGCCTATAAAAAGTTCAGTTGTTCTGAAATGAAAAACTGAAACTTGGAAAAGTTTAAATCTGTTTCTCATTCCCTTTCTACTATTTGCTACTAGACATGACTAAGGCAGTGTCAAGAGCCAGTGATAGAAACTGGGTCCACTAAAGATCCCTCTTTTTTCCCCTTTTTCCTTTCATTTTTCCTTTTCCTTTTCCTTTTCCTTTTCCTTTTCCTTTTCCTTTTCCTTTTCCTTTTCCTTTTCCTTTCCCTTTCCCTTTCCCTTTCCCTTTCCCTTTTCCTTTTCCAAGCAGCAGGGAAAGTTTACAATTGTTTACACAGAAGGTGTTGCTGTGGATGCATAGATAGCATTTTGTCCCTTTTGAAGGCAAAAGCAGAACTCCTGTTGACTGTAATGTGAGTAAAGTAGCACCCTGTTTTACATGTAACTACTGTATCTCCTCTAAAAATGGACTAATTATCTGAGTGCTGTACAACTGCTATCCCATTCAGAGACAAAGAGCTTTGTCAGAGGTAGTCAAAGAGAGCTCTGCCTGCAGCTGAGTAACAATGTCCCACAAACAGGTTTTGTGTGTAGGCGTAGCTAGGAATAATGATTTTGATTTAGTGTTGCATACTGGAGTTAAGCACTGATGGTCAGCTGTTAGGTAGCCACTGCACACAGAGGAAAGGGAATTGCAGAAGTCCATACCAGGTAAGCTTTTATTTGTTTTCA
This sequence comes from Platalea leucorodia, assembly GCF_965183815.1. Taxonomy (NCBI): domain Eukaryota; kingdom Metazoa; phylum Chordata; class Aves; order Pelecaniformes; family Threskiornithidae; genus Platalea; species Platalea leucorodia. Next base: position 18,382,030 of record NC_138858.1, on the reverse strand, counting down.
ATGTCTTTGTTCAACAACATTGGTGCCGTGCAACATTCATTGCAATGGGAGCTCATGTCAAGATGAAGTGATAGTTATTTATTAGAAAATAGCTTTTCTGTGCATATCTCAGGTTGAAGCAACTGCTGTCATAGTTATCATCTGTGTGGAGCTTCAAGGGCAGAACTTGTCATAAAGCATGAATATATGAAAGGAAAAGGTGAGCCCTGGGAGCCACTCTGACAAGAAAGCCTGACTCATTTCTTTCAAGACATACCATGTATCCATGTTTGCCACTGGAAACAACCTTTATTCCTGCCAAGGAACAATTTCCACTTACCTGTTTTCTAGGACTTTTAAGTTTTATTTCAGAGTCAGAGACCAGGCCTGAAGAAGGTAGAATGGTAAAGAGGACTATTTTTCTGAAAAATGCGGTTCCGCCATACGTTTTTCTAAACTTCAGATCTTCTTATCAGGGAGCAAAACTTGTGATCCTGAACTATCCAAATGAGCGGCAACCAGCAGAGGCTAAGACAAGTATTGAAAAAGATACTATCTAATTATTTTAAGAGAGGAGAGCTATAGAAAACATGTAAGACATTTGTTTGTCTCCTGGGCCTCATGTGAAATGGCAGTGTAATTATAAAATGAGACATGCAAGACAGCTGTGAGGTAGGAGACATTGCACAGTATTTTGTTGCTTTGATGTGAGGTCTCCAAAGATGGAGGTATGCATCACATGAAGAGGGAACCACAGAGCGCAAACCAGTACGATTTCTGGTCAGAATGACATAACCTACATGTCATTCTGTGGAAATGTTGGTATATGGACTACCTTGTACTTTCAGAGGCCAGACTGATCTGTATAGGAGTCTGATTGAGAGAGTCCCTTGGGAGGCAGTTCTGAAGGGCAAAGGAGTCCAGGAAGGACAGACATTCTTCAAGAAGGAAATCTTAAAGGCACAGGAGCAGGGTGTCACCATGGGCTGAAAGACGAACCGGCAGGGAAGAAGACCGGCCTGTCTGAACAGAGAGATTTGGCTGGAACTCAGCAAAAAAAAAAGAGTTTACAGTCTTTGGAAGAGGAGGCAGGTAACTCAGGAAGACTACAAGGATATTGTTAGGTTATGCAGGGAGAAAATTAGAAGGTCCAAAGCCCAACTGGAGCTTAATCTCGCTACTGCCATAAAAGACAACAAAAAATGTTTCTACAAATACATTAGCAACAAAAGGAGAGCTAAGGACAATCTCCATCCTTTATTGGGTGTGGAGGGAAACATCGCCACAAAGGATGTGAAGAAGGCTGAGGTACTTAATGCCTTGTTTGCCTCAGTCTTTAATAGTCAGACCAGTTATCCACAGGGTATTCAGCCTCCTGAGCTGGGAGACGGAGATGGGAAGCAGAATAAAGCCCCAATAATCCAAGAGGTAACAGTTAGCAACCTGCTACACCACTTAGACACACACAGGTCTATGGGGCCAGATGGGATCCAGCCAAGGGTACTGACGGAGCTGGCAGAAGTGCTCACCAAGCCACTTTCAATCCTTTATCAGCAGTCCTGGCTACCCAGGGAGGTCCCAGTCAACTGGAGGTTAGCAAATGTGACACCCATCTGCAAGAAGGGCCAGGAGGACGATCCAGGGAACTACAGGCCTGTCAGCCTGACCTCGGAGCCAGGGAAGGTTATGGAGCAGATCATCTTGAGTGCCATCATGTGGCATGTACAGGACAACCAAGGGATCAGGCCCAGTCAACATGCGTTTAGGAAAGGCAGGTCCTGCTTGACGAACCTGATCTCCTTCTGTGACAAGGTGACCCACTGAGTGGGTGAGGGAAAGGCTGTGGATGTTGTGTACCTGGACTTTAGTAAAGCCTTTGACACCATTTCCCACAGCATTCTCCTGGAGAAACTGGCTGCTCATGGCTTGGGTAAGTGCACTCTTCACTAGGTAACAAAGTGGCTGGATGGCCAGGCCCAAAGAGTTGCGGTGAATGGAGTCAAATCCAGTTGGTGACCGGTCACAAGTGGTGTTCCCCAGGGCTCAGTACTGGGGCCAGTTCTGTTCAATATCTTTATCAATGATCTGGAGGAGGGGATCGAGGGCACCCTCAGTAAGTTTGCAGATGACATCAAGTTGGCTGGGAATGTCGATCTGCTGGACGGTAGGAAGGCCCTACAGAGGGATCTGGACAGCCTGGATTGATGGGGTAAGGCCAGCTGTATGAGGTTCAACAAGGCCAAGTGCTGGGTCCCCTGTACTCAGCATTGGTGAGGCCGCACCTCGAATACTGTGTTCAGTTTTTGGGTCCCTCACTTCAAGAAGGACTTTGAGGTGCTGGAGCATGTCCATAAGAAGGGCAACAAAGCTGGTGAAGGGTCTAGAGCACAGGTCTTATGAGGAGTGGCTGAGGGACCTGGGGTTGTTTAGCCTGGAGAAAAGGAGAGTTAAGGGAGACCTTATTGCTCTCTACAACTTCCTGAAAGGAGGTTGTAGCGAGGTGGGGGTTGGTCTCTCCTGCCAAGTAACAAATGGTAGGACAAGACAAAATGGCCTCAAGTTGCTCCAGTGAAGGTTTCATTTGGATATTAGGAAAAACTTCTTTACTGAAAGAGTAGTCAGGCACTGGACCCGTCTGCCCAGGGAAGTGGAAGAGTCCTCATCCCTAGAGGTATTTAAAAGATGTGTAGATGTGTTGCTTCAGGACATGGTTTAGTGGTAGACTTGGCAGTGCTAGGTTAACAGTTGGACCTGATGATCTTAAAGGTCTTTTCCAACCTAGTCAATTCTGTGATTCTATGATTCTATGATATGAGGGTCAGAATGCATCTGAGGCAGACCTGATGCAATTGCATGCTCAGTATTATTTCCTTGTGTCTCACCCAGTGAAATTTTAAATGTAACCCAAAATTATTTGAAAGACAAAAGAAAGATGTCTTTTCACAAAATGAGAAAGTACAGTAGACAGTCATACAAAGAAAAAATATTTTCTTTATGATGTCAAATTAATATTCGGCATTTTGCAATACAAAACTTGTTCCCTCCATCTTTTCCCCATCCCCCAGGACTCAGACTCTCAACTTGCAAATAACATAATGCTGGGTGTGAAATGTCACAATTTTTTTTGGCCTTTAAGGCTCTGTCCACTCCTGTAAGCCCTGGATTAGAGCCTATAGCTTGTCACCAAAGGCAGTTACAAAATACCCAATAGGAAACAATGCTCTGTCACTAATAGTCAGGGCTTTTTTTTTTTCTTTGTTTGTGCACAGTGCAACAAAATGCTGCCAACAAGGAAAAAATATATATCTAAATAGAGTTCAAGGAGATGGTAAAATATAACCCATCTGCCTGATCCATGGTTACTGGAAGCAGTATGCCTTAGCATCTAACCTACAGTGTGGCTTTCTCTTTTACCACACAGACATCCCTACACATGCTTGTTTAGATCCGAGAGCAAAGTAACTAAGGCCAGTTTGCTGGCTGAACTCCAAAGCAAATAATTATTTTCTAATTAAAAGTCCCCAGCACTTTTACATATATATGATATGTAACGATTTCGTATTGCTACAGAGCTGCATGTTGTCAATTTTTTTATACAGTTCTAGAGGTTGCTTTACTCTATGTGTGTTCATATATACACACACACACATATTTATATTTTAATGAGCACACGTGAATCAACCTTCATTTATCTTTTACCTATTTTCCAACTGATTTAGCTTTCTGATAAGCGTCTGTAAAGTGTTTTGTTATATTTATTATATATTTTTCAGTCATTACAGTACAAGATTCGAACTGTTTGATGGTATCTGATAATCCTTCTTGTACCCTTTTCACTGTTTTGAACACCATAATTACTTTCTGCACACTGGAAAAGTAGCAAAACACTAAATGTGTTTTGGTTTTTTTTCCCCTATAATTTCTGAATGATACATAAGGATTTGGTAAACTGATAGCAAGAAAGTTAAACCACACATTTTAGAGCAATTTCTGAAACATTACAAAGTGAATCCTGTGACAAGCATTCCCTTCTGAGAAGGGAATAAAGAAGTACAGATTAGTCCATTAATCTGAATTGTAAAATGTTAATAACATGTTTAAATAATTTTCTACTGCTGTAGCAATTTATTTGCACATTGTGTCAAGAATCTTTTACGGAAATATGAAGTGCCCTACTTTTGGAAAGGACTAAAATATTTTTGGACAGCTCTTGCTGCCTCAAGAACAGCAACAGAGAGTTGCTGAGGACAGAGAAGTACTCAGATGTCATAATTAAGAGCTCTGTATGTACCACAATTTGGTGCCTCAGAAAGTTTTAACTTGAGACAGAGCAGTACGTTCTGATTTTATTGACTTTTACAGCCCTTGACCTGTGACAAAATGATGAAAAAAATTCTAATTTTCCTCTAGTTACAGTAAATGTTTTTTTAAGTAGACACTTAAAGTAAAGCATCTAAGTATCTTAAGTATATTTAAGTATTGTAAGTAAAACATCTAAGTATCTAAATAAAGAAGTTGTATTTTACAGGGCTTTCAGGTCCCTTTAACTACACTAGAAATCAGATTCACTTACTCCAACTTCTAAACCACGTGGGAGTGTGGAACCGGTTCACAGAGCAGGGCTCTGGTTTTGGCTTTGGCTAGAAAAGATGCCCTTCCAGCAGGGACCCTGGCATGGATGGCCTGAGGCAGCACCACAGCTTCTCTCCCAGATTAGTCCTGAGAACATGGTGTTAGAGAACAGAAGATGGACATAGTGCTGTGTTTTATATACACATATTCACATCCTCCCTGCTTGGAAGTACGACACAGAAGCCCATTTTTGAGACTTACACTCAGAGTATTAGATCTGACTGAATTGTGATGATTCGAAGACCAGCATTTGGACCACATAATTATCACTGCAACTTTCTGTTTTATATCAGCACAGAGCAGTCTAAATGTAGTAGAAGACCCTCCATTCAGAACAGGGACGCACTGGTACACTGTTAAGCAATCCAGTACTGTATATGATGTCATTGCTGCCACAGTACAAAAAGACTCAATAAAGCAAATATACTGGTAGGTGTGCATGCAAAATGACTGTGGTTATATAGACTAACTATTCATTACTATACTCTGGTGTAACTATACCTTACCTTTAGAATCATAGAATCATAGCATCATAGAATCATTAAGGTTGGAAAAGACCTCTGAGATCATCAAGTCCAACCGTTAACCTAACTGCCAGGTCCACCTTTAAACCATGTCCCTAAGCATCACATCCTCACATTTCTTGAACACTTCCAGGGACTGTGATTGCACCACTTCCCTGGGCAGTCTGTCCCAATGCCTAACCACTTTGTTCATGAAGAAATTTTTCCTAATATCTAATCTAAATCTCCCCTGCTGCAACTTGAGGCCATTTCCTCTCGTCCTGTTGCTAGCTACCTAGGAGAAGAAACCAACCCCTACCTCACTACAACCTCCTTTCAGGTAGTTGTAGAGAGCAATAAGGTCTCCCTTAACTCTCTTTTTCTCCACACTAAACAACCCCAGGTCCCTCAGCCACTCCTCATAAGACCTGTGCTCTAGAGCCTTCACCAGCTTTGTTGCCCTTCTTTGGACACACTACAGCATCTCAATGTCCTTCTTGTAGCGAGGGTGTTGTGGTTTAACCACAGCCAGCAACTAAGCACCACACAGCCGCTTGCTCACTCCCCCCACCTCAGTGGGATGGGGGAGAGAATTGGAAGGGTGAAAATCAGAAAACTCGTGGGCTGAGATAAGAACAGTTTAATAATTGAAGTAAAATGAAATAGAGTAGTAGTAGCAGTAGTAGTAGTAGTAATAATAATTAAAAAAATGATAATAATATAAACCAATAATAACATACAAAGCATAATATACACTATACAATTCGCTGACTGATGCCCAGCACATTCTTGAGCAGTGATCACTGCCCCCCAGCCAACTCCCCTCAGTTCATATACTAAGCATGACATCATACGGTATGCCCTTTGGCCAGTCTGGGTCAGCTGTCCTGGCTGTGCCCCCTCCCAGCTTCTTGTGCACTGGGCAGAGCATGGGAAGCTAAAAACTCCTTGACTAGTGTAAGCATTACTTAGCAACAACTAAAACATCAATGTGTCATCAACATTCTTCTCATCGTAAATCCAAAACACAGCACTATAGCAGATTCCAGGAAGAAAAAACAACTCTATCCCAGCAGAAACCAGGACAGAGGGACCCAAAACTGAACACAGTATTGGAGGTGCGGCATCACCACTGCTGAGTACAGGGGCACTCTCACCTCCCTGGTCCTGCTGGCCACACTATTCCTGATACAAGCCAGGATGCTATTGGCCTTCTTTGCCACCTGGGCACACTGCTGGCTCATGTTCAGCCGGCTGTCGACAAACACCCCCAGGTCGTTTTCTGCCAAGCAGCTCTCCAGCCACTCCTCCCCCAGCCTGTAGCGTTTCATGGGGTTGTTGTGACCCAAGTGCAGGACCCAGCACTTGGCCTTGTTGAACCTCATACAGTTGGCCTTACCCCATCAATCCAGGCTGTCCAGATCCCTCTGTAGGGCCTTCCTACCCTCCAGCAGATCAACATTCCCAGGCCTGTAGTTCCCTGGATCGTCCTCCTGGCCCTTCTTGCAGATGGGTGTCACATTTGCTAACCTCCAGTTGACTGGGACCTCCCTGGGTAGCCAGGACTGCTGATAAAGGATTGAAAGTGGCTTGGTGAGCACTTCTGCCAGCTCCGTCAGTACCCTTGGCTGGATCCCATCTGGCCCCATAGACCTGTGTGTGTCTAAGTGGTGTAGCAGGTTGCTAACTGTTACCTCTTGGATTATTGGGGCTTTATTCTGCTTCCCATCTCCGTCTCCCAGCTCAGGAGGCTGAATACCCTGTGGATAACTGGTCTGACTATTAAAGACTGAGGCAAACAAGGCATTAAGTACCTCAGCCTTCTTCACATCCTTTGTGGCGATGTTTCCCTCCACACCCAATAAAGGATGGAGATTGTCCTTAGCTCTCCTTTTGTTGCTAATGTATTTGTAGAAACATTTTTTGTTGTCTTTTATGGCAGTAGCGAGATTAAGCTCCAGTTGGGCTTTGGACCTTCTAATTTTCTCCCTGCATAACCTAACAATATCCTTGTAGTCTTCCTGAGTTACCTGCCTCCTCTTCCAAAGACTGTAAACTCTTTTTTTTTTGCTGAGTTCCAGCCAAATCTCTCTGTTCAGACAGGCCGGTCTTCTTCCCTGCCGGTTCGTCTTTCAGCCCATGGTGACACCCTGCTCCTGTGCCTTTAAGATTTCCTTCTTGAAGAATGTCTGTCCTTCCTGGACTCCTTTGCCCTTCAGAACTGCCTCCCAAGGGACTCTCTCAATCAGACTCATAAACAGGCCAAATTCTGCCTTTCTAAAGTCCAGGATAGTGGTTTTGCTGACTCCATTCCTTACTTCTCCAAGAATCGAAAACTATGATTTCATGGTCACTGCGACCAAGACAGCCTCCGACCAGCGCATCACCCACCAGGCCTTCTCTGTTCGTAAGCAGCAGGTCCAGCGGGGCACCTCCCTTGGTTGGCTCACTTACCATCTGCATCAGGAAGTTATCTTCCACACACTCCAGGAACCTCCTAGACTGTTTCCTCTCTGTTGTGCTGTATTTCCAGCAGTGATCTGTTAAGTTGAAGTCTCCCACGAGAACAAGGGCCAGCAATCGTGAGACTCCAGCCAACCACTTGTAGAATGCTTCATCTATTTCTTCATCTTGCTTGGGTGGTCTATAACAGACTCCCACCAGGATATCTGCCTTGTTAGTCTTCCCCCTGGTTTTTACCTATAACACACATGCGCTTTGAAAGCACACATGCACTGTTCCTTTCCTTTCCTGTTATTTCAATGTGTGACTTCCTTCTGATAGATACAGATTTAGGATACTGAGGAAAGGGATACATATTTATGACTAGATTCTCAGATCTGTCATATTTAGTACTAATAGTAGTAATAGTAGCCGTATCTGTAGAAATAGTAGTAGTACTATTAGGAGCTGTAGTGCTAGTACATGTTATATAGGTGAACCAGAACATAGGAATTCTGCAATCACAGAACATAAAACGACCTTTTGGTCCACTTATACTCTAGGACAGAAGGTAGGGAGGCAATAAAATGAATAACCTAGACCACTAGCCTAGCTCTGAGACTAAGCTTGTAATTTGGAGTTGCATATAGAAAAGTAATTTCAGACCCACTGTGTTAGGAGTCATGATGCTGAACTTCATAAAGCATTTCCCCTGGAGCAAAGATGTAGCCTCTACAAGTGACAAGTGGGGAGACGTTGCAGAGGGATACCTGTCTCAGATGGTAATCTACAAGAGTGAATAAAGAGCAGTTGCTTAGAAGTAGCCAGAAAAGACGTTTTGTGAATGAGACTGCATTTTAAATCCTACTTCTCTCCAGGACTTAGTCCCCCTGACTATCAGATTCAAGTAAACCTCATTATCTATTTCATTTCCCTGGCCCAGAAGTGCCAAGAACAGTCTCAAGGATGTAGGGAGATGTGACTATTCCTTGTAGTGATTAGAGCCTACACCAACTTTGCAAAAAAAAAAAAGGATCAAAGATCATGCCATTCTTGATGATTCTGTTTTTTAGATAACCTGCAGCTCAGAAAGTCATTCTCTTCTGCCTGAACAAATTTAAATTCACATCATCCACTTCCTGGTTTGAGGTACTGAAAGAATTAGCTAGCCCTTATAAAATGCTTTGAAGAAGAAAAACACTTTGCAAGTGATGTGTTGAAGCACTGTTGGTGATATGGAACTACCCCAAAATACTATCTCCCTGTCACCCTTTGCAAACAGCTGTCAGTAATCAAGAAGCACTTTTAGTAGCCTTCACAGATGCCCGTCCTTCAGTGACACTGAATTCTTCCCGCATCACTGTTTCAACATTTTTTTATAATCAGCTCACTTTGCTTACGAACATCTATATAACACCCACAAGTATACACACTTGCCTACTGAATTATTTTCCATTTCTGTGTAATACACCCACTCATCTACCCACCTGTTTATCCATCCGTCCATCCATCCATCCATCCATCCATCCATCCATCCATCCATCCATCCATCATTCATGCTTTGATATAGGTGGCATTACTCTAGCACTCAAGGACTTTACAGGTCAGTGGATTTATCCTGCCAGTATCGAGAATAGGGAAACAGTCTTACCCACATTTTGCAGTGTCACAGAAGTCACATAAGTGACTGAAGAAGAAAGCAAACTGTCTTGTCCAAAACTTAATGGAAATCTATTGTAGAAATTAGTTTCTTCAACTAATTCAATATGTCTTTTCTCAAACCAGGGATAAAACTTTTCTTAGAATCCTTTTGTGGTCCTTGTGGTCTTTTATTTCTTGTTTAAGCTAAGAATCCTTCAGGCCCACCATGGCTATTGCTGTCTGATACCACATTCACAGGCACCTTGAATAAATACCTCTTCTTTGTCCTAAATCAGAAACTTGGAAAGAATTTCCCTGCAGGCATTTATTCCAGGACTATCCTGGTTTCTGTTTTTAAATATTCTAGTACTGGCCATTTCAATTTCTGTTTCTAACTGCAAATGTCCAAATTCTTTAAACAATGTTTTTGATGAATGTCAGAGTTCATTTCAACTAGTGGCATCACCTGATGTCAACTTTTATTTTTCTGCTCTTCCATTTAACTCTGCTTAGAAACACTCTCCTTAATTAACATTGTAATCTTTTGTTCTGAGATGATTTGTATCTTCTTGAAACATCAAAATGATTTCTTCCTAAAATGATAGTGTTTTAGGTATCTTTCCATCCATATGATTTTTATGTCAAGTCTACTAGTTAATTGACACAATTTTTAAATCTGTCACCTTGAGTTTCCTCTCTCCCAATATTTTCAGTAAAGCTGGAATGGCTCCACCATTACACCCCAGACCTTCTGCATCTCACTGAAGCTTATAAGAGGAAAAGAGCTGTCATATTACATTACTCCCGTATCCAATCTCTCACTTCACCTGCCTGGATGACCATAATAACTGCATCATAGAAGTAATCCTTGCACTTCTGGACTCTGACAACTGGGGAAGGCTTATTCACTTTCTGCTCAGGTGCAATCATTGTCATGTACAATAACAACTTAGGGGTGAACTACAGCGGAATGAGACAAATGCTGAGAACATCAACTAAGACCCTTCTTCTTGTCCAGAGACTAGTATTTCTATTAAAATATTGAAAATATCAAGACATCTCTTATAATAGAGTCTTCATTTATGGATCCAAATTTAGTCCTTACTATGCCAACAAGCTCTCATTTCCTCTTTCTCTTAGGGCAATTTAACCTACAGCCAAACAAATGCTACATTGCATGGAAGGAAATAAATATGAATCCAAGCCAGAAACAGTTTTACTCTCCAGAAGCAGATTTTTTCTATTGAAAAATGTTTAGATTAAACTCCATTAAAAAGTTATGGCCTATTTTTATTATTGATCTGTCCAAAAATTTCAAATACAATTAGTTCAGGATTTTGGCACAAGGAATTGTTAGGTAGTTACATCTTTTGAATGTGTCTTGGGAATACAACAGTTGGATTTATTAAAGCTTTATGCTAACAGATAGAGAAGAGTCAGGGAAAAAAAAATTATTCTAACATTAGAAAATGAGAAAAGTTTCAGACTAATCTACCATTATGAGGGAGGCAGGATGCTGATATGATGTTTTTAAGTAAGTCAGGGTTCAGCAGCAACATTAAGAAATATTTTTCCTTTTTTCTATGTGCTGTCCACCTCATAAAGTCTGAATCATCCATAACATTAATTTTGAGATCAGAATTAGGCAAACTGAATTCTTGTATGGTTTTAGGATTTAAGTTCTTAGATTTTTGGTTCAGTTTAATAAGGTCAATTGAATTTCAAAATTTCTGTCAAGAAAAGCTTGTGTAAGCTGGGTAACAAAATATTCATGAACGAAAGGAGTAGTGTTTGCTGAAGATACAAAAATGTAACCATGCATGCAATGACAGTTACAGATAATAAAAGATAAGACCACTTTTTTCCACACCTCTTTATTTAAAAAAAAAAAAAAAGTTAAAAAAAATTGTATGTATAGGATAACAAGAACAATGAAACCTTTGTATGATACTTGTAAAGTTGTAGCATCAAGAAATACACTGAACAATGTGCCCCTTGATAGAAAGCCTTTTAAAGAGAGAACAACTGTAGTCCAGGAAATTTGGCCATAGCTTGATATTTTCTGAAATTTATATTTAGAACAACTTGGCACAAATATATCACAAGTAGCTAACCTAAAACCTGCTAGCACAGCCTGTGGCTAGCAGTGGTGTACAAGCTCATGAAACCATACAAGTTTTGCTAGTAAGTACAGGATCTGGTCCAGTCAAAAGTAAATTCAAAGCGTTAAATATCATGAATCACAAGAAATAAGCCTCTCTAAAATAAGAAAGTCTAAAATTTGCAAAAGAAAAAAAAGCAAGGGTTTGAAAGAGAGTATAGAAGGCAAGTAGCCCTCTGCTATAAGGAATATGATGTTTTATATGACCTCTTCTTCCACTGTATTAGCAGTAAATGGAAGGATTTACATGTTCATATTTATTCACTGTTAAAATAAGCTATTGATCCGATTCATCATTCTATGTTATGAACATGGTATAAAAAAAAAAAAAGTTCACAATGCTTTATCGTTGAAAGTTTTTGTTTAAATGTTCTAAAGCATTTGTAAAAACTAAACCACTGCTAGGCTTTGCAATTTCTAGTCTATGATTTCTTAATGAGAGCACAGCACACAAACTATACACACGCGCGCACACGCACACACACACACACACAGAGTCATATATACCCACAGGTTTTTTGTTTTTTTTTTTCAGAAAATGGTAAAAATACATATTTTAATCCATCAAAATTCAACCACCCTCAAGTGTAAGTGAACATCTGCTTTCATCTAAAAAACATTTTAAACTTCTTGACATTTACAAGAATTGTAATCCCTAGAGACTAACACTTTTCTTTTCAGAGAAAATCCATATCATGGATGGCTTTATGGTAGGAAACTGCAGTCTGCTGTATGCAATTGTAAATGAACACACAGCATAGTCATCTCATAAGCTCACTGAAACTTCAGCATTTGACTCAGTAGAAAAAATTATCAGGGAAAGAGAATGAAAAATGCTACTAGAGTTTCTATAAAGTCTCTAAACTTATTCTTTTATTTTTATGGATTTTTAATTATAGCCCTTGTTTAATAGTGTTCTAAGTCAGCTTTCCCTGTTACTAGAGGGAAAATAAGATCAACTTATTAATGCAACTTACAAAAAATAGGGAAATATAAAATATTCTATCTAGCTTTTTAGCCATTTTAAAAACTGTATGTTTAAGTACCTATCTATAAGTTTGATTCTGCTCTCAATTAACTTATCACTTGAGTTACATTTTGTATTGTATTTTGAACTGAAACAGGATATAAGGTGTGGTCCTCCTTCTTCAGGGGCCAGGACCATGACCATTTGTTCTTCCCAAGAACAGACCAAGTGTTCAGCACACTCCTAGGAGCCAGGAGCTCCCTCTGCCTCTGCCAACATGCCCTGCCTCATCTTTAATATTGCTTTCAAATTATACTTTTTCTTTGTCCTACAATATGTGAGTTTAAACTGCAGTGAAGGTCTATTGCAAAATTGCAAACTAAAAATACTTTAATGTTCTTTCACATGCTGTGAGACAGAACCTAAACACAGCGGCACTGAGTTAAAAGCATACCATTGCTTCATTGACCTAAATGTTTGCTAGTCAAACGTGGATTCAAACAATAACATAATTGTTTTTACTTTTATCAGTTCCCATGAGACAAGATTCTTAGTCATTGAGTTGCTGTGCTCCTTTTTAAAGGTGTTCGGTATGTCCATTTCTCATTTAATTTAATGACAAGATAGCTTGTTCAAATCCTACCAGTGTCTTACGTATCTTATGAATAGCGCCAGTATAAATAAGAATTACCAAATGCAATTAAGTTCACTTCTTTAAAACATGCAGTAAATCAGGGCAGCTATCTCCAGCAGGCAAGGAAATACAAATTATGTGAGACAAGTATATCGAAAATGTTGTGTGTGAAACTTGTCCATGCCTGTTTAAGTGCATCTTATTATCCTTAATAGTAATGATTGTCCTTGATAACAATTATTATCCTTGAGATATATCTCTGTATGTATAAGTATACTGGCATGTGACCAAATCCAAATGAAATATGACAGTCACACAAGGTACTACCCATCAGCTGAGCTGCTGTGATTCAGCTGACGTAAAGGTCCTTGTGAACGATGTTAGGACTTTGACATTTAAACACTTACTGAACAATTCTGGCAGTTTGGGATGCTACTTCCTCCAGCTTATTTGTCATCAGTCTCCTCCCGGAATTACTCCACATCAGAGCTGCCAAAATGGAGCCTGAGCACTTTAGTGCAATGTCTACCAATTTGGTCCTGACAGTCAAAAGAAAAGTTAAACCAAGATACTGGGCTTTTAACTGAAGCACCTGAAGAACTGACACACACTCTGTTTTACTAAATAATTCCCAGTTGTGGAGTACAACATGTTAGCTGCTGCTTCCTTGGCTTATCTGAATTTTAAGCTAATGAATTTCATTTCACAGCTGGAATGGATAGGGAAGTACATGTAGAGAATTATACAGCTGAGCTCAGCTTAAAAGCTGTTTTCTAAGTCATTTGATTATGTATGATGGTGTCCTCACAACCTGAGACAATTTTTTGTCCCCTTTTCCACTTTGAGTTTGTCATGATAGCCTTATATTCAATCATTTATTTTTAAGATTAAATTTCTGTTAATCTCTGTATTTTTTTCCCTTCAGTATACACACAGATAACTCTCATTAAGGGAAAACTTCAAATGCCAGAATGAGAGGAATATCTCTCTCCTCATATGTTTTCTCTGACATGAAATGCAGGAAATACAGTTTACCATATTTTGCAAAGGCATGAGGCTGCATACTGGGCATAGTTGTTAATGAAAGACAGCTACAGTGCAGACTGAATGGCTAAGACCAAGATAAGCATAAGCATAGATAACAGACAAATGCAGTCTTTGCAACTTGTTAGTCTTGACTACCAAGAATTAGTTCTGTAAGTAAAATCAGCCTAGTTCACTCTCTACGTCATGTGCAACAGCTCACAAGTTTCATCTGTCTAAGCGTGATGGTTCACTTGGTCTCTGAACTACAGTTTCCTTTTCCACTGTCTTGCTGAGTCTCTCCACAGCTCAAGCAGCATTAATAAGGTGGAAGATAAGGAGGGGTGTGCCTGCTGAAGTCCACATGAATACATGCCTGCATCCTCAGCAGGAATAAAGCAGGAGAAATTACAGCAAATTAAAAACAGTCTTAGAGCAAGCCACCAAAGTTAGCCAGAGTTAGTCAAATGAGCAGCATGTTCCCCATAGCTGTAGAATAACCTTGTTATGCCTATGGTTTCTTCTGAAGAAGAGTGTTCATCCTCCACACACAATTTGCAAACGGTGATAAACTCCATTCACTGCAGCCAGGTTTCTGACAAGTACTCCTCTTTCTTTCATTCCTGCCTTTAGTTGAGCGTTTTATTTAAATAGCCCATCACAGGAGTAATGTTTTTTAAAATAATGTTTACCATATTATAAGGTCATTTTTTCTTCCATTTCAAGAGTGGATTTTTTAAAAACAGTAGATGTGTTCACTGCCACCAGAAATCATGTGAAATCTCTAGACTTTATCCTCCATTCATGACTCTCTTCCCACATCCCTGGATTACACTGTAGTGTAACAAATGCTGTAGAACAAAAGAGCCTGTTCCGCTCACTTAACAAGTTTAATTTGACATTACCCACTCTTTTATTTTACTCAATCAAGATCATTTCTGTATGTGGTGCTAATGATATCTTTGGAGGTGGCTGAAACCCAATTGCATTTGATTTTGTCACTTGAACTGAAATTGCATGTCTAATAAATGGGAAATTTCATGATCTATGGATTGAAATCTGGATTTAATGTCCTCATCCCACTTTTTGATTAGATAAAGAAAACCACAGATGGATGGGTTTAGCACTATTCTTTACTTCTGCATTTCACTCCATAATCTGTAATTCCACGCTGTGCTGTGCTATGCTATGCTATAGAAACTTTGTATATAAAATAGAAAGTACTATCCATCTATAAAAGGCTTGACTTTTCCTCACTAATCCAATAGGCTCAACAAGTTCTTTTGCCAGAGCTATGTGCTCTGTGTGATTGTCTACACAAAGGCATGGCAATAACATCTGCATTTGTGAGGCATGTGTGAGTACTCCAACACACACTAATTTTCCAACCACTGGGAGGGGTACCTCTGCACAGGCAGACTCAAGCTGCTCCTACAGCCAAGTTGCAGCCCACGCTGCGGTCTGGCTGGTTGCCTTAGGACCTCAAGATGCAAAGTAGCATACTCAGTAATACAATGATTTACACAGTCCTTACAGACAGATGATCCATAGTAGTTCTTGTTTTGTTTTATATATATATATATATATATTTATCCAGTTCTGCCCTTACACTAAGAAAAGCCATAAGATGCAAAGGTCTCATAGCACTGCTTATTGCTTACCTACCCTAATGTTACCTATACAGCATCTCAGACTCAGCTGAACAGGAACCAGCTGTGTCGGAGCATAGTGATAACTTGGCCGTCAGTAGTTCCCTGCGGAGCACTGAGCCATTGATGTACTCCCAATCAATTCCTACACAGTTACAGTTCAGTGAGCTATTTAAAGAAAAAGATGACTGTGTAAAGCAAGAGGCATATTCAAAGAGAAGAACAGATTGAGAAACAAAGAACTAAAAGCAAGGCAGAACCTGAAGCACTGGAGATAGACCTGGCAGAGAGAAGGTGGACAAAAAGAGGAAGGAAAAAAAAAGCATGAAAGACACAAAACTTTGTGGTGGAAATCCTCAGATAATGAGACATTCATATCAGCAGCATTATTTGATACTTCTAATACTTTTAATATGAAAAGGCACTTAAATTCTTTAGTATAAGTTCTAATTTCTCTGCCTAGACACCGTGTGAAACTTAACTCACCAGGATAAGCCAAGTGGTCAGGAAAACCATTGGAAGAAACATAAAAGAAGTTTCAGTGATTAAAATAATATAGCTAATCTTTCCAGTGAGGACTTCTGATATTACCTTAATGACTATATTATAAATGTAGTATGTTCTGGTGATTACTGAACTTAAATATCTCAGTCAGTCAAAAGGAATACAAAATGTAACAGGTATTCAGATAGAATATTATTAAAATCTCTGTTGATTGTTTCTATTTCAATATAACTATAACATGCAGTTAACTTCTTGTCCTTGGACTGTTTTTTAGCATATTTCTTAAGCATGTATTTTTAAATTATTTTCAGAATCAAAATATACTTTTCAAAAATATATTACTAGAATTATTTCTATTCTCTTAATACCATTTTCATGGTTAATTAGAAAAACAAACCAAAGCCAGGCTTTTTTGCCAAAATTCAATGCCTGAAAATAAAAATAGAATATGCTTTCAAACAAAAATGAAAATAATTTTCTTTTTTCTTCATGTAA
Organism: Platalea leucorodia; assembly: GCF_965183815.1. Taxonomy (NCBI): domain Eukaryota; kingdom Metazoa; phylum Chordata; class Aves; order Pelecaniformes; family Threskiornithidae; genus Platalea; species Platalea leucorodia. The sequence goes on along the minus strand of NC_138858.1, from coordinate 18,365,400 downwards.
ATTGAAATTTATTTTCATTTATTAAGAATATTCATGGGATAAACATTCACTCTTCTTTCCTTCACTCCTGATATTAACACTTAAAAGTATTTAACATAATTAGCTGCAGCTTTACAAATCCAAACAGTTTAGCAACTTATCTTAACCAAACCAGTAAACAATCACTTTCAGAAACTGGTCTTACAGATCACAGTGAAATTCTAACTCCCCAGTGCCAAAATGTAATAACATAAAACATGTATTTTTTTTGCCACAAAGAGAAAAAGCATGAAAAGATGAAGATGTAAAGCAAAAAAAAAACAACCTGCAGAACTGCAGTTGAAATGAGCATGTCTTAAATATCCATGGGTTTTTGAACTGTTTTTTTAAAATGTCCAAATGGTAGCCCCTGTAAGTCATAGCCTTTTCAAAACATTCGGGCTCCAGTTTGAAGAGGTTCTGACAGCAGTGCTAAAAGAAAGGATGTGAGTTCAAGACTCTTAATACTGCTGCTTATGGGAAAAAAGCATTCTCTTCCAGAAATCTGTAGTTTAGCAGAACCCATTCTATATACGCTAAAATAGAGCCAAAGTTCAATTTAAAGTGCTGTTGCACACTTTACCAAAGCTCTTGACTTCAGAATTTTTTTCTCAACTGGGCTTACAAATCCTGTACCTGTTGACCTTCAGAACATGGTACAAGACCATTTATTCTCTCAGCTTTTTGCTTTTGTGTGTGTCTGAACGAGGTGAGGAAAGAAGGAAGAATCGTCTAGGGAAGTCACTGGTGTTTAAGACAGATGACATGAACAAAAAAACATTCAGCTGAAACTGCTGGAGAAAGACAGATAGGCAGAATGCAATTAGTCAAACACTATTAGCAAGACTACCATAAAATGGGCTAATTTTTTCTCATTTACACTGGTTTATAGCAGGTACACAATAAAAATATTGCCTATATTTGGAGCGAAGAAACAAATTTCCATTCCTGATTGCAGCTGGGGTTTAAAGTCTTCAGTTTCCATTGTTGGTTTGAATTGCTGCTCATGAAGTGAAATGCTTGTAATGCATTTGGAAAAATATTAACCATTACAAATTGATTGGCCTAGTATCTTGCTAATATAGTTAGACACAGCAGAGTGACTGAAGCATTCAGTATTAGTATCAATTGGGATTTCTTTGCTTAAGTCAACTCCTCTGAAACCTCTAGAGAATATTCTTTATCTAATATGTAGGGCTTCCTCATAATCACTAACCTGAATTTTAATTATCTCTAAAATAAGAGATTAATAGCACAAAATTACTTCAAGAATGCTGGAGGCATACAGTATAAAATCAAAGCACCAAATTTCTGACAGGTCTTTACCTTGAATGAGACTATTGTTTCAAAGGGCCACAGACTTCTATATTGTGTTCAATTATGTCAAATAATGGTTTAAAAATTTGCTGCATTTGTATCTGCTATGAAAATAGAATTAAAAATGAAATATTGATAATTATGCTAAATATATAAAATTCATTTGAGTATGTTCTGATGTGTTGTCAGAGAATATTCAATCTATCTGATGCAAAAACTGAAGGAAAAATATTTTGTTGTCTTAAATTACAATAACATTTTCACTTCTTGTAATTTGACTCTGGTTGTCTCTTGAAGTTCATCCTGGAGGCTATGACTCATGATTCAAAGTAAAATCAAGCTTCCTAGAGAGCCCTTGTTTCAAAGAACCTGTTTCCCTGTGATGCTATGGTTTTCAGAAGATAACATGAGTAGCCATACCTACAATTTCACAGGCTTAAACCACATTTTAAAAATATGCAGATGTATATTACATGTACTTGGCCTTTTAGGGGGCGATAGGAGGATATATCAATAGTTGAAATTGAATTGTTCCAAGGCGGCACCAACTATTGAGAAAGCTGCATTCCTTTAAAGCACATAAACAATTAAGTGAGAAAGAGAAGCAATGTGAATTAGTAACATTGTAGTTCTTTCATTGACATCATAAATGGCTCCTTTGAATGTTTTGATGTTGTTTTGACATAGAAATCTTACTACACATTGACACATTTTTCTATTTGCAGTTGCTTTGTGTAGTGTTCTTTGTGTGCCAAATCATGGTAAAAGGTTAACATTATAAAAGCTAAAATTTTGTATCTTCTCTTGCTCCTACCTATCCATATCCATTAGGCCCTGATCCTACAATTCTGTGTTATTCTTTGAGAATATCTCACATATGTAAATATAAGTGACTGGGGTTTGAAACCCGAGCTTGTGTTAATGAAAAAATCAGCTTCCAGTTTTTAAGCTCTAAAATCATCCAAATGCTCTAAATGAATTATGATTCATTTGTCATATAAATTAGCTTGGTAACTGAAAACATTTTTACATGAGAAATTCATTCTCTTGCATACATATTCTATGTAACAACACCATATTTCTGAATTGCTGAAGAAAGAATGATAATTTGGCAAAGTCTTGGTATTCAGTTTCTTTAAAATACTAAAACTTTGGGGGCAGATTTACCAGGGAGCTAATCAGACTGTAACCTCCTTGATCATTTGTACATATTCCCACAAAACCTAATACATTCATGGATTCACATCTCTTGTTTAGAGCAGTACTATATTAGTCCCTGATTCTTCACTCCACTGTTTACAGTGGAGTGGAGTGATATCTGTAACATAACACAAACTTTGCCTGGAAAGAACTTCTGGAGATCCAACCTCCCATGTGAATCTCTATTGCTGTCAATGGTAGTTCAGGTTAGTCTTGGTTTTCTCTAGCTGAATCCCATAAAAACTACCAGATAGAAACTCCACTATCTCCCTAGGTAAATTTCTTAGTGAAAAAAGATACTATTGCCCTTTGTTCTTGCTATTTTCTGCTACAAGAAGAGCTTGGTTCTGTCACTGGGAACCTTTTGGGTATTAGTAAAAAGCTATTAGCTTTCTCCTCAGCATTCTCTTCACCAGATTTTTCAAGCCCAGCTGCCTAAAACCCTCACCCCACAGGCCCTTAGCCGTGTTGGGAGCCCTCCATGGGGCTCATGGATTCCCTCCATTTTCCAAAACACTTCTTGAACTAGGAGCCCCAAAAGTGAACACCGTAGTCCACGTGTGGCCTCATAGGTGCCGAATAGAGGAGGAAAACACATCTTCCTTCAGTCTGCTAGCTACACTTGTCCTGATATAGTTCAGTGTGCAGTTTTCCTTATCCATGCAATTTTCCAATGATTACCATACAAATCCTTCTTATCCTATTTGAGCTGTGGATGGGGGTCCAAAGAAATATCTAACAATTTCTCTTGAATCTATATTGTAGGCCTGCTTTAAATTAATCAATTGAATAACGCCCCCTACGAAAATTATTAGAGTGAGTGACTGAGGTTTATTTATAATTTGTGTTAAAATAATAGACTTATAAAGCTTAAGTCCAAGGGGACTAATAGATCATTTGGACTGACCTTCTATATGTCAGAGGCTAATAATTTTCACTCAGTGATATACTCTGGCCACTATCACAGAAGTCTCCTTGCTAACAGGGTTGCTCCCTTGCAAATGGTTGATTAAGAAGGGTAAAAACAAGCAACACTTACACCCAGGAAGAGAAGAGAAAAAGAAAGAAAATAAAAAGAAGAAAAGCAGGGTCGATCACTCAGGAAATGGACCGAGGCCTTGAAGCAGACAGTAAAAATTCCTGTGGAGAGGAACTTAGAGACTTTTCCTTTTCTGGCTCTTCCTTTGAGGAGAGAGGATCCAGCCTACCTCAGAGAGGATAAAGAGAGATCCACAAGGTCAGAAAGCTGAAAAACAGAAAATGTGAGTTGGAAGATCAGCTGACTACTGGAGAATAGAAAAGGAGTAATTATCCCTGTTTGCTGTGATACTAGGTATGAGCCTAAAAATTTTTATTCAGCTGAAGCATAAATTCTAATTATAATGAACAATTGCTTGTACCACTGAAAAAGAAATGAAAGAATTGTGTGTTAGTTCATTAAAAATGCAGCAAGAAAACAGGGTCAAAAATCAAGGTGAAATTCTATAGAGAATTATAAAGAGATATGGAGTATTTCTAGAAACAACACGTTTTCCTTGTTCTTACTAAAATAGTCTTGTTTTGTTTCCAGAAATAGGTATCTTTCATCATCAGCATGTGGTAGAATGCCCTTGGGAAAAGGCCAGTCGTAGAACTATAAAGTGTCAGGACTGATAGGGAAGACTCATTTAAACCGGACTCAGGTAAATTTCTAATAAAAGCCTGTACTTAGCTTATATATAAATATAACTTTACATTCCTCTAAACTGAAACACCACTTGGTGCAAAAGACAGAAAACTACAGAGGATGGACCATCAGAGTTCACAAAGTAAATGTCAGATGTATTTTTTTCCAAAGCCATTTTGTGAAATAAATTTTCATCATTATCCTAGACGACTAAATTTAATATAAACACTTTTTTTCCCTATTTCAGGTATGTGGTACATAACAAACTATAGCTGCTTTGTGATATTATTAGCTGCTTGAGATCAAATCTCATTATAGCTAGGAACTGCACTGAGTATCTAAGATGCTCTTACAGTCAGCACATTTTACAAACAATAAACTACACGAAAAGGTCAAATTCATGATCTTTTAATAGATTTCAGTTTTGTTGGAACAATTGTATTTTGTTCTTAAAATATTCCTTTTTTCCATGGTCTAGGTATAAACATATTTGCCAGAGCAATCTGTCTCTGTTTATTTACAGATACACACAGATTTAAGTGTGAAATCATAAAGTAACTAGATGCACTTATTGTCTTATCTTTTCCATGCAGAGACTGATCAGTCTGTCTTTTCTAAGACACTGAGAGTCCTCACAGCCCGTCCTGGTACTGCCTTGATTTTCACTGGTGCACAGCTGCCTTTAAAAAGTGATCTTGATGCAATATGACAGGTATGAAAGCACGAAGGAAAAGGTTCCAATAGTGATTTTCTGAAATTTTAAAGCTTAAAAGAGAGAAAGAGAGAGAGAGCTCTATGATTCAACACTGACAGAGGCTGGATGTTGTATCCTGTGACTGTACAGCTACATGTGAAAGTAGCTAATGACCAGTGTTGGATTGCTGGTTGAATGTTGTCCCCTGTTAATGAAATATGTACTGAAAACAAATAAAACCACTTTGACTTGGAAAACAATACAGACATTGAAAGACATGGTGAACTTTCCAAGTGTTTTGAACTGAGAAAAAACTACTTAGTGATCAAAAGAATGAATATATGTCATAGGATCCCTTAAAGACTGGACTGGAGGATTGTGCACTCCAAACTCAATGAGATCATAAATATTTGAATGCTGTTATCACTCAAAGAAGAAACGCAGGTATTCACTCCACTTATGTATAAAACGATTGACAATCTGCATATCTAAATGAACTATAAGGTTCAGAGTGTAAGGTTTTCACATTGTATATATAGTTTTATGTCTAAATGCCACGTCTTTTACATAGGTAGTTACAGAGAAGAGTAGGGAGGCAGATGAACCTTCTAGGTTTTGCATAAGCAAATGAAACACGCTTTTCTTCTCCTGACACCTGTGTTTGTTTCAAGATGGTGAGCAGGTCATCTGTTTTGGGTTGTAAGTGAATAGTTCAGCACATTTTTTAATTGGTGTTAAGAGTAAATTTAAGCCAACAGATTGAAAGGGTGATCTATTTCTTTGTTACAATGATTGGTAAACAATGAGATTTCCAAGCTCCTCTGGACTGTGGATTCAGATGATGGGCTGTGTCTCTATTTAACTGTACATAATAACTTGAAAGCTGATAATGACTGATAGCTGATAATGGCATCAGAAAGTGTGTTCTGGTGGCCACAATCAACCAGAAAATCTTTCTTGCATGAATCATGCTAGCAAAGATAAACTTGAATACTTAAGGTTTCCATATTTAGTGGTGTCAGATTAAACAACCAAACAATCCCTCAACCCTCCCTCAAATACTTTTTTCTTGTGTGCAAATATGTCACAGGTCTGTTTCAGAGCTCTGTTTCTAAAGCACTGATTTGTAGGTTTTCAAAACTTTGAAACATTCTTCCTGATAAATGCTAAAATGATGTGTCAAACCAAACATTTAAAAAGTATATTAGCATATGCACTAAATGCTGTTTTAGACCTGTTTCAGGCAAGAATGCAACTATATTATGTATGTCTTGAAGTAATAAAAGATACTTTTATCCATCTCATTGTCACTATGGTATGTTGTTTCAAGAACTGCCTCAAAATCTGTGTGTCCTGAGCAGCTTCAGAAGATTCCTGATTTCTTTGAACCAACTTGAAAAATTAAGAAATCAATGTCTATCCCTTTCTCTAGCCATGAAATTTTCTCTTTTTTTCCCTAATTAATAAAAAAATTATCAAAGAAATACAATATGTTTTCCTAGCCCTGAGAGTAATTGATCTCCAGCTTTGGCTCATTCTCAGTAGCAGCAATGCTTTAACATCCCAGATCCCAGAAATGCTGGATTCTTTGTCTGAACTGGACTACCAGTAATATTGCTTGAGAACCATGCTAGAGATTTGGAAAAAAATCAATGAACCCATGATGAGGGCAGAGCGTCAGTTAACCTCCTTTATTTAATTAACGGTTGCACAGGGAAATTTCCGATAACATTTACATTTATATCTTTACAATGAACAATATTCTCGGCCCCAAGTATATAAACCTGCAGACCTGCAAAATCAAAATATAGCACAGCAGTATGTTTTATGTATAGCAAAGCTATTTTTGGCCATGCATTTACTTTAAAACCTATCTCCATTTTTTATTTTTCTCGTTCATGACAACTAATTCACTTGACAGTACAGACAGAGACAAACAAAAATAGTCATTTTAACATTCTAGAATTTCCCTGAAATATTTCTTAGAGGATTACAATAATGTATGTCAATACATATGCAAAATACATGACTGTGTGGGGTGCTAGAAAGGCTTTCCTGGCGTGAGTATGTACTGACCCACATAATTCATGAACAGTGAAGAATAGGACCATTATATGTAGCAAAATGAAGACGGCATTGAATACTACCAAACTTCATAATTTTTCCGTAGCAAGCTTAGCTTTTCAGGGAATCAAATAGATTTTATTCAAATCTTAGAAAGCACAAGGTCAACGAGATTATTAAAATGAGTATACAACAAACAGATAGATTTATGCCCTGTACTGAAATTGATACAGAACTTCATTGGGTTAAGTGGTAGGTCCAGCTGTGTGAAAATTGTCAGCATTTGGCCCCTTGCCACAAGTCATTTTAGAAACATCTCTATTATTTTTCCAAAGACTGGCAGGGCCATTCACCATCCAGTACCAAATGATCCACCTTTTCCACTTCATATTGTGCACCAGATGTTGATACTTTTACAGACACCAAGTACCCTTTATTCCATAAGGATATAGTTTCACAGCAATGTGGCCCTTAGTGATCTTTCCTGTTGTGCATCTATTTACTCCAGATAATGTCTAAAGAATCGAACTTTCTAATTAACTTCTCGGATAACAAATTGCTGTATTTTCATGGCTGCAACTGAAGAGTCTGCCTGTATTAAGGCATTAGTAACATATCAGTAAAAAACCTAAGTTGATTACTGTGTTTAAAAGAATATGGTCTGGCTATATTTCTCTTCAGTATATTTTTACATTGTAATAGAATAAAGGTGATTATTTGAAAACAGTTTAGGGATCAACAATGCCAATTCAGTTATCACCCCAAAGTGTTTGTCTGCCAACAGGTATGGTCTCAGTCAGCAGCAAATAAAAAACTATATTAAATTAGCCTGTTTAGCAGTTTGAACTATGCATCATTTTAATGTGCATATTATTGTAACAGGTATATATGTATAATAACAGACACATGCTGGACTGAAGAATGCCAAATTGACACCAGAGACAGGGGGGACTTTTACACTTTGTTTAAATAGAGAGTTGTTTACTAACTGGTTAAGTGCAATGGGGGGACCGTTGAGAAGAGAGACATCTACATCAATATGGAAAGGAAAGAATCTTATGCTAATTAAAAGCCAGTCTCCTAATAAAAGAGTGAATTTAGGGGGAGATTCAGAAATAAAGATTAAACAGGCCTTAGATCACCTAGAAAATTTGAAAAAAGAGTTTGGCTGTAAAAGCACCTTTGGCTAGGATGCTCTTCTAAGACCCTTTGCTAAGACAGGAGTGCCATGCAAAGGTCGTTGCCAGGCTTGTCAGAAAAAAAAAAATAGCAAGACAGCTGTCTGATGGAAAAAGGAACCTTCTGATCTAATCTTTGTGCAAGTTCTGTACAATTTCCCTTTACCTTCACTTATATCTTTTCTAACAAAAATATAACTTTGTTATTCTGAATATGACAAAGGAATAGTTTTATGTGCTCAGCTTTCATTAAGTTAACTGGAATTCAAAGTAACAGAGTAACAGTTAACAGCAAGCATTCCTTGACTTAAGTGCAGCAAATTCAGGTGCTGGGACACCTGATACACCATAACAAGTGCCCTAGTTCCTCTGCTTATCGTCCATTCTAAGAGAGTGAGTACTTCTTTGAGGTGCATGGGCCAAGTACAGGGAAAGCAGTACCAGAGTTAAGAGACAAAAGGCAGAAACGTCTTGAAATGACTGATGATGAAATTAAAGGCTGTCTGGCATGCAGTAAGATATTGGTGCACATGACTGAACTACAAGAGTCACAGGAAGAATGTCATAGTAATGGTGCTTATGAAATTTTTCCCCAGTATTTCTAAGCAAAGCATGCTTTGTTTTACTAATAATCTGATCAAGGTTGATTTAAAAGCTTCAGAAATCAATGGAGGGTTTTCCCTTGACTGTAGTGCACTTAAAATCCATATCATCAAAAGTGGTAAAATGTATGCAGCAAAGTTAGAGAGATACTATCTTCACAGGCAAGACCTGAAGGAGCAGAAATGTTATTTAATCTAATGTTCTACCATTCAATGATCCAGGGTTAAATTGTGTTTGATGGAAGTGTACATAGCCAAAAGCCATATCTTCTGGATCTGAAAACATGAAAACATAGAGGTTTTGCTATAACAATCAGTGAAGGCAATAATTTCAGCTTCGAATTTGGCTAAATTAACATTCATCTATGGGCAGTTCTCAGAGAGTTCTGAGAAGATTGGCAATTTTTCATCAGCAAAGTCAAAATCATCTTTAAGAAATAAGCATTTATTTTAGACATATGGATCTTAGTTCATAGACACATGAAAAAGATATATACTGCAGATCTCTGGAAATAGGAGTTTCCAGCTTGTAAATATACTACATTTCTTAGCTTAAGCAAAATGACAGTTAAGTACAGTCTGTGGGTGCAGATACAATGTTTCTTATTAATAAGTAAAATACTTGGCCCTGAAAGGTAAACATTATCTCATTGCATAGACACGATTTTTTGTAGTGATGGGGTCAGAAGATCTGACATTCCAAAGGTGATACATCTTTGGAAGCCTTTCAAGCATTCAGATAAAGCATATTCAACAAGCTTTCTAACATGATCACAAGACAATTTTCTTTCTATCCCTAACTTATTTTGTTTATTATCAGAGCAGGTGTTTTATAACAATTAGAGATTCTGATGCAACCTTATCTCAGAGAGGTAAGCAAATAGAGCAAGTACGCTACCAATTCGTAGAGGATATTTTTTCTCTCCTAGAGGACCATCTGGTAACTCAAAAGAAAATGTAGCTGAATGCTTCATACTTTTCTCTGAATAGAGTGACAGAATTAGTGCCACCCCTCTGGAAGTATTAGTGTTATATTAAGTGGGTTTTCTGTACCTTTGTTTCTTTTGTGGGTCTGGAAGAGCACTTTGACATTTCACCATATGCACAGTGTATTATGTATCAAGGAACCAGTGGATATTACTGAAGGGTTTTAGCTTGTTTTGTTTTTCAATAGGAAAGATAGTTTTGCTGATGCTGGTTCCTTTCACAGAGATTTCCCAATATGTTCTTTTATTCTCCTTTTGCCTTGGAACAAAACTTAAATTTCATATCTCTGTGCAAATTAATTCTTTGGCGTCACTAGCCTAGAAAGCCCTCTGGGGCCAGCTATTTACAGCACTGCCATTTTACAAGCATTGTTATCATGGATATATGACTAGGTAAACTGATAAATGGTGGTAGCTCTAAGAAGATTAAATATTTTTTGTTCTTTACGTGGCACATATGTTTTGCACAAGTATTGCCTCATCTTTCTTTGTTTCTACTCTTCATCATTGCAGAACTGATTAATTAATTGATTGATTGAGCTAATTGATAGCAATCTTTTTATTCACATTAGACTGCACTACCTTGCCAAGAGCAGCAAAACAGCACTTTAAAAAGAAATTCAGGCAGGTACTCCATGTAGGATTCCTGGAATACCCCTGGATGTCTTTGTGGGGTTTCTTTTGAGGCAGGTGCTAGAACTGTAAAATCACCAAAACTTTCTGGCTGGAAGGGACCTTGGGAGGACTTCTGGTCCCACCTCTTGCCTAAAGCAGGGTCAGTACTGAATTCAGACCAGGTCGTTTAAAGCTTTGCCTAGTCTGGCCTTGAAAACTCCAAGTATGGAGCGACTCTGGAGATCTTGTTCCAACATGTGTTAATCGTCAGACTTGATGATCTTAAAGGTCTTTTCCAACCTAAACGATTCTATCTTTCTATGTAAGATAGCAGGACATGAACTTGATCCTCTGTGGAGAGATTCCACTGGACATAAAAATTCATCCATTTGGACATCATTTGCTGGCTCTAGGAAATCCTCCTTTCCAGCAGACTAAGACCAGTAGCTTGCACTGCTATGATTCTTGATACTGAATTCTGCAGGGATGATGAGCTCCATCATTAGAAATATACTGATTTTCTCTGATAATTCTTCCTCAGGACTAAAGGAGAAGAGGAATATGTTTTTTGCTTTTCATACAGGATTTTTTTTTCCATACAAGCAATAGTATATATTTGCAAGGTTATACTTACACAACCTAAACAGTTTTTCTCCCTTCCCACAAGAATATATGGTCTCAGAATTCACTTAGAGTGAATAAGCTCTTCTCTCTCTCTCTGAAATATGTGTGTGTAAGATAAAAAGGTAAGAATGCCACAGACGGAGTTTGAATGGATATCATCCATGTCTGACCATCCAGGTGATATTGGTAACAAGAGTTTTTATTTTGTTACAGGCAGAATGCAATTCAGCTGGGGATTTGATTGGAGACAAAGTAAAAAATTAAGAACTTCGGGATCTGTTTCTCCAATCTTGATTCATTCCACATAACACTAGCAATTAACTGAGCAGTTTGACTGAATAATTTACACATCCTGATCTCCACCTATAGCCAATAAAAGATATTAACACTACTAGAAAATGATTCAGATTTATGTAAGCTTAAAAATTACCTTTAGAAGGTAAGGGTGATTATTGTTCAAAACTAAGGACAGCTGTTAAGTGCAATGAACGAATGCTGCAGTTGAATCAGTTTATCACTTTTGCCCTTGAGTCAAAAATTGTCTCCTATGATGCACCAGCAGTGATGTGAGCTAATAATGCATCATTATTCGGGAGAAAACTGATTTTTGCAATGGAAGATATAACTCTTCAAGGAACTGAGCTGGTAAACTCAGGCTAGGATTTCCTCAACACTATGTGCTCAGACAAAAAATACAGCTGGCTGTTTTATTGGAACAAAATGTTTGGCATCAGTTCAGTAAATAAAGGTGCCAATTTTGTTTGAGCTAAGCCAAAACAAAATATTTGTTTTGAATTTGTTCAAGGGGAAAATTGTCAAAATTGAGTTTAAACTGCAAGAGAAATCAAACAAAAACGATCGATTTATTTAGACACCTGATTCAGCAAGCCTGGTTCTTGGAGCACTGTTTTGTTTTCAGTTCTGTTGTAATCTCTCATCATTGTTATAAATCAGATCTGAGGCTCTACCTAGAAAATCTCAGGTTGTGTACACAGAAAAACAAGACTATGCCCAGCAGCCATATATGTCCATGTGCCTGCTTCATCCACAGTACAGCTATGTGCCAGCAATAGCAACTGGATGTAGTTATCCAGGGGAGTGTTTCCATCAAAGACCATCCTTTCTCTGCTGTATTTCTCTGCCTCCTTTACCATTTAGCTTCCAACCTGTACAGCAGAAGCAGGGGCTTAAAGGCAGCAGCTCTATTTCACTTAAAACCATCTTTTTTTTCCCCAGAACACTGACATGTAGAATATATGTCAGAAGTCTTTTGCAATAAGCACTAGGTATACAATGATATAAATTTGAAACTTAAGATCATCACAGATCTCAGCATCACCTCCTATATCAAGACAAAAAGGCTCGGTCTTTGACATGTCATTGACAAAAATAAGCATAAGCAGTATGTGTGTGTGTTTAAAGAGCCATGCATCCATTCCTTTCCCAGAAAATAAATTAAAATCCGGCTAAACAAAATATTATAGTGAGTAGCCAGTTCACCCATTGAAGAAAGGTGACAATATTGTTAAATTGGTAAATAGAATAAATTAGAATAGAACAGAATAGAATAGTTTATTCTACTGATGTCGTTGTTGACATGTGTTTAATACTATGGGAAACCTCAGGAACATATTTAAACAACGATAAGGCAGAAATTCTCAAGGAAAAGAAATCCATATATGTCCTACTATCTGGTACCTCCCCCAGCAGATAAACCAATAAAATGAAAATTGGTTTTACACACACATTCCATTTTGCAGCATTCCTCTCTGATGTTGTGTCCTTAACGGCCAAAACAATGCAAATTAATTTCTTATTCCTTTCTACAGATAGAGAAGTGTGAAGCAGTAGTCTTTATTTTCCTCATAAATATATAAATTTCTCATGTTGAAATAGGCATTAAAAGAGGAATACTCTGGATTTAACTGGAAAAAAAATTCTCTTACCCTTTACAATAAAAAAAAAAAAAGGGGGGTCTTGTATTAAAAGCCCCAACCTAGTAAAATCCCTTTCTCTAACTATGATGCACTGCTGGTTTTCTGTATTGCGATCCTGAAAATAGAAACTTTATGTTTAATTGATTTATTTGTAATGATTCTGGCTCAAGGAAGAGACTCTGAAGCTGATTGATTACTGCAACAAGCTTAAGATTTCATACCACAACAAACCTTTTTGTACTAATAAACAGTGGGACAATAAAGCTCTGGGGCATGGTGTTTCCCTTCACATTAAAGCGAGGATTTGCAACATAAGTATGTGAGGGACATAGTTTATGTGCTCCCAAGAAGCAGACATAATGAACTATTTCTTTTAATGGCAGATTATCCCTGTTTCTATTTCCTGAAGTGAAGACCTCGCAAATTGATGTATCTGTCCTCTGAGGTTTTCAGAGAGGCATTATGGCATTTTAAAATATTAATATGAGAGTACATTTAGCTGAAAGTAGCTAGCCTGGTAGTCTCTTGTGGCTGCCATACAGGTCACCAGAGACCTCCTGTCTCTCAAGGCAAATGATTTACTCTAAGTGTATCATTAAGATATACTTTTTTGGAATTTATGATAGCGTTTCCTTACAAAGTTATACCTTTTCTATAAAAATCTAAGCATTTTTATGCTATTTTCTCCCTTCACTCACTGTTCCTTAAAAACCTGGTCAGTGTCACGGGCAAATTGAAAGTGCCACCCCCTGCACTGCAGTAGTGGGTCTGTGTTGAACACTGATTAGCTAGGACTGGATGTCACATCTTGTTATAACTTTACATAGCTGAAAAATTTCCTAGGAGATTTGAAAAGAACTGCAATTATTCCTCCAATGGAAAAAGAAGAAAGAAAGGAAGGAAAAAGATAAACTCAAATGCAATAAATGTCTAGATGAAAGAAATGGAAAAATATTAATCAAAAATATAGATACCAACAGAGAAGCTCGAGAAGTTTTCTATTATGGAAAACCTAATAGTCACTATACGGTAATGTTTGTTTCTACCTTTTTTTCTAGAAAACAGATGATACCAAGGATGAATTTGTGACCTTCAGAACTTCTAGAGGAGCGTCATCAGCTCAGCTTAGTGTTATTAAAAAAAGTCAAGAAAGTAGACAAACCTCATTTCTATTTGCTGAAATTATATGGGATTTGGTACTTTCACATTCATGTACAAACACACAGACACACACACTTTGTTATTTGCCTTTTCACAGGTGGCAAAGAGCATGTGGTTCTTCCCACAGATCTGTTCTTTGGACATCATGGAGATTGTCAAGGAGATGAAGTCTTCACAACAAGCTTGTTTTCTAGAGACCAGACCCATGACCACATAAAATCAGTGTTCAACTTCACCAGTGCAGTATCATGACCTGGAAGATTAGAGGAACTGACTTAAATACTGGTCTTTGTTTTCTGTCTTGAATTATTTAAGCCTAAACTGATCTAAAGCAAAGTAGCACTATAATATATTAGCTGAAGTGCAGTCTTTCTGATTTCATAGTACCACATTTGAAGCACACATGGCAGATTTCTCCTCCATTTCATTAGTCTATTTTGGTTTAGTCGGGTACAGAAGGAGAAATACACAGAGTTTATACTTTAATTGGAGCAAGAAACTGAAGCTTCAGAGAGGGTGTAATGAGTTCAGTGATACAGCATAACACTCTCACATACAATACATCTCCAAGAAAACCATCAAAACACCAATTAAATAATTTTTTAAAATCCTTCCATTTCTAGCATAGTTTAAAACCACATTCATAACCTGGGACAGACCCTAAAAATGTTGAGAAAGAGCACAGTCCCCTTACCTTCAAATGGTTTACATCAGCTGACATTTTGGTCCCAGGTATGTGTGTCATGGTTTTACTACCCATTTCCTTAAGTACTAGTATCCTCTTCAGCACGTGCAGTGGAGAGCAGCAGATGGGCCTGTGTTAAAGACAGAAGACCCTGGGGTGTCTGCATGCAGGAGAAATGAATCCATGTGCCTTCATAGCAAGGCATTAGATAGCTGCCACCTGCTCCTTTGTACCACTGCAAGGGTTAGCAATCCACTGCAAAAGAGGATGGAGAGGCAAATAGGGAATAGTTACAGCCAGCCATCCTAGATGATGCATTCCCTTTCCAAAGCTGTGGGACTTTAGATAGCTATACAGTTAATGCCAAGTCAACGTTAACTTCAAATCCCTTGAACTGTACTGAGGGAGCTTGCCATGGGCACAGCTGTGGCTGCACACCCACTGGCATTTTGGTACTGGAGGCATATGTGGCACAGTGCAAGCAGTCCAAGTCTCACAGAGGGGCAGCGTGTGGAGCCATGTGCTGGTTTTCCTCTGGTTATCTCCAGTGTAAAACCCACCCGTGCTCAGCTTCATGTGCTTTCTCATCTGTACATAGGGCAGATTGCATGGCCTTTCATATCTGTAGAGGGAACCTGAATAAATACTTAGAACTGCCTGTTTTGATATCTAAAACAAGGTCAATATTAATTTTAAGTTAATCTACAGTAAATTATTTCCTGTTTTCAGTTACCATCTTTATATTCATATCTGTAAGCAATGAGATACAATTTACACACTTAAAATAATTGATGAGGAAATTTTTTTTCTAATACTTTTAACTATTAATTCTGATATGGTGTGACAATTCTTATGAAAAAATAGAATAGTGTCTAAAAAATCATGTCCACATATTGAAGAGAAAAAATAATAGATATTAAAAAAATAGACTTTTGGCCCAAAATTTTAAATTTCTGATAGTTTTCAAATTTTTAGATAAATTGGATGGTCTTTTTTACATTTAGTTTTGCATTATTCTGACCCTACTAGCTTTTCAAGAAACAAAGACTTTCCATTTTATCAGTGACAAAACATATTAAAGAAATAAAAGCCACTTGAAATGAGGCGGGGGGGGAAGAGAAAGACAAGGAAAATAAAAGGTGCAAAAAAACTCAAAGAAAAGCTGGAATACTGAGTAATGACCAACCCCAAACTATTCATACAGTCAAAACTTTCACAAAAATTATCAGATACAGCAAAAATAATGAACTCTCTGAACTTGCAAGGAATGACTTGCTACCTTTCTAATTTTTTAGTAATTCCATTGATACAAAAATATTTCAGATAGCTAAATAACATTTCAGACAAGTGTGCTTTATAATGGCCTTTAGAGGAACTGTAAGAGACAGAGTGTTTCATTTCTGAGATTGTTTTATACTTAATTTCATTTGCCTAGACACACCTGTGTTTCTGTGTTAATTCAAATGCTTGGAATAGACCAGCAAGGACTGTAAGCATAATAGAAAGTCCTGAATAATACAGACAACGCTACCCTTTCATTTTCTCTTCTTCATTTGTTTGTCAGAAACATTTCTGAGAATGATATTATTAAATATTTCTTAACTAGCTATGTAAATTTCCATTTTCTGTAGCTAGAGAATTCACATCATCAAAAGTGTAAAGACTGCTGGATCTTGTGATTCTTTTCTTCCATGTACATATTTTTTTGCAGTTTTTTGATTATGGAAAGAAATTATCTGTTCCAAATTTGGCTAATGGCATATATATATATATATATATATATATATATATATGCTTCATACCTAAGTATATAAAACCTGATGATATTGTAAATGCACAGCAAATCACTGAGGTTCTGGTAGCAAACATTACAAATCTTTTTATCTTTCTCTATTTCATCTATGTCAGTTGTGAATACAAATAACTGTTTAATTCCACATTTAAATTGGGGAAAGAAGAGGATATCTTATCTCCTTAAATATGATATGGGGGAAAGCAACAGTGACAGCTCCTGCAATGATAAGTGTGAGTGCTCCACTTACAGAACAGATAATACAGGGATCTTGTCAACTGTAGCATGTGGGACAGCAGCATCAGAACACACCCAGACTCTTGGTATAGTGAGGGAGCACTTGTATCTTCTCCTACCCATCAAGTGCTTAGAGTGCATACTAAGTGATATTGAAGGGATTGTTATCAGCAACCAGTTCAAATAAGTTAAGCACTTTACTTTCCTAAAAACTAATCTTAAATGCATCTTTAAATTTAACTTTAGCCAGAAGGTTGAATGCTATCTTTAAAAAAAAAAAAGTAAACACAACGAGAGCAATGAGAACTAAAGGGATTCTTAAAGCTTCGTTTTGTTGTTTATTCTCCTCATATTTCTTAAATGCTAACAATAAAAATAGTTCTATCTGAGGATAGTGGTCTTTTCTTAAGTACTGTATTTGATATTCAAGAAGAAAAAGCAAACAAATAATTTTTTTTCACTTATAAGGGAGACTGTGCTTATGTACATATCAAAACCATTTGATCTTCATTAAATCCTTGTCAGCGGCTATTGTTTATCAAAGGAATGGAAAGGTTCAATATCTTTAAACATCTGCTTCTTCAACATCAGTCCTATCTTGCATCTGCCCATGCCAGTCTGCTACTAGTTTAGTCCATAAATTATGATGCTGTTGCAGGACTGGGGGCTGCTTGTGCCATTTCTCATGTGGAGCAGGCAGCTACTTCTAGGCTTGCAGGGAGCTCTGTGTGTCCACCTAAGAACTGCACCTGGTCCTTAGATGAGATCAGTCAAGTCTTTACTTATAGGCTTGGAGTTTTATAATGGAAATATTGTATGTTTGACAAGTCATCTTCAGTTCAGCCATAAGTTGCTGGTTAGTGCTACCTCACTAAAAGAATAATTCCCTATATTGGAATAGTAAGTGTGTAAAGCTCCAGAGCTTTCAGTATGCAAGAGGTCAGGGTCAGGGCTGGATTCATCACCTAGTTTCAGTTATCTTAAACTAATATAACAAGTATAAAATATCTGTTTGTGCTCTTTGACAGTCAGTGGAGAGACTCAAGCATCCAAAGGGCAATCTGTCCATGTATCTTGACACTGATGTAATGAAAGATGAACCTCTGTCCAGGCATACTGATTTCTATGGTGACTGAAAAAAGCTGGAGAACTACCTTAGACCAACTTGCAGCAACTAAAATTAGGTGGGATGAAGCTGAGTCTTGTCTATTCTGATGTCTTTTGACCTTAAACCTCTGCTTATGTTTTTTTGCCAGTATGTTTCAGCTACCAGTTTTACCTTCCTTAGAGAAAATCCCTGCAGAATATAGGTCAACACTCCATGTTGGAACGAGGCTCCCATAAATTCCAACAAAGAAGAATATGACCATATATGCTTTATTGGTGCAATAATGAACAGCTGAATTTTTTTAAAATACATATTTAAACTTTCTTTAAGGATAAGGAGATACTAAATACATGGCCTATGAGACAGATATGTAGTTATTTCCAAAGTTATATCTGTTCTTGGAAATTAATTTTCAAGCCTTGAGTCTATCATTTCAAATATATCAAGAAAAATCTGCTCTAGATTTAGTTGTGGTCAGTGCAATTGCTCTTATTTTGCACCAAGACATGACAAAAGAATCAGATAATCTCACTTGTTATATGTCTGCATATTCTCACATTGTGCAAAATGGAATTTCCCAATACAGCTACTTACAGTTTGTTCTTACTTCTAACATAAGCACTTTTCTCATTATATACCTAAAATTAATTTTTAATATTATGAGATAGTGAAAACTGTGATATGGGTGTATTGAATATAGAATCCGTCGCACTTATACACTTAACATATCTTATCTATGCAAATTGTCTGAGAGGGACATAAATCATTTTTAATAAATGTGGGGAAAAGGTCTGAGGTGAAATGAGGTTGGCGGTTGGGGCTCAGATTCTAATATGATAAATTAAGGCTACTCACTCAACTAACACTCAGTGCAGTTGTCAGCAGTCTTGGTTTTAAAAAGAAAAGAAGATCGAAGCAAAGATTTAAAGATGAATGAGCCATGTAGGCTAAAATACCCTCTCCTTTCAGTAGGCAGTGATTCTGTAGGGTCAAAGTTGAGGAGTGATGGGAAGAGTATTAAGAAATCTAGCAATTTAGAATGAAGATATATTCTCACAGGCATTAATTACATCTGCAGAAGGTATAAATGTGGATTGAAAACGGCTACTTTTTCTGGACATTAGAAAAGAATCTGGTCTGATCCTTGAACTTAACTCTGGATTTTCAAGCTTCCAATAAGTTTCCAAATTTCTGTGGACAGCAATTATCCTGTACAGTCCTGTAACCCATTTTCATGCAGACCTCCACATCACTTCACAGAGTTACATATATGACCATAGAACAGGGCCTTTAATTTTCAGATAGCATATTTGATAAATTATGCTGCTGAATCCACAGCGTTAATTCTCTACAGTGATGTTTATAGAGTAGCTGGTATAACATACATAGAGCTCTGTAAATA
The DNA here is from genome assembly GCF_965183815.1 of Platalea leucorodia. NCBI lineage: Eukaryota > Metazoa > Chordata > Aves > Pelecaniformes > Threskiornithidae > Platalea > Platalea leucorodia. Next base: position 18,346,114 of record NC_138858.1, on the reverse strand, counting down.
GGTCAGGTTTTATTGTTTATTTTAACAAATGGATAGGGTTGCATTAGCATTGGGGAAAATGTATAAATATTGATTTGAAAACCTGGTGTGCACAATAAAAGAGCAACCCTTGTAACCCTTTTAGAGAAACCCAGCCATAAATAAAGTTCATCTCCTTTTTTTCAACAAAACAATTAATACATAATTCATCCCAAAAGTATTATCATCCCTGTTGTTGCCAATAGCAACTGAAGTATCCGAACACTGCTAACGCTACTCTGTGAAGATTATATTTATTTGTATATCTAAAGAAGGGATGTAATGGTATATACTGCAACAATATTTTATTTGTGGTGGAATCTATAAGGGTAACTTTTAATAGTTCTGCCTGGGCTGAGTGCTAAAGGATGCAGCTGACAAATGTTTGTATTATTCTGACCATGGTGAAAACAAAATCAATAAATGCATTTTTGGAACTAAGGAAACAGTTATGTATCATCTTAGGTCATGTCTTGTTCATTTACTTTATATCTTCCTGTATGCAGAAAGGTCTGTCTAAGAATATTAATGGTATACAGCTGTATATAATTAAAGCTTTTTTTTATTAAGTAAACTTTGTTTAAGTAGGATATTAACTGGTTGACTACATTTATATTCACAATGAACAAAACTATCCAAAAGTTTAGGAGATTCATTTCATTTTGGATGGACACCAGACGTTATCTAAGCCTTCTGCTCTGGGAATTGGGTTTGAAATCTCACAAGTAAGGATTTTAGTTATATTACCAGTACTGTCCTGCTCTACCAGGACTGAATGCAAGTAAAAGATAGCTAACACCTCATTGTACGCTATGGAAAAAGAGGGAAAAAGAGGAAAAAAGAGTACAGGGAATTTTTTCCAAAGCTCCTTCCCAGCCATGAGTAGCAAATTGTTTAGATGGGTCTCAGGTACCTAACATATCACAGCCCAGGGGAGAATGACAGAGAACAGCAACCACATTTAGTAAATCTTCAGGGCCACCACCTGGCTACTACATATGGATGGCAGCATGTGTCGGCTGGAACACAAAAAGCCAACAGGGAGATACCAAAAGATAAACATTAGATACAGACAGGGCTAAAAGCAAAACATTGTGATGATTGCATGCCCTAGCATCATTTGACATAATTTGTCATTTTGGTTGATAACATTTTTTAAATAGTAAATTCTGATGCAAAAAGTGCTACTAAAGTTTGAAAAGGAAAAATTTCTTCACTGAAAGGCTGTTTGGTTTTAACAAAAGATATTTGGGAAACAGTTCTTTAATAAAGCCTTTCTGGCTTTGTTTAACAAAAGCTTCAGTATGTGGCTGCATTTTATCTTCCACTTATTTTATAACTAAAAGTTCAAGTTCAGACCAAGTAAATCAGAATTTGCTTTTGAGCTATCACAAAACAGATGAGAACAACATTTGCTACTCGGTGAACCTTGAAGTGTCCAACTGGGTATGATAGGAGGTTTTTCATCTCTGCATTCACCAAACTCTAAAAAACGGTATGCTTTGTTTTAATGGATCCTTGTAGTGCTTTCATATCGTACATAGAAACAGAAGGACATGTCAAAAGGACAGACGATTTGCGCAGGAAAAGCTTTACATTTAATAAAACAAGTAGCATTTTGACATTTTTAGGGTGAAGAGATGTTAGCACACTTTTATGCAAGCACATACTGAAAAACTCACATTCTGGATAGTTAACTAAAGAAGAAGTAATAATTAAGTTTGTTAACAACAGAATGTGATAAAGTTACAGCTTTAGATTAAATCTCTTAAAAGCTTAACATAACTGCATGATTGAAGTATTGAAATATTGACACAGAAATGTACATTAATGTTTGGAACTGAATTTTGACTGTATCCTTTTCAGCTTACACCTTGAGAAAATATCCTCAAAAATAGTAAATATTAAAAAATATAGTTGAACTGCAACCCCTTTTATTTAGAAATATAAACATTAGATTTGGCTTGATTTTATGGAGATCTACAAACCTTAAGATTGAAGAAGAACTGAAAAAGAACACTGTTTCGATATGACAAACTGTGTGAATATTTGAAATATAGTTGTCTGGAGTCTGAGACAATTCCAAGCCTATGGTAATAAAAACTTTTCAGTGACACATGGGATTTTATTTTAAATTAGTTTATTTATTCTTATCTCTAATACTTGAACTTGAGTGGTATGTAGTGTAAAAATAAATAGTGCAATTTCCGGCATATGTATCCCATATCCTAAGTAATGATTTAAAAAAATCCTGAAAGTTCTACTGTTATTCATGAAATACTTGTTTTTTGAGTTATTTTTAAACAGAACACTGAACAGAATATGTAAACCAAGTACATTTGTACCTAAGAACTGATGCAAGTTACGGAGCTACCTATTCATGCCTTGAAAACTACCTCTGAGGTGGGATGAGGTTGCTTGCTTTTAGCTTATGAGGAAATAAATAATAAATAAAAATCTTTTTGAAACATGGGATAGGGTTTTTTTATGCATAAACTAAGGCTGAACTATTTCACCCAAGATTACTTTATTTCAGAGAGGAATTAAATTAATTAAGAGGGAACTGAAAATAGATATTAGAAACAAAATTGTGTTTCAGTCTTAAATATTGTTAAAAATGCCTATTAAATCCTTGACAGAATGGAGTACTTGAATCAAGATGAATGAATTTCAAAAGTCTGAAAGATTCATTTTAGCTGAATTATCTAAAGAAGATTCCTCCTAGACTTGAGACCTTTTCTCAGAGGGAGACCTGAACTCTCATCACGTAATCTGCTTCTTGTTTCTGGAACAGTTTCTGTGGTCACATTGCCAAAGAAGAACTATGTAAGTAAAATACAGTGTCATTCTTCTCACTACCAGATGGTCTTTCCTCTAAAAAGCACTCTGTTCATTACCAGTACAATTCTCCCCCTCTTTTTAAATTCATTTTAAAAAAAAGTTTTTACCTTCCATTAAAACAATATAATTCTCCCTGAGGTGCTGTACTTACAGTCTTCTGACCTATGCTGCCTAAATTGTGATATGAGAGACAAATAGCTTTAAAAACAGTATTCCTTCCCTACCAGAACTGGAATTATCTCTCAGATCCTTCTGCACCCTTATATCTAGAGCTCCCTCACATCTAGAGCAGTTCAGAAACCACGTTCTCTGTCCTTGTTGTGGTGGTATAGGGAGAACGTCAGTGCTCCAAAAGAGCCCAGTTCAGGCAACCTGATCCCCTAGACAAAGTATGGAACATGTGTTCTCCATCAAAGCTTTAATTTTGTAGTTGTGCACTGTGATTTCTCCTTTTCTTGAAGCAGTGACTGGGTAGTCCCCTTCTCCTTGAGAAAGGCACAGAAGTATGATTCCTCTGTCCTCATTACAGAAACCGTCACTGGATTTCCCTCTAGGAGAAATTTCAGAATACTGCATTTACCTTCCCATAAACATTTCATTTCTCTGGAATTTTACTGTATTTTTAGGACCTTAATTTTTAGGAAGAAGCCAGATATTCAGAATTCCTTTTTGTTCCTCACAGGGCTGCCATACTGAACACCTATCTCCAAAATGTCCTGCAAGTCATTATTTTTTAGTCTTCTGTGTTTGAATTATATGCACAGTTTGCAACAGAAAAAAAAATATCCTTTCCTTGTTTTGATAACAGACATATTAAGTTAAAATTCAGCATAGAAGTAAAAGGATAAAATTGAGAAAACATATAATTAAAACAAAGACATATTCTCAAGATACAACATCTGTCAGATATGAAAAAGACTCTCTCTAGTGATGTGATGGAATCATTTGAATCATTTAAAACTGATCTTGAGGGAACATAGGAAGATTATACCATGGAGAATGATACAAAGAGATAGCCAAATGACATTATAGGTCCTCCCATCTCAAATTTCTCTTAGTTTAATTGCCCAATTCTTATTCAGCCATTTCTGTGAGAGTTTTGCATGATTAAGGTCAAAATTTAGCCCCATATTTCATCCTGGTAATTCACAATGACAACATGATACCATTAAACATTATGCAGGTAGTTTCTATGAACCCATTGTGATGGAAACGATACCAAAAAAGTAACTTAACCTGTAAGCTTAAGTTAAAACTTAAACTGAAAGTTAGCTGGAAATTTTCAGAAGAAAATATTTCTCATCCAGTGCACGGCAGAGTCAGAACGAAATGTGAATACTGTAATAATGGTGTGTCCAATTATTAGATGCCAGCATTTCAGGTGTAATGAAATCTCATAGTACGATTTGACTTAAATTGTTGAGATTTTTACAAGCAAAGGAATTTTTTTTCGGGGGGGGGGGCAGTTCTCATATTGCAATCAGTAATAACAGGTATTTTTAATGTGACTGTATTTATCTGTGTCAATATGTATGGGATTTTTGTCAGTAATCTAGCTTCTCCCAACAGGAAATAGAAATAAACTAACAAAAAAAAATCCTGAAGCTAAATGGTTAAAAATATCACATTAAACCATTGAACGTTAAAGAATATTAATCGAGTTGCTTTAGGGTTCCAGTTCAGTCCCATTTTTTTTAACAGAGGACAGAAGACATATCTAAATACTAAGCTTCTTCCTCAAAACACATCTTGAATTGGGTTTTAAGCAACAGATGGTTCCAGTACCATTTGAAATCTGTGTTATCTAATACCCAGATCTCCTATATAAGGACAACTAATACAGATTTATGTTATTATTCATATAAAATTCTTATATATGTGCTAAGTCTGTAATATAGATATCACATAAAAAGATGTATGTGCTTTTAGAAGTAGACTCTGTTTTTAATACTTTTAGTCTCTGAACAGTTTCTGAATTTTCACTGACTGCCTTCTTTCATAATTGAAAAGTTCCTAAAGATTTAGCCTGCCACCTTCAATCTTCCTTTTGGAAGCATTACCATCATAACTTAAGATAACATTTCCTCAGTGATTTTCTCTAGCAAGAGCCTATGTGCATGTCAAATCAAGTATGTCAAAGCAGGTTTCCATAGGATAAATTTCAGTTGTTTTCAGCTTCTGAAAAAAGGTGCTTATACAGACTTTGCTTTTACTAATGCACTTCAATAATGAAAACAGAGATATGGCCATAAAGATCTTTTATATGTTTCACAAAACATAAACTAGAGGATTGAGTACTATTTCCTTCATCTACTGGGAATAACAGAAAAGAGTAGTGGGTGCAATGACTACATACTGATTTAGAAAACAACATTAATAGCTTGCATGCATAAAAGTTTGTATAAATAAACAAATAAGTAGCAAAAGAGTGGATGGCAGAATCTGGAAGACAAGGAAGTTATTGCTACTTTAGGGAAGATTTGGATGACTACATTAATTCAGTCCTGCTGCAACCAAAGTCAACAGGAGTTTCACCATTGACTTTCAGACCAACTTCCAAATTTCCCTGCAGCCTAAAAATATAAATGAAGAAAATGGAAATGGGTTAATGAGACAAATAAAAACCAATAAATTTAAAAAGTAATTCCAAAAGTTTAGCATAAACCATTTTAATTTCAGCTGAAACTCTAATTATGTTAGAGTATACATCCAAGCAGAAGAACCATTTTCACATTTTACAGCAAGCCCTCACATTGCAAGGAAAGCAAAGCAGACACCATTCCGTTATGCATTCCCAATGCTTTGCTGTACTCCACTGAAAGCATCTTAGACTGGGTTTCCTAAATCATGGCTATTCCATGTAGGAGTCAATATGCCACAAGGCCTCACTGCATATTCTGAAACATAATTTAAAATTATCATGAACTGAAAATGGGTGGTATATACTTGAAAGTGTTGAGAAACAGTAGTGAAAAAGTATTACCTGAAGGGTCTTACATATATGTAGTAAGTGAAATGTGTGATGGGGGAAGAACCTTCCCAGCTGTTCCTGTTTCACAATGTGAATATTGAATAATCTGACTCTTCTTTGTTTGGGTCATGAAGGTTGAATAATTAAACAATAGGTCATCTGAGCTCTGTTTTGTCATCAACTAATTACTACATTTATGTTTGTCAATAACAAAGCTGCAGTAGTATTTTAAATTCCATTTATTGTGCTTTAGCTTAATGCTTACTGTTACTTTTCCTCCATATTTTTTCCCGTCACGAAAATTAACCCACAATATATCTTTCTGGAAAGAAAATAAACAGCTCCCTTGCCAAGCCTTTCATTACACTGCTTCTTTCCATCATGAATTGTGATCTAACACCAGCCTAGTAAAAAGCCAGGGCCTTTGAAGTGTTGTGCTAATTTGATTAATATGTAGTTACATCCTGTTATGATGCACTTTGCCTTATGCATTTTAAATGGAAAATGCAGAGTGGATTACATTTGTGTTAAAAACACAGCATACTAAATGAACAGCATTGAAAGTGGGCTATAATAACAAGCACTGCAACCACTTTAAACATGTAAAAGGTTATTGCTTGCAGGTTAATGATAATTGTACCAAAATACATGTTTTTATAACAATTAAGAGGTCAATATAAATACTAGCGAGATTCATACAGATGCCATGGGAAATACCTGATTTAAGTTCCTTGATTAAAAACAAAACAAAATATTCAAAAGAATCCTCTGAATCAGTGTCCTACTCATCCCCACAAGTACTCTGGGGCTTGAAGTCACTTCTAACTCAGCTTCCATCCAACCTGAGAAGAATTTAATGTGCTTTTTGCTTCTCTTTAAACAAAGAATTAAATTCAACTTCCGTGTTGGTACTACATATAAGGCTTCCTATGCCTAGCAGGAGGCACTATTGCACAGCACTATTACATATAGAATTATTTTGGGTTGTTTTTTTCCCTTATCTTTTTAAAAATAAAATACATTGTTTTATCATAATTCCTTGAGATACCAATAATCACTGCAGAAGAAATACATCACAATGATATTTTTATGTTTTAAGTCTACTGTAAACAAAAGATATATCGAAATCAAACTTCATGCTTTAAGTGTGCATCAGTATGCTTTAAATAGTTACAAAATTAAATAGTTACATAATTATTGCACCTACTAAATTTGCTAACAATACAGCACAGCAAATTTTTTTCCATAGATTTGAGTAAGCACATAGTCCTTTTATGTACTTGTGCTAAAACAGATAAAATATCACACTATCAATGATGACCCCAAAACCTAAAAATATATTTAAAAATTACAGATATTGATTATGATTTGCACAGGAACAGCACACAGATTGTGTTTCACTTCTTACAGCTCTGCATGAATGCAGAAAAGTGCCATTCTATTAACTCATCATGTTTTCATATCTTTCAGTCTTTAGTGTTATTATATTTCTACCTTGCTTGCTCTTAGAAGCTTATCTGACACCTCTCTTTTTTTATTTCAGGTGCAGAAAGATGTATTGTGGAATGTAGCATCATATTATTGAAGGAGAAGTGCAGCAAAGGACAAAGAATTAGGTCAAAAAACATTAAATCCCTAAAGAGTACAATAAAGTGTAGGGTCTATTTCTGCCTACTGCATGGATTTGTTGCCAAATTCAAGGTGGCAGACACTTGTTATTCCATCTACCTCCCTCCAGGAAGAGATAGCATGTCTGCATTTGTTTCTAATTTATTTTTAAACAGCTTAATTAATATTTCCTACCTATTAGTTTGTAAAACTATAGTCATAGGTTTTATTTTCATTTGTATTCCTGAAATTAAGTTTAATTGCTTTCTTTCCTTAGTACAGACATGTCAGTTCTGCTTTTAATTTTTTCATTAAATAGTGCATTCCAAACTTTATAAGTTTCAATATATTTGCAATTTACTTACAGGTCATCCTCATTCTTTTCTTAGCTAATAATTACAGTATTAACTATTAACTAATCTCAGAAGATGTCTTTACCATCATGTTTCAAATCTTTTTCTAAATTTTCTACTTTTTTCAGTATTTTCTAGTAACATATCATGCAATGGTGATGGAAACCATCTATGCAGGTAACTGAGGGCATGCTTTAAAAAAATTGTATAATTTCAATGATTTATATCGGGCCACCATAATCTGATAAGACTGCAAGACCTGCAGTAAAAGTGCAATGAAGTCAGCTGCAAGATCTCTTCCTTGGCCTACATGGCCTTTTGGATCAGAATCACCTAGTCCTATTATCTCTTTCCCTGGCATTTACAGTACAACACTGCACTGACAGTATACAGAGGGAAAAAAACCTCACCTATCTTCTGAAAAAGTTTGGATCCAGTTCTACATCAAGAAATTGAAATTCGTCCTTTTTTTCTAGTTCTTCTTGTTGTACTACATTGCAAACTTATAAATTATGTGTTGTCCTTGTATAATGATGCTTTTGAGCATTTCTCCTCGGGGTTCCTTTGTTCACAAATGTTTGTATCAATGCTTCTAATGTTTAATCATAAAATTTCTTATCACTTTTCTGATTAATATATTGACTTGGTCTGTACAATCTTTGATATTTCCATGTTTAAACATATCTACTCCTTCAAATATGGTCAGGTTTTACCTTGTGCATTTGCATTTATATGGTTCTACACTTTCTGAGGTTTTAAGAATAAGTTAAATCTGTCTTCTTAGTGTACATCATAGTTATGCTGGCATCATACTTAAGTCTTTATTTCATCATCGTTTAATAACATCACCTAAAGCTAATAACGCTTACTGAAAATAATGTGTCTCTGTCTCAGATGCCAGTCCTTAACAACTGATTTTAAAGAGTAATACTCAGTGGAGACTCTGGTTCACAGCCTGAATGAATAACACACTTTTATAATATATTAATATAGCATAAATTTTTGTAAGCCAGAACCAATGCGCTTTAGAATTTAACTGAGATTTTAATTTTTCATAAGATCTTTGGAAGTGATTTCAAGCAAGTCATTAAGCATATTCATTCTGAATAGATGAATCACTTTTTTAATTATGATTATCACCAGCAGAGAGATCTGAACAGCAAAAGTTTATTTGTTTATGTAGTCAAATCTTTATAATAGGATTTTAGCCTACCAAAAGTCACACTGATTTCTGACCTTGAACCAGAGAAGATAATGAGCTGAGTGTGACCAATAACCTGAGAAAAGACACTTCTCCTTATACACTCCTGTTCTGTCTCCAAAGACGATTCAGAATATGGCTGAAGAAATAGAGCTGGACTTGGAAACCATCAAGAGTATTCCAAAATTGTCACTGATAACCTTGATAATATGAATTAAAGGAGGATGACATCTTGCTGGTCAATGAAATCTGGACAGTGATCCCCTTCCACCTGAAAACTGTGAGTATTCACCCAGGAAGCACTAGGTGTATTCTTTATTATTTGCATTATAAGTCTAAACACAATATTAGTCTTATTTTAAAACTTGGAAGCCCATACAAAGTAGTACAATGATATTTCTTGGTCTCTGCTCACATTCAATACATGACTCCCTTCGCAGTTTTCAATTTTCCTCAGGTTCTGAAAGACTTGAAAACCAGATGGATCACAATGTTTTGTACATCATCAGTGAACGGATGTAATTGCAGTTGCTTACATCTCAGAATTTCTCAAATCAAATCCTCTAAGAAATAGTGATTTGCCTCTGCAGCATTTCAACAGTGAAGTCTTTTTGAAGAGAAAAAAGAAATTCATTCTGACACCAAACGCAACTTGCTTTAACTAGATAAGATCTCAAAGGCAAGTTAATAATCCTTCGTAATCAAGCAGTGTGATTCTTCTGTAATGGAACTTCTATTCTGAACTATTGAAATACAAATATAAACAGTCCACAAATGCATTACACTTATTAAAGATTTATAGGCTTACCCAGATCTGTCACCATACTATCCATATATCTGAAGAGAAACAAAAACAAACCTTCATAGATTAAAGTTTGCATATCTGATATGTCTGATGCATGGCTTGTTTTGTCTGTAATTGAGTTAGACCCTATTGCTTACATCCAGCGAAAGAGAGAGATTCTTGCATCCACTTTGAGTTGTGCTGCTTCAGTAAAGCTCTCCAGAGGTATTGCAAAGCTGCAAAACAGAGGTCTTATTTGTTTGCTGATTGGTTAGGGTTGACAGTGCCCTATGTGAAATGCTCAGTAGCAAATAATGCAGCTAATCTGACTTCCAATGGAAAGCTTTAGAAAGGAAGGCATGAAGAGGAAAGGATTTTCAAACCTGTGCAAGGAAAGGGACTTTCTTCATTTTTTAAGATCTATATAAGCTATAAGTAAATGTGAAAATTGATACAGAACATTTTCTGATTAGTTAAAAAGATGGGTAAGTACTGAATGGTTTTTATCCCTGTCACATAAGTACACGCTTATAGTTATAACTGGCATTGGTAACAAGGAGAGTATAAAAGAACAAAGAACCAACCATTCTTCCTGGTTATTTTATAAAGAAATTTTGAACAAGAAATAGAATGTACCACTTGGCCCTCTAGTTCTTCATTAGCCTCTAGTGATAGTTTTCTGCAGAGGTCTATTGGTTTAAGAATATCCTCCCAAGGTTATTGTCTCCTAGCTCCGTTATCTGGAACCATAAAAGGAAAGAGAATCTTACTTCTGAAGTACCTCAGCATTCAACTAAGCTATTCAGGGAGAACACTATGACACAGGATTTAAAAACAAATAAATAAAATTTGGGGGCTCATTCACATGTTCTTGGTGCCCACATTTCTCAGCTTGGTTCAAACAGCAAAAAATACAAGATCTGGATCCTTACATTTTACAAATTAATATGTGTAAAGCATTAGACACATGCTGTTTACTTACCTATCAATATAGGAAAGCTTTACACTGAAGGCAAATTCAGATACAGGGCCTAAAATAATCAAATGTTTTAAATCATTTTGATTAATCACTAGAATATATTAAAAGATATGGTTTCAGCATATTTTGCACAGAAAATGTCTTTTAGTCAAACCCTAGTTTCGTTCTTTCTATCTGGTCCATGTGTAATTCATGAACCTTTAAACATTATGGGATTATAGATAGCTAAGCTGACATTTTTACTTTCACTTAGCAGCCTGAATAAATGGTACACTCCAAGCATTTTAAATACTAAAGTAATCATTGTTTTGAATTCATCTTGTGATGTCATAGCAGCTGACGATTGACATAATAAATTTCAAGAGTATGAAAGCTTGTAAAGAATGTTAGAAATATTTATTTTTTTTAATACATAACAATTAAATTATCTATAGCTAGCAGTATATTCTGATGTTATCTTTAATGAAATGCTCTTTAAATATATGATGTATTGTTATTGATTTTCCACTTCTGGGCAAGAAGAGAATTCATTAAACTTTTTAGTGTGTTTTCCTTAAAGTCTGGAAGAAATATATAGCTGAAAATATCAAATCTATTTAATATCTTGAATAAAAGTAGAAGTTCAGTGATGAAAATCAAAAATTTGACTTTCAGTGTATGGAACTATGTTGTGTCCTCCTTCTCAGGAGTTGCTCTGGAATCCAGTCACAACCAAGTAACAAACCACTACATTAACTATAATTTAACGTAGGAGCAAGCTGTAAACTACATCAAATGCAGCTGGCAACTGATTTCCTAGGAGAGGCCAGGGGACCTATAACCCCCCAGCAACCAGTCTATGGTGGAGATCCTGGTCACACAGTTCAGAAATGTCCACAGGGAAGGCCATGCAGCCTTCCTTGAAGACTTAGATCAGATCTATCCCAAGCTACACAGTTTCTGGAATAAAAGCCCATGATTTGGAGTATTGTAAATCAGTTCTTTCCTAAGAGAGACTTCCTCTGATTACTGTGATTTGAACAGATTGAATACCTATAAGGGAAGGAGAGGACAGCCACCATGTAACTTTTGAATAGCAAGAGTTGAGCATTGCCCTTGGTGCTGCCTAAATAATGTGGGAAATGCTGTTGTCAGTTAGATAGGAATTATACCAGCAAGACAGGAATTATGGCAAAAGTAATTTTTTGGCATAATTAAATAACCCTTCAAGACTTGATGTTTTTATTTATATCCCATAAAAATGTACACGTTTCAGTATAAAGCTAGTGACTACAGAGATGGTTTATGTAACGTTGCATTTCTATGGCACGTACCCTCATTATCCTTCAATGGCACCTATCTTCATTATCTTGTTTAATAATAATAAGAGAATAAATGTTGCATTTATCACAGCGCTTGCTAAGATGCACAATCTTGCAGAATATACACTAATAATTCTAAAAGCATCACCATGTAGATGGTAGTATGTATGACCTTTGGGCACATATGCAATTCAGCTTCTTTACCCAGAGATTACGCTGCCCTCCATAGGCAACAAGATACGTATGGAATACCAACACATTGGGTTGGGAGGAAAGAAGTCCCATTGTCCTTTTCAATAAATCTTTAATTATTTCAGGGAAAAGACACTAGCTTAAAAAAAAAAAAAAAGAGTGGGAGAGGTTGCTTTCCCCAGCCACACAACCACATAGAGGCATGGATTGTATGCAAAAGCAGTAATTAGGACACTTTTTTTGGACTGAGTCCCATCTGCTCTTCCAGGTCAGTGATCTCTCCTGTTGGTCATTTAGGTGAATGTCAGAAACAGCAATGGGAGAGGTTTTGTTTGGCTTGGGGTTTTTTTGGAAGAAGCCAGAAATGATGATGAACTGCTTTGACTTTGTAGTCTTTTCCCAAAAGAGGGTCTATAGCTCATAAAGCCTCAGAAGTCTTCTTTCGCCTCTGAACTCAGATACCTTTCTGATCTTTCTGTTAACAGTTCATGTCTCCTCTCTGGCTTTTGTGGATTTGTATACTAGGGCAGGAGTTCTACATGGTTACAAAGAATCTAAAAAGTAAGTGGTAAAATATTTAGGATTGCAATGTCAAAATCCTTCATAACAGAATGCAACTAGCATACCGTTGACAGTACATAAGCAGCAATGATAAAAGCTGGTCAGACCTAATAATTGTTTCAAGATAAACCTGTGTAAGCACCAGAACATATATTAATATGAAATTTTATTTGCATCACAGTAGCACCAAGCATTTACAAAGAAGACTGACACTACTGCTTCGGACACATCATGATCACTGATAACAGAAAGCATCTTCTTGGGAAATAGCATGTTCCATCTCAGAGGAAATATCCTTGACTTATTAATTTATAGTGTATGTAAGGACAAAGCTTAACGGATTGTTGATTATGCCATGTTCACAGCCTAGATTTTAAGCTGAAAAAAATGAGGTTGGTATTGCTCATATCTAAGTCTACCTGTCCAGAAGTGAGGTGTCTCTCTAAACTAGCTGTATAACACCCTCTGTAGTCAATGGGAAAAAAAAATCTTCCCAGAGCAATTCAGTCTATCTCTAGGACAGGTGGGATATATCTTGCTAGGGATTAGCACTCTCTATTTATTAACTGTAAGACAAACCTAGACAGCTAGCTTTGGTGGAAAAGGTTTTTCTTTTCATGTTCTATCAACAGCTCATGTAAATGCATTGCATTTTTTGAGTTTTGCTTATTAAAATATGGTGTTGGCCCCAAAGTCTGTTATTTAACTTGTTACCCAGATGAGGAAAAGTCAGATACAAAAAGAGAAGAATTCAACGTCTGAAAAGCTAATTAGTGTCCATGTTCACACCAAATGGACAGATGCATGTCTTACTGCAAAAGGTCCATAAGTGTGGTGGAAAGTTCAGGCCTTAAAAGTTAGCAGTTGTAGTAGTGAAAGGTAAAGATGCCAGAACAATTGAATGAGATATGGCAAATATTCATGCCCGCACAGAGACATCAAGGAAGTAAATCTAAGCTTCTTTTGCTGAAGGAATTTTCTCTGAGACATCTGGTTGGTTAACATCTCAAATAATAATTGTTGTTTACACAGTGCCCATAAAACGCAAGAACCTGGAAGTATAAACTTTTCACAGAAATTCTTTAAACTACCAATGAAATGAAAAGTATAATCCTGAAATGTATTTTCAGGATTCTTTTAGTCTACCTAAAAGGATTGCAATAAGGATTTCTCTTCATACACAGCTATCTGGTATTTAAAGATTGTTTTATTCCATGTTTCTTTTCATTTTAATAACGGACTACATAGGAAGCAGATCTGGGAAATACATACCCAGCACACAAGTGCCAAGCAGTCATCATGGTACAAGAGTGATTAAGCTGCAATCCTACATATATCATGGCAGTGACAAAAAATCCCATGATAACAGTCTGTAAACAAGACAAGTTCTCTGCTACGGAAGAAGTGGTTTTACATTTTCTAAAATGAGTGAACAAAGATTTCCATATGGATAATTACCATAAGGCTGACTGGAGTTTATGCAAAATAAATTACTCAAAAATTCCTGTCCATCAGATGAAAGGCAATATGAAAACGGAAATAATCATGAAGATAATTCTATCACAGCATCTAAGAACAAAAGTACTGAATTACTTTTAATGTCTAATTTTTTGTTGACAGTTTTAATTGCTAAGGAATTCAGAGATCAGCAAGATGGCTTCTGCAGAAGCAACAGTGTGCTGTCTCATTAACTGCAACAGCAAATTGGAGTATTATTTCCCAAGTTTCACTTGTAGCTTAAATGACTCATCATATTAAAGTTTTCTATATTGCCATCAGTGTATTCATTCTTTCTATAATTGAGGAAACAATTAAAGAATTGATTGAAAAGGACATATTTGTTTCTTGTCATCACTGATGCTTGAAACCACAGAAATATAAAAATATTGCTGAAAGCCTTTTGTTACTACAGAGGTGAAAGGGCAATAATCCATTTCTACTTCATTATTTTAAAGATGTGAAACTGCATTAAAAATATTGTCAAATGTAAAATGTATACTACAATTAAAAAGTTTGAACTTTATATAATCATTTGCAAATTATAATGTTAACTTTAGGAGATAGCACTCTCTTTACAAACTAATGGAAAATGAGAATGACTTCCTGCTAATTGTTCAATTATGCCATTCTTTCCATTTCAAATATTTCAGCTATTTTAATTTCAACTACTTTTTTCCATCTGTCAAAAGAGTTTCAGAGTCATAGAAGGTACACCTTTATGTCAACCTTAAATACATGAAAATTTCGAGGAATAGCCCCCCAAAATTATTGATGTCTATATGTTTCAATTAAAAGAAAACAGAGGAACAAAACTTCAACATGTTTTCCAACATATTAAACGTTATTTTAGCATTTTAGCTGCATATTGGCCTGTTGAAATAACTTAATTCTTTAAGGGTGAATGCAAACACACTTCTCATAGCTGAATATTGTGTCTCTCAGTAAAAAACATTTTTTTATGATACAGTCTTAAAATTAGAATAGTCTGATCTGGTGTGTGATTAATTTTATAACATAATGCATTTTGCTGAAGGGTAAATTATTGATGACACTATCCTTAGTCATAAATGTAAATCTTTCCCAAAAATACATCACAGCAAAGCTGAAAAAGGGAATGAAATTTCAGTTTTATTCATTACCTCTCATATACTTACAAATTATTTTGCAGCAAACAAATTACTGAAGGTCAATTCTATCACTTCATCTAAAAGAATCCGGACCTTCTAGAAAACAGTAACATTAGTGAAGGCTTGAAACATGACAAAAATCTGGATGCAGATTGAGGAATTTTAAGAGGAATATCACGTACTGTTAAATTCCATAGTGTGTTTGATTTTGCTTCCACCATTGAGTATGAATGTGTTATGATGCCTTTTCATTCTGTAGTTTTCAAAGTTTCTTAAAAGGGTGTGTTATGTACACTCCTGACTCAGTTGTATCAAGAAAATAGGTATTTTCCTTTTTCAGGCATGCTAGGGTAGGTTAGAGAGACCTATCCTATTTTTTTTTTTTTCTGCTGAATGCCAATTTGGTTGTAAATTTCCAAATAAATTTGGTTTCATTTAAACATGCAAATAATTTCAACAACTTATTTCTATAAGCAAAAATTTAAATATACAGGAACTGCTCAATACGATTTAAAATAGCAAACTGTGGAATCTCACAGCTGGATTGTACATTCAAAGATGGTAGAAATGTACTTTTATAGCAGAAATACATGAAGTTTTGATAGCACCCCCTTTAAAGTATTGTGCCTGCATTTTATGTGTTGTCTTTCTGATGACAGAGAAAAGAAAGATGGCTGAGATGTACTTTCTATCTCCCATTCACAATCTGCATGAAAAATATCACAAAGATTATTAATAATCATGAGATTTTAAAAACAATAATTAATTACTTTGTCTTTTTGAGTCGGCATGATCAGTGATCCTGCCTACTGCCCCATGGGCTGGACACCTGTTTTTTTGCTGCTGCTTTGTGAAAATGAGATACTTGCGTAGCAACCTTACTCCAGTATCAGTTATTTGAAGTTTTGCTGTAAAATAGTGAGAGCTGGCAACAACGCAGTACAAACAAAGCATGAGACATCATGAAATCTGAATCTTGATGGGGGAAGATATACAAGTCATGAAAGATGCCCCAAAGGACTGAATGTTTTTCTGTGTTTGTTTCCCAAATGTGGAATAAAATCCTAAAGCATTTGTTTCTAAAATCTCTGCTATAAACTCTCCCTTCCCTATAATCTCATCAGCTTGGGGGCAACAGAATCTCTAAGGTCAGCCTTGCTGTTAACAACAATGCTTATATTTCTCCTCTGTTTCATGGCAGTAGAAAGGAACGGATGATTTATTTTTAGTGAGTTGCTCAACCTTACACAAGGAACTCAGTGACTTTTTTTTTTTAAACTGATAGGATTGCCAGTGATAGCACTGCTCACAGTAGTATTAACTACATCTATAAAACTCAGCACCACTTCTCTTGGCTCAGCCACAGTCATATGTATGTTCTTCACTTTTTCTTTCTGGTATTTCAGGCTCTTTTTTCCACAATACGTTGAGTAATGTGCAAGATAAACTGGCATGTGTTATGAGACCAGGACAGCATGCATGGGTGAATTAGTTACATTATCAGCATAAATGACAAAAAAGTTTTCTGACCCATAACATATGTTTGGGTGAAAAGAAGAGAGAGATGCAAAAGAAAGCAGTAATGACATGATACTGCTATTCTGTCTTAAAACAGATGTTTCTTTTAATAAAACAAGAATAGTAATAACAACAACAAAAAGTTGTTTAGTGTTCAGTATTCTCTTAAAAAAAAAACGTTGGTTTCTTTGGGAAATTAAAACATTTTAAGGGAGGAGCCTCTTCTCCATTCCCAGACTGAGCAATTTAAATTTTCACCTCTCTTACTTTAAGTGGAGTTTACCAGCTTAAATCTGCCCTGCACTTATTGAAGAATTGATACTACAGTATTCATATCAGATGTCTCTCTTCCCACAGATAAATCTTCAAATACAAAATAAAAATCTGTAAAACCAGAAACAATACTAAAGCAGAACCCAGAAAATGATGTGGTGGATGCTTTAAGTGATGTTACAGTAAGGATGCCATTAAAAGTTTTGTGAATATACAGGTGATTTTTAACATGCAGTTGTCTAAAATAATATTCCATAAAAAGGAAATAGAAAGTAAGCTTTATTGTCTATGGAAACCACTCTTTAAAAGGTTCTTTCAATTACAATATATTGAAGCATGTCTGTAAATGCTGATTGCAGTAGTAAGTTCATTTTACAGCCAACATGAGAGCTGGAAGTGTTGATTCCAGGCAGCTGAGAATTTGTTGAATCATCAAGCAGGCACCTTTGTGCTTTCTCTCTTCCTGTCTCGCAGATTTGGGGAAGGTTTACATACAGTCCGGAAAATGTTTCATTATCATTCCTCAAACCACTCTGTATAACGGCCTTTTGCTATAATGCCTCCATAGAGCGTGATGGAAATCAAGCTCCTGTTCTGCAGGACTGCTGGCTTGGGGGATGCACAGCACGGGGCCACGACCCCCTCCCTCTGCATGTGGCACAGGTCGTACTCCACAGCAGCCTCTCTGTCTCCGGAGGGAGGGCAGAGTCGATGGCTTGGATGGAAAGGTAGGTGCCTTGGTTAGAGGTGCGACAGCCTGTTCCCCAGTCCTCCCTCTGTTCCTTTGCTCTGCCCCATCCATGTCCTTGTGCCATCTTTTGTTTTCTGCTTGAGTTATGAGTCGCTTGGGACGGGCTTTTCTCTTCAGGGTCCTTCATGCTCGGACTTCAGCTACTGTTCTGCACTCTAGTAGTAATGAGTATAACAAACACAAGTGTCCTCTTGGCTTTGCTATTGCTATGAGATGGGACCTCTCAGAAAGCAGCACACTGTGGTCACTGGGAGCCCACTCACCCCTCCAGCACTGGGGCCCCTGCTTATCACACTGGTGGAGCCACAGCTGTGGCACCGAGGTAGGCACAGGCTGCACGTAGAGCAAGGTGTTGCAAAAGACAAGGAAGGTGATGTTTCACTGGGGGCAGAGGCTTTCAGCAGGTAGTTCCTGGGGTTGCGTGTTGTTGGTAGAGATTCGCAGAGTCCACATGGGATTCCTGGCATTTCCTCTTTTCCTCCCATCAGGTTTGAGGTTTAAGTAAATAAATAAACTATTTTCACAAAGGGAAAGGCCAGGAGAGGGTTCCGGCTGTCATGATGCAAATCCAGAATGCTTTTGACTCCAGCTGTTCCATTTTTATTGAGAAATGAAAATACAGAGCCGTATTTGTGCAAAAAATACTGAAGAGCTGCTCTATCAGAAAATTATTCTCATAAACATCATTGTTTATATGATAATCTTTCTCTACATAATTTACAGTATAATCCCAGCAGAATGTTTCCTGTATAAGGTAAAGAATTTATTTTTTATCTATTTTTATGGCACCAATGAAAGGAAAAAAGGAAGGTACATAGCTGTCATCAGATATTATTCTGTTGCCTCCCAGTCTCATTGAGCAGCAATATAGTCTATTCATATGTTAATTATTTATATTGAAAGACTCCATCGTGTACAAACAAGAACTTTTGAATAAAGTAGGCTGAAAAATGTTATTTGTATTTTGGCATCAAAATAACTGGCCTAATTTTTAGATATGAGAAATATCTCCACTATTACTGACACAAAGAGTGCAAACAAACTTCAGCTGGTAGATCTAAATGCTGGACAAGGTCTGATTCTGATACAGCAGGCTAAAATCAGCTTCATCCTCCAGTTCAGTAAAATAGCTTTTTGGTTAACTGAATAATAAAATTCAGTAGTACGCATGCACCAAAGTTAGGTTATTTATTTTAATATTCAGTTCAGTTCAAGATCTCCATATTTTTTTTTTTTCAGTGTAAGGCGTATTGTTTGAACAGAAGTTTTGCTATCGAAGAATTTTAAAAACGGACTTTTTGGAATCAAGAAGACACCTGAAAGGCTTTTATGAAATGCCCCGTTATCTGGGTATTCCTGTTGAAAACATAAATCATGAAACAGTTAGCAACTTCCTATTTAAATCGCTGTTGTCAGACTTCAGAGTTAGTATCCACAATGAAAAAGTGGAGACTTAGTTAGTCCAGTTCATGTCTCAGAACGTCTGCTTGCAGCTTTGAGGTCTGTAATGCAGGTTTTCCATGTCTGAGCCATTCCTGTGGGCTCCCATGTGGACAAGAGTTCACCCTCTGTTTTTGTTTCAGGCACAGTGATAAGCAACAGGCAGTTTAGGTAACCTGCCATTTGCAGTCTTGATCTAAGTGGAGCTCAATTCTTCCTCTGGAGGCATAATGATTATTTACCTCAAGGTACTTTTCCTGAAAAATAATAGCTTGTGTAGGCCAAATATGTTTAGTGTTTACTGCATTTAATATATAGTAATTATCCTCTGTAAAAAAAAAAAAAAAAAAAAAATTTACCCCAAGCTGAAAGCCCTCCTTATTTTAAAATAACACTAAGTTAGTTTACATAGAGACTTTACAATCACATTATTTTTCAATAACTTATTTTCATTGATCGGTCTAACAGTTTGACATGTTATTTATGGGCTACTGTGATGAATCACATCCGTTTCCAAGGTAAAGTAAGCAAATTCTCTGTTTATAGGATTAAAGTTGAAGGTCAAACTTTGATTATATTTTCTATTCTACTACAGCAATATAAAGCAAGGCCTTTAGACTTCAGAATTGGCAACCAGTCATATGAGATGCTTTTATACTTAAAAATTGACCACAAATCTTGAGTAAATCATAATTAACATCCAAGAGGCAGGAAACCTAGCAGATGACTGTGATAGACTTTAAGAGGAATTTATTTTGTGTTTTGAATATGTATTTCAATTTTTTTTTTTACCTTACAAAGAGGATTTATTTATTTTTAATCTGTTTTAAGAAAAGAGTTTATGTCTACCAGAGTGTGAGAGCTGGGAAAACACTAACCTTCAATGCTTACGGTGTCATGTGGTATTTATCTAACTCACTGGCCCACTGCTGTTGAACTTCTACCAGTGTATATTTATCAGTAAGCCATTGGCAGGTGCAAGTGAAATTTGCCGCGTCCAGAAATGTAATGTATAAACAACATTTAACCCCCCTTTTTAGCAACACATTATTAAAGTCTGAGTTGGGATCTCGGAGCTGCCGAAGCACTGGCAACCTTAAATTATAAAGGATGTTGTTGTGCAATGTAATAATGAAAAGTAATTACCCGAATGCCCTCCACTCCAACCACACACAATGCCCAGCATGCTCACATAGCCAAAGGGAGGGGGAGGAGACGGGGGAACCATTTGTGTTAAAAGATAAATGTGTGCCGATGAGAATCTCATCCAAAATATCCTCACTAAATTATTTAACAAAGGAAGCATGAAAGGGAAGATTGTGGAGTGTATGATTTCAGTGAGCCGTGGAAAGGTTGCTTAGGAGGTTTCTTGTGATGCAACGCAAAGATTGTTGCATTTAGATTAGAGGTACTGACCTTGCTTCATCACCCAGCTTTATAAACCTGTATCTACTGTGCATGCTTTTTTTGTCTTGGAAGGATTTATGTCAAATCATTTGTTATCACATACATTGTTGTGCCAAGACTTTGCAAATCCTGGCTAGCAACTGCAGCCATCCTTTTAGGTCAGGATTAGGGAATATTTTTGCAGCATTCAAGGGAAACAGGCAGGATTCTTCCTTTATACTAGAAATCTTCTTTAAAGACCTCTGAATTGTGCTTAAAGATTTTTGCACAGGGAGACTTTGCTATGGGCAGACTCCCTCCCTTACAAATGTGGGAGGGGGAAGAAGCACACATTCACAAAGGAGCATGCCCAGTCCACAGGGCTTTGTGGTGCCGGGTATGTCCAGGGACCTGTCCTGGAGCTAAAAGGGAACTGGTTGAGCTTAAGAAAAGGGGTTAGTGCAGAAAGACAGGAACATGCTGTGGCCCCACGAGGAAGGAGATGGTGCTAGAAATGAGTGAGGCTGTGCAAACTTTGCTGTCTATAACTATTATTGACATAAATCTGGGGATCTCTCTAGTCCCAATTCTGGAACCCAGACTGGCCCTTTTTAGCTGTCCTGGCACTCTCCGATGGATGAAAAGGATTGAATCAACCAAGGAGACTGAGCTGTCTCCTGGGTGTTATAGCTTTAGCTGTATCGAGGTAAGGATGAGGAAGACCTGAAAGCATGCTAGGGAAGTCTGGCAGAGCTGACTGCCTTCAGGAGATCTAGACTGGACATATAGCTCTCACACAGTCCCAGAGAGCTGGCTAGTGATGCAGGATTTTGTAGCTCTGAAGCCCCAGAGTGTGCCTTTGAGCTCAGCTCTGAGCAAAAGGAGGTACATAAATGCTCCAGTCCAGGAAAAGGCTCAGGAAGCACAAACTCTGAAACAGTTTATCTCAGAGACACAATTTGTGCCATAGTCCATACTTACAAATCTCTGCATCCCTCTATGCAAATGACCTAACTGGAACAGCAAGTTCACCATAAAGACAGAATGCAGATTATATCTGCTTCCTTCCCTGAGTATTTGCTGCCTTAGACAGGGGCAAATTAACACCCCGTAGTGAAGCCAAAAGTGAATTTTGTGGTAAGGGAGCAGCTGGACCCCACGCAGCTCCTGCCAACCACCCCGTGGATGCCTCCTGCTGTCAGCTACACACTCAGTTTAGCAAGGCTTGACCCGGAGTTTATGCGGCTTGAACGAGATGCAATGTGGAGCCCCTGCTCTCTTTTATTCTCAGGCAGAGATATGGAGTGTCACACACAGCCTTGTCCTTACTGAATAAAATTTTGAATTCTCTTCAGCAGTTTGCTCTTTATCCCTAAGTTACAGCACCACATCAATTAAATTATTCCATCTTTGATTTATCACACAAAAGCATTTCTCTTGTAAAGTAAGTCTTCAACTTTGAAGTTTAGTGCAATTAAAACTAAATACTGCTAATTAGGAACCCAGTGCCTCAGCTATTACTCAAATGAATTCTGTCGTCATGACTTAGGACCACTCACATGAGCAAGAATTTTCAGGACTGGTCTCCATATTCATTAAGGAAAAGGCTGCTTTTTTTCCTAAGCTGCAAACAGCAGATGGATCACAACAGGACCTTTACGCAGCATAAAGGTGAGCAAATAGATAATGATTTACAGGATCAGAATCCTCCCGAATGTATGACTTGCACTTCACTGATTTCTGCTAACAAGGTTTAAACTGTGCACAGTTTTCTTGTGTGCTGTGACTTTTGGCAACAATAAAATGTTCCTTATTGCCATATGACACAGCCAAGTCCAGATGTGCTATTTTGGTTTGAGATGGTTAAACTTTTTTTGTTACTGTGGAGATTATCTACCGAATGGTTTACTTACCGCCCCGAAGCTGTCATCGCATACTGTTTAATTTATAAAGCTGGTCCAAATCTCTGTGGAAAAAAAAGTCACCAATATTTCTCACAACTTTCTTTGATTTATTTTTCAGTGTCAGCCAAGACATAACATTTATTATGATTCACCTTAGCATGATGACATTTCATTTTTCTTACTGAAGAAGATGTTCCTGAAAAAGGAGATCAAAATCTCCTTAGCCTTCTGGATATCACATAATAAATGAGGGGGTCTGTTTTTCCTCAGTGCCTCAATAGGAAGAAGTGTTTATGTTTCAGGACCAAGCCCCCACAGAATATTTACAAAATTTGTTGCGAGGTGTTGAGCCATAAATCTGAAGTTCGAAACCTACATCAAATAGAAATGAAGACCTATAAAACACAGTGTAAAACAAAAAGTCAGAAGAAAAAAATGTAAATATTTTTAAGAATTATTGAAATCCTTAAGTGTCTTCCCCATAAATAACACATAAAATTTATTTTATCAAATGGACTTTGATGCTAACAGTCTAAATATTATAAATGAATTAAATATTTTCATTGCAGTGTGCTAAAATAAAAAAGTCAAACATTCTAGGGTTGCTATGGATAGCCAACCAAAGCCCATCACACTCTTCCTTGAGCGAGAAAGAGAGAGACACTTAAAATAGCATCTGCGTTACATAAGAAATTGTTATCAGAAGCTAAAACCCTAAACTGAAAGTTACTTTGAATTTCATTATGGTAAATGAATATGAATTTATTTTATAAAGGGGAAAAAAGTCTTCCAGAAAGCTCATGGAAAACAATCCACAGTAGGATATGATAAAAAAGTAAGAATAGCCAAATGATCTTGCCATTCAGTAATGAGACTATAGTTTCTTAGAAAACAGCATCACCCTCATGATCATTTAATAATAACACTTGCTTTATCTCATTCCATGATCTGTAAGGCATACTAGGATTTTGTTGCTTCTGGAAAGATGAAGAAAAGTGTCCTGATACGTTTATATATAACTGATATTTGTTGATACGTGCATATTTATTTTTCTGTATTTTTTTATTTATTAGCATTAAGAAATTGATATTATTTAAATTTATACTGAAATGAAATAAATATCATATTAAGCACTGTATGCAAAGGCAAACAGAGTCTTGGAGGCATTTCTATTCTGGGGCTCAGATCACTTCTCAAGTCATATAAAGGCAGATGTCATAGGGGTCATATAAAGGTCTCTACTCTGATACTAGCTTTAAGGAGAACCTCTGTGGGAACACCCATGTCGGCAGATTGTGGGCTTTAAAAACATGTAGCCTAGCCTGATTGCTAGGACATGAGTAGTTAGACAATATCAAGTTCTTATGGAATATTTTCTGGTTGTTGAGGAAAGGTATTCTACAAAACAGATATTTCATTGCTGCAACTGTGTTCATCCATGTGAGCGTGAGGTGTCACTGCCTCATGCGCCTTAGAAGTGTAAAGCTGTTTCATTTCCCCAATCTTATGTTTTCTTCGTTAAGTCCTGTATCTGAAAACCTCCGTCCCTTACTTCTACTCAGAGACATATTCCCGTCTTATTTCTTGCTTTCTCTCCTGCACACAGCATGTCAAACAACTACTTATTCCCCTGGATTTTAAACTAGTGACAGGGAAGCTTGCTAGCTGTGGCTTCACAGTACTGGCTATTCAGTGACTTTATGCAAATAAAATATTGCTGTGGATTTAGGGTATTTTTTACTGACTGATTTTTAGCCAGGCTATTCCCTGTTCCTGTTGCTGATGCCATTGCACAAACACATATGCCACCATGGAGCAGCAGAGAGGTGAAAATGTGGGAATAAGAGGCTAGAAGAATGGAGGGGCAGGAACTTTTTAGAGCAGCAGATGCAGCTTCAGTTTGCATCCCGTTACAGCCTCACTCAGTCTTCCTTCCACAGTACTCTACTCAGGTCTATATGCCTCCAGCTGAAGCTCCTATTGTTTCCAGCTATTTCACAACTAGACACTTAATTGTGCCTTTCATTTCACCTGAGGGAAGGAGATTTAACACATCTGTTGGTCTTAACCTGTTCTGTGGTTTGCCCACTGTTCAAAGGTTCATGTGGTGGCTGTCTTAACCACTGGCAGGGCAGCAATACAAAAGCTCTACAGCGAATGGAGGAGTTGTTTTTGATTAAATAAACATGTATTTCATTGTCTCAGCCAATCCTGAGGTTCTATATCTGGGGACAACATCTAACGTGTCCAGAACACGTACGTCCCATTTCTGCCATGTAAGTCATGGGTCGGAAACAGCAAATGGGAGCTGCCTTGTGCATGCTCCCCACCAAGGCTGCACTGTTAGGAAGAGGGAAGCCCTGGGCACATCGGGCAGCTGGGGTAGGCAGCCAAGTCAGGCTTGGAGCACTGATGGGTTGGGAGGGTTACAGCAATACAGGAAGAGAAAACAGGACATAAGCACCAGAAGACTATAATTAGAACTTGAAAGTAGAAGAAAGAAACCAGTCAAGGGGCTGAAATAGTGTAGCATTGATGGCAAAAGGAAGAAGGGATGACTGCTTGCAGGTGAGTGGTGGGAGGACTGGTGTGTGGGTGGCACGGGAGCCCCCCTGCAGCCTGTGGCCCAGTGGTGCTGGAGCCAGGGGCTCCCCGGGTGTGGTGCTGTCCCTCCATGGGGCTGGCTTGCTTTCTGAGCTCTCTGGCTCTCAACACAGAGATCTCTGTACCTGACTGGCTTATGCGGTGCAGATTGACCCTAGGACTCTTTTACGTCACTCTGGGAATGAAATACACATACATCCAGATTAAGGCTTGTTCCTACTGCCAGTGTGGGATAAAGGTTTACTTTCCCCAATACGCTCACACTAACACACCACAGATGCACACACGATCCTTCCACCAGCTTGAGTTACCCTCATTTTACACACTGAAATCCAGCCTCAAACAAGTTACCCTGTTGTAACCATGTATGCTTCATTGCTCTGCCTCTGACCAACATATATCCTGCACGTAACTTGTGCTGTCATTTATGTCACAGCTAAATTTGGCCCAAAAATGTTATTCATATTAGGCTGGGGTTTTTACATTTCATGTTTGTCCAAAGATCTTTGGTAACAGTATAAATCGCAGCCAAAGCTGAATGCTAATCTCATGAATTTTGAAAGCACAACAGGCAAAGTCAACCTCTGAATACATCCAAAACACAAGCACTCGGGATACAAACATTCACAGGAAATAACAAAGAGAGCCTTGCCATTTCTACAGTCACATAATAGCACTAGTGCTGAACAGAGAACAATTTCAGAGAACAAAAGGGTAGCAAGATTAAAAATATACCTGATTAAAAGGGACTCTTTGTTTTGTCAAATGCTTGGGCTTTTGTTAGAAACAGAATTCTCTTCAACTGTGTGGGTCAAAATTTATGGGGATAAAATCAACAGAAAGTGTAGGACATGATTCTCTGCAATGGGTGGCCAAGCAGGTATTTATCTGCCATGCTGTGACAATGGAGACTTTGTTTCTATTTGCTGATGAGTGAATTACAAACCGGGCAGGGGGAAAAGCTGCAATGATCTCACTTGGGTGCACCTCAGTCTGCTGCCAGAACTGAGGAATACCTAAAACTCAATTTATTTACAAACGGGTCCTTCTTTTTTGCACAGCTCATGCTGTTTCAAGTGAATGGCTGTGTCCTACTGTTAAGTATGATGTCACATCTCTAGTCATCCTTCCTCCATTTAGTCACATGGTGAAATTAAAATTGCATCCAGACCAGTGCACACAAAACCAGACCTATTTCCAGAATTACATTGCAAAATTAAGAGTTTAATTGCTTGGCAAAGCAAGCTTCTCACTCTTTTATTTGTCTTTTTAGTCAATGGGGATAAATTCTCCTGCACGTAATCAAAAAAATATATCCAAACAATGATCGCTCCCAGGAAACAGAATTGGAAAGCTGTCCCTGGTGACAAGTGATAGTAAGGAAGGAAAGGGGATTCAGACAAAATGGGAAAGAACATGTTTTCAGCTAATCTGACCATCATAAAACACTGGTATATCTTTTCATTTGGTAAATGTCAGAAATCTTGGCATTCACAGTGTTTTACGTGGCCTGCCTAGCAAAGGATGGAGAAACACTGCCCAGAGTCCCAGACCACTGCTTTAGCCTCAGAGCTGTCCTCCACCTGCACTATGCCAGGATCTGCAAGGGATGCCCACTCACTGCCTGGTGTGCCCAGGAATACCAAACCCCACTCCAGCACTCTTCTTGCCTCTGTGTGTGGCACAAGATGCAATAGTTCCCAAGCATCATGGGCCCAGGCTCAAGCATCACAGCAGTTGAACAGCCCAAATCACAAATTAGTCCTTTGCAATGACTGGTGCAATAGGGCTTGATTCTCACTTCACTTACACCAGGCTTGGCCCAGTAGAGCTGCATGGACTTTTACAGAGCTATTATTGATTTACCCTGGTGTAACCAGGAAGCAGCTTTTCTCAGTTACCTTCCAAGTTAGGGGGTTTCCCTGGCAGAGCAATATGAGTAAGGCTGCATCAGCTACCTGAGGGTGCTCTGTCCACAGCAGAGCTAAACACTACCAGTATCATCTCTTTTGTATTCTTCCTGAGTCTTCAAATCATATTTGAAAGAGGATACAAAAAAGTATTGTTAAGAATCCAGCCCTGCCAGCTGGTTGGTCCTTTTCTAATGCTCACAAGTCATGATCACAGTTACACGGCATGGAGCATAGCATAAAGACAAGACTGTTGAGGTTTACCTGGCTGATTTACAGGCAATCAAGAGTAGACATCGATGATCTCCCTCCATCTCGGTTCTTCACTCTTCTCTCCTAGCACTAGCACAGTTACTAATATGATACGTTAGCACACAGGCTGTTTAATTGAGATTTGCTGAGAAGCCATTCAAAATATATGTGTGGGGTGTGTGTGTGCACATGTGTGTATACACAGGTGAGACTGATTTTACAGAGGTAAGAATATGGACCAGTTCACTTTTACTTGAAACTGTACTCTTCCCTTTGTGCACTGAGACAGTTCTCCCAGTCCCTTTCTTCCTTGGTGTAGCTGGCCATGGCAGCCTGTGGGATCCATAAAGATTTAAGGGACAAGAGGAGATGGTGGGACAAAGAATGACATTTTCCAAAGAATTGCTGGAAAATGTTGCTTAGTAAAAGAAAAATACATTATGTCAAGATCCCCTGCCTTCTTTCTGATCAGTGCTTTTCATCATACCTTTTTTTTTTCTCTGACTTTTTTTCTCTCTTTCTTTTCTCTCCCATTTCTCTATTTTTTTCTGACCTTTACCTCAGAAGTTTTATCTAATCTGTGAAGTTCTAGCTAATTCTGCTGCACTTACAGCTCAGGTGCAGTGGTACTCCTAGCACCAGAGTCACAACCAAACAAACTGAAACAGGAGGCAGGGTTTCCTGCTTATGAAAGAAACACCAAGCAGGGACCAGCTTTCTGGTTCCAGATTTGAATAGTCTCTGGCACAACAGGGTTTGACCTCTGACAGAATCAGCAGGAACAGCTGCAATAATATTCAAAACACAATCTGCCAATTAATTATTCTCTAAAAGCCACTCCACTTGTCCATGACCACTCTGGAATCCATGCACTGTATGAGGCTGGTCTTCAGGTAACATGAGCAAAAATAGCTCTTCTTTCATGATGACAAATTCATATCAGTAAAGGATCCTGCAGCCTGACTTTGTCCTATCTACAGACAATTGTGCCCAGATATTCCCTGCATTGGTAATTTAAAATTACCCTTATTGAGCAGTGGGTTCTGTTCTTTATATCTTGATATTCAATATCATACTAATTTTCTCAGCCCCAGAGTTCCCAGTATAAGGCATGTTCCACTCTGAAGTGTCATGGATGTAAGCAGGAATTCAAGCACTTTACTGATGACACAAAAGAGCTTTAAAATGGGTATTAGTCCACTTCAGAGTGGATGCATTCTGGAATCCACTGCATGCCCGTCTGGTGTGTCTTGGATACATTTTTCAAAGATTGTGATATATAAACAAAACATAAAAAATAATGGAAAAGACTAGAAAAAATGCTTGCTGCTCACTACAGGGTAAAATCCAGGATTGTATTAAATAGTAGAGATTTATATTTTTACCTTTTCATTCCTATTAACTGAATCTGTCACAATTTTAATTTGGTTTCAATTTTGTTACTTTAAATAGATGTTAAAAAGTTAGTAGAAATATCTAGGGTAAAAAGATCCAATGAAAAATTAAGAAACCTTAAAATAGAGAAAATCAATTTAGGGCACTCCATGTTAATCTTTAAACATACTTCTTAAGAAATTTGGGGATCCAAAAAATAGGATTCAAGATATTAATCATCCTGTTCATTCCAGAAGCACAAATTTGTGCTGGAACTCTATCATGTTTTGAACTGTACATGCACATAGTAGAGAGAAGCTATGACCCCCAAACTGTCGCTGTCTCCTACTGGCCAGCTCGTGAATACATTTGGAACCCACCTAGTACAAGACCCTCAATTTCAGAGCAAAGAACGGCCAGAATGATGCAAGCTATTTGTTTTATTAAGAACATCAGAGATTTTAATATGAAAATAATAATTCAAGAGTGTATCGCTTAGAAGAAATGTAATTATGCAATAAACTGAAATACAAGAACAAAAGGAATGTGGGGCTTGATGGTAGGATAGGATTTGTTCTTCTAAGGCTATGTGGATTCCCAGGTCAAATTTATGAACTTTTGATCTGAAAATAACCTCTGAAGACTGTGGAAGAAAAGGGTTGTAGGGAACAGGGGGAAGATTTTGCATAAATTTCTTGTTTGCCTCTTTGTTTGAATGATCTAAGTTCAGAGGTGATAGGGTGGCAAACCAAGAGGCCTTTATACAGGTTTTCTGAGATACCTTTTTCAACAGTGATATCTCCTAATTCTACCCTCAACTCTTTGCCCCAACTATGTCTAATTAAGTGGCTGATGCAGGCTAAACTGTTACCATTAAAATCAGGGAATTTTTGACATAATAATAACTTTGGTTCCTGATAGGCAGAGCTGAAAGACTAGTAATATTAGGCCACCTAGCACTGTAAGAAGAAAGGTTTTAATGTCCATTAAGAAAAACAACCAAACGAACGAACAAACAAAATGCCATCAGTGCAGATTCTCAGGCACAGATACTATACTGACATATATCACGAAATTGCTGCACAATACTGTGGCATGTGCTCTGTGTGTGTGAATGAGAGACAGAGAGACTTCTTGGCCTTTTCTGTGTTATTCCCATACTGTTACAAGGGGGGAACTCAGGAGCTGTTAGACGTTATCTCCCTGTAAGATGACTGTCACGTAAAAATGTGAACGTTACAAATTCACTGCTGTGAATTTTAAGCAGGGCGTCAATTTTCTGTAATTCATGAGCTGGATGCTAGTCAGCCTTTGAGTCATGCTTCGGGTAGCTGCTACCGGGTGGTAAAACAGCTTGTGAAGAAGCAGGCACAAGGCTGAACCTGATAGTAACCGAGAGCCCCCCGGCAGCCCCTGGCAGCGTCCCTGGCAGAGCCGAAGGCAGTGACACTCCTCGGCGGCCGGCTGCGCTCAGGCTGCGGTGTTGCTCTCAGCTGGGCTGAGGCATGTTGTAACGCCTGCAGGTACAAACTGCAGGCATTTTTCCCGCACTGGAGAGCTAGGGAGATGGGCTTTGCTTTGAACGCTACGGTCGCAGTTAAGCAGGGATTGTAAGGCATATGTTGCGTGTGGGCAGGAGCTATCTGCTTAGTTGCAAGGAGCTCATAACTCTGTGTTTCTGTGTGCGTAACTTGCCTGCCAAAGGAAAGCTTTTAAATTAATCGAGACGGTAAGCAAATTGAAGGGAAAATATCTGCCAAGCGATCCAAAACCAGGGGGCAACCCGGCGCCGTGGCCCCGGCAGCTGCCCGCCGGGCGGGCGAGGAGGGGCTCGGCGCTGTACGAGCCCGGCCCGGCCCGGCGCAGCGCAGCGCAGCCGCCTCCCCTCCGGCGGGAGTTACAACCCATTGATGCGTTTTGCTCCATGCTCAAGAGGCGTGGGTGTGATGTCTAAAATTATGCAGAATGGGATCTTTTTTTTGATACTAGTTTAAATGATTGGTAAAATGGGGAGGAGAGAACAATAGGACTTCGCGGTGCGGGGTGATATGCGGTGGAATAGGATTAAGGAGGCCAGTAATTATATGGAAGAATCTTGTTTCCTAACCTCCTACGTGATGAAGTGTAAAGTGTAATTGTAAATTACAATTAGCCGGAGAATAAAGGTTTCCCCGGGAGCGAGGTGGAGTTTCATCGCGGTGTATCGGTGAATATCAAACTCGAGCGGCTTGGTCGGCTCCACCGGGCTGCGGCTCTGCCCTACCGGAGGCGTTTTGCGGAGGCACCGAGCCGAGGCCCCGGGCGGGTCGCGGGGAGGGGGAGAAGGAGAGCCGCGCCAGAGGGTCGGGGCAGCGCCGGCCGCGCAGCGGCGCGGAGCGGGGCGCGGAGCAGGGCGCGGAGCGGGGCCGCTCCGGGCTCGGCGGCGGTGGCGGCCGAGGCTCCGCTCCGCGGCTGGCAGGAGAGGGGCAGCAGCTAATCGGATTGGGAAGGCTCCCGTAATCCCAGCGAGATCGGCGGCGGTGCCTCGCTCTCTCCAATATCACTAATGTCACTTCTATTGGCTGCATTAGACAGATGTTCAAAAGCTCCCTCTCGCTCGCTCGCTAAATCTGATCCCCCTGTAATACTTTCACTGCTATTAAATCCACATGCAACCACTCTTCCCCCCCCCCCCCCCCCCCCCCATCCCATCCCTTTTACTTTCCTGAGTGGACCCTGGCTGCGTTTGATCGCCTTTTCCAGGGCAAAACGAGATCTTCTGGTGAACAGACAATAGGATTGCCCTGCCTCCCCATCTGGTTGTCTCCCACTGAACCCTGTCTCCTCCACAACCAAAAAAAAGTAACAAAAACAAACAAATAAACACAAAGTCCAGCCAAACTAATACTGCCTGGGATGTGACTGTTGCTGGCTGTTCAAGGGATTTGGTTCTCCGTTCAGAAAAGAGAGAATTATGAGACTTACCTCTTCGACGCACGATTGCAATTAGAGTGTTGGGATGCTCTAGATCCCCCTATATAAATGTATAGCTGGATAAACACACACTCATCTGTGTAGACAGATCAGATAGACATTTTCGGCAGGTGCGTCTTCCCAGTTTGTTTATCCGGACCGAGCTGTCTTTTCCCTAACTCTCCTTTTAAAGAAGGTTACGGAACACCCAGCCGGACGCGCTTTTAACTTCTTATTCTTATTCTTGATCAGTTTTCCCTGACACTCTTTCCTGGTTCACTTCTGCTGTTCTTCCCTACTTTTTGCAGTCTTTTTTCGTTGTACTCGCCTTTCCCTCTTACAGGGTCACAATCCCCTTTGTAAGTGTGTGTTTTATTCCCCCCCTTCCAGCTGTCCTTTTGTTGTTTTCTCTGACTAACCCGCAGAAATGAAACACATATGCAACTCTGTCTCCTTGCATTTTCAGATGTTTCTCTCACTATTGTCTGCTACAGCTCATTGAAAGTGCAAAGTGAAAACAGATGTATAAAAGATAAAAAATATAAACATGCAGGCACCAAGTCCATGGTGCAGAGAATAAATCTGGTAAATCGCATCAGAGAGAAAGAAAAAGAGAGAGAGAAAGAAAAAGAGAGGGAAAAAGAAAGGGGTGAAGAGAAAGAAAGAAAGAAAGAAAGAAAGAAAGAAAGAAAGAAAGAAAGAAAGAAAGAAAGAAAGAAAGAAAGAAAAGAAGGAAGGAAAGAAAGAAAGAAGGAAAGAAAGAAGGAAAGAAAGAAGGAAAGAAAGAAGGAAAGAAAGAAAGAAGGAAAGAAAGAAGGAAAGAAAGGAAAGAAAGAAAGGAAAGAAAGGAAAGAAAGAAAGAAAGAAAGAAAGAAAGAAAGAAAGAAAGAAAGAAAGAAAGAAAGAAAGAAAGAAAGAAAGAAAGAAGGAAAGAAGGAAAGAAGGAAAGAAGGAAAGAAGGAAAGAAGGAAAGAAGGAAAGAAGGAAAGAAAGAAAGAAAGAAAGAAAGAAAGAAAGAAAGAAAGAAAGAAAGAAAGAAAGAAAGAAAGAAAGAAAGAAAGAAAGAAAGAAAGAAAGAAAGAAAGAAAGAAAGAAGAATTATTAATATAATGTGCATCTCGGGTTCCTAATTAGCACAAAAGGGCATCTTCATGAGATTTGATCATTTCCCTCTGCCCGGACAAGAAGAAATCAATGGGGTAGGAATCTATAAATCAGCCATCATGTCAGGACAAATCAAAATAATGCTTCTATTATTTCAATCAATAAGCCATTTTTATACCTAACATCTGATCTACACAACGTGTTTGTGTTGGAAATTTGCAGAGCCGCTTTGCACAAAAACAAACCATTAACATACGTGTCAATCACATTTGAAACTGTTTGAAATGGCCAGAGATTTCAGCGCGGGGCTGACTTGAAAAATGCCGGGAGAAACAGAAATGCATGGGGGGACCGATCGGGCTGAAAACACTTCCAAAACTTTGTCTCTGCTTTATTCTTCCCCCCGCAACCCCTGAACTCTGCAAGCGGTTGAGTCGAGCGGGCGAGGTGGGGAGGAGGGGAGCTGGGTGGGGGCCGGAGGGGACAGGCGGGACCCCGCCAGGTCCGTGTCCCCCAGAGCCACAGAGGCCCGGCTGTGCGGAGGCCGGCCCCCCCGGCCCCCCGCCCGCCCCGCAGGTGCAGTCCCCAGCCCAGCCCCAAGCCCGCCGGGGCCGCGGCGTCGGAGCAGCTCAGCTTGGGCAGGCGGGAGGCTCTCGGCTGTCGGAGGAAGGAGCAGCCAGATGCTG
This sequence comes from Platalea leucorodia, assembly GCF_965183815.1. Lineage (NCBI taxonomy): Eukaryota > Metazoa > Chordata > Aves > Pelecaniformes > Threskiornithidae > Platalea > Platalea leucorodia. The sequence goes on along the minus strand of NC_138858.1, from coordinate 18,312,524 downwards.
ACGGGTCCTCTCCCTTCGGGCCAGGTCTGCTCAGCGCCTCTGCCACTACCTGTCTGGAAACCTCTCCAGCCCCTGACAGGGACGGGGAAGGTGCCAGATGGGTTTCCCCTACATCTTGCTGTACAGTGCTTCGCCTTGCTTGTTTGCAAATCCACCAAATAATTCATGCCAAACAACCATTTAGAAACCATTTTCTTTGTTTCTTTGAAACCCTACTGTACAGCTCCATCTGTCTGATATAAATGAATAATCCTTCTTGATACCATTCCTAATCTATTTCTTTACAGTCGAATTGGAAAGGGGGGTCGAGGTAGGATTAATCATCTTTAAAAATGGAAACCTCCAAACAGCCACAGATCTGGCGTATTTATTTCTTCAAATTAAACAGATGGCCCCCCCCCCCACCCCCTCCCCTTGTGGTTGGATTTAGGACAAACAGGGGCATTTCTCAGAACCAAAATCCCATGCAAAATTCTTTGGAGTTTAGAGCCTGGATTCGTTTTTTCAAGGGCTAAGTAGCATCAAGCATCACTCATACGTCTCAATCAATCCTTCATTAGACAAGAAGAAGAAGAAGAAGAAGAAGAAGAAGAAGAAGAAGAAGAAGAAGAAGAAGAAGAAGAAGAAGAAGAAAAGCGATGGGGAGAGTTTATGGGGTGCGGCGGGGACAGCCCCGCGCTGCCCTGGGTACCCCTGCGGCGCTTCACTTCCCTCCCGTGCCCGGTCCCTCCCGGTTTGTTCCGTGTCGCCGCGTTACAGCGGGCACGGGGCGATCATCTGTAATTCATTGTTTATTTGGGAGGGAGCGAGGGGGAGGGAGCGAGGGGGAGAGCGAGTTGCAACTGGAAAGGTTGCAGATTTCCTCCCCCCCAGGAATGATAAACAAGGTGGGGAGGCTGTTTAGCTTGTAATATACCTCCCCCAAGGTTTCTGCTTTGCAAGCTTTTTTTTTTTTTTTTTCTTTTTTTTCTTCCTGTAAGTGCTAATATTTTTTGACTATAATGATGATTTTCGCGCGCCTCTGGCAAGGCATCTCGGAACAAAGAACATTTGCACCTCTTCTCTTGGACAATCAGCGTCTCTTCACACCAGGCACCTTTGCTCTGCCCCTCTCCCAACACCCCTCGGGTTTTGTTTTTCTTCTTCCCCCCACCCCCCTCCGATATATTTAAATTTCCTAATCGAATTGCTTCTTTCCCTCCCTGCTATTTTCATAGATGTTTTATTTCCCGCCTCCCCTCCCGTTTTCCGATCAAACGGAAGCTTCGCTGTCTTCCCGGGGTGGTGATGGTGGGGGATTAGGACATTATTAGAAAGATTCCCACAGTCAAAAAGGAAGAGGAAGGGGAAAATCTCAGGATTTAACGGAGCGGAGACCCTTTCGCAAAACGCGGGGGGAGCCGGCGGACACGGGCGGGCAGCCCCGGGCAGCCCCAGGCCGGCCGCCCCCCAGCCCTTCCTCACCCCCCGCCAGTCCCGGCCCACTCGGGATCACCCGGTGCACGAGTGGGTCGGGTAGGGCCGGAGGCGACGGGAGCGGCGAGGGAGGGCGGGGCCCCCCACGGGCACGCGTGTGTTGCGCCCCACCGCGCGTGGGGCCGCGGGCTTCGTCCTCCGCGTCCGTCCCCGCCGCCCGCGCGTTCGGGCAGCGCACATTTAGCTCCTCTCCTTAACACAGAAACAAAGGGGGAGAGAGAAGACTCCCAGCAGATTCTTACTTTTTTTAACTCAGAGATGATGCAAGCACATTTTCGGCCGAAAAAATTACCAGCCAAAATTAATGGATTAACTAAATATTATTATTATTATTATTATTATTATTATTATTATTACTATTACTATTACTATTACTATTATTACTATTATTAATTATTATTAATTATTACCACCACCATTAAAATCCTGGGGCTGGGCTGTCCGCTTCCGACCTGAGACCTCAACATTTCTTTCCGTTTCATAATTTCAAACCGATTTAAGTGCTGCATCATCAGTTTTTCCCTTTGTCTGCCCCAGTTGTAAATAATGGCTTTGAGATTAGCTAATTACGGCGCATTAATCACTGATAGAAAGGAAATAAATCAAAGCCGGATTCAAATTTTCAAACTCACTAGTAGAGACGTGCATAGCAACTCTATCTGCAGCAGATAGGTGCTGTTTAAATTACTGAGGCTGCAGAGTAAACCACATCCACGTCACTTTAAAAAATGAAGATTTTATTTATACATACCAGTTGTGCCGTTAAGTGGAGGTTTGGGGGAATTTTTTCAGTCTAATTTTGTAAAAAAGAGTTCCTACAGTGGTGCAGTCTGAAGCCAGCAACGTTGAAATGTCGAATTAACAAACTTCTCGTAATAAAAGCAGAATATGGAGGAGACAAACAGAAAGATGTAAAAGAGAGAGACAGAGAGAGAGAGATGCAGATAAAAGTCTTGTCAAAAAGACCCATTATAGTACTTTTCCTGCGACTAGATTACACAGAACCCTGTATAACAACATTCATGTCAGATGCTGCATTTTTAAGGATTTCACTAGTCCTCACATCTTTCCTGCTGTCCTCCCCACAGCCCAGTGCAGTTTGTAGTCACGTCCTCTCAGTATTTTGAAACATTTATCTTCGGGGGTGGGGGTTAGATAAGTATATGCCAGAAAGCAACAAGCCAGCTTCTAGGGGAAGATATCATGTAGGTCTTCAAAAAAAGGTAGAGCCTGCCGACGAAAATTCAGAGCCCCAGCCAGGAGACCTAGAAACCCCCCACGGACACACACAGACACTCCACCCCAAAAATCACTCCTCCACCTGGAAGGAGACAGCGCCCACCCCCGCCCGGGCACTTCCAGCCCGCAGCCAACCTTGCCCTCCATCCCTCACCTTCCCTCGCCTCGCCCGCCCGGGGACCGTACCTTCGCCGGGCTTCGCAGCCGCTGCCCGCGGCAGCCGGGCTCTCCGAGCCGCACAGCTGCCCAAAAAGTAGAGCCGCAGAAGCCTCCCCAGGCCGGTCGCTACCGCTAGCACCCTTCGCCGGGCACCGCTGCCGAGCGCAGGTGGCCGAGGCTCTGAATACCGAACCCGCCTAATGACACCGCCTCCCCCCTTCCTTTTAGTTAAGAACCTTATAATTAATTTTAAGTTACTCCGCGTACCGTATCATTAAAAACAGGCTGGGAAACAGCGTCAGACCCCGGGAGCGGGGGATGGGGAAGGGGAGGGGGATTTGCATAAAGCTTTGTCTTTAGCGCGGGTTGAGCTGGCACGGGTTATCACGCTAATTGCACCAGGTGAATGCGCAGATCGGTTTCCACTGCGCTCCTGAGCCCGGTTTAAACCCGGAGCTGCATCTCCCCACCCACACCCCACCAAAGCCCCCGCCGCGGAGCCCGCCCGAGGTCAGACGCTGGGGCGGCGGCCGCCGCGCTGCCTCCGCGGGGGGAGCGCTGTGCCCCGGCCCCGGGCGGCCGCGGGGCAGCGGCCCCTTCCCGGCCGGGCGGGCGGGCGGCGGCGGGCAGAGCCGTCCCGCGGGGTCCTGCTGCCACCTGGCGGGCCGCCGGCCGGCCGACACCGACAGCGACAGCGCCGACCGGCCGCCAGCGCCGCCGCGCAGCCTGCGCGCCCCGCGCCCGCCCCCCAGCCGCGCCGCGGGTGCCCTCTGCCAGGGGGCCGCGGCCGCAAGGCGCTAACGTGGGGCGCGGCGCAAGCGCCGCCTTGCGCGCAGGCGGAGTGCTTCGCCATCGCCCCTCGCCTGAGCCCGAAACCGCGGGAGTCATTTTTCCCGGCTCTGGTACAGTTCATGAAGTCCGCCTGGCTTTCAGAGGTGGGCCTGCCACGCTGCCCTAAGCAGCAGGGCGAGTAAAAGGCTAGTGAAAGAGGCGAACCGAGGGCCCGGGTTAACACACCTATCTTGCTTTCTACCTCGGGTAGCATATGGTGTTTTTTTCTGCCTCCTTTATGGTAACCAGATTCGTCACGTCATGCCCGCTATGTAGTGGTGCCTTGATCCAAGACTGCATTCTCCACGGTATCATGGGACCATGCAGCATCTCATTGTGAAATACAACAGTGATGAGGGTCAGGGATGGGGAGAGGGACAAGGGCAGGGGAAGCAGCACCCTTGCTTCCTCAGCACCCCTTATAATTCTCTCTTGAGGAATCTGAAGTACAATGCTTGCAGATAAGAAGACTAAAAAGGCCTGAATTTTCAGTAAAATAGTCCTTCCTTAAGAAATTCTGCTTAAGTCTTGTGCTGAATGAGTTGAGATGATCTTCAATGTTGCTAATAACTAGAATGAGCAAAATACTACTTTACTTTTAAAGTAATGAGGTTCTTCATACCTTCAGTATTTGGATTAGTCTGAGATGAGTTAATCTTGCTTCTTTTCTCTTTCCCTGAGCCGGCTGTTTTCATAGGGCCAGTGGCAGGCTGTAGCTAGGTCAGCGTTCTAGCTCTGCATAAGCTCATCCCACTCTGTCCTGCTAAAGCAGTGCTAGAATAGGATGCCTCAGCAATTAATGATTCAGATCTGAACACAAGACCATTTTATGAGCCATTTAAGCTATTAAGGAGTCAATGGTCATATCTAGCAGGGACCGAGGTGGGTAACTGGTAAATCATTGCTGTTAAACCAGGACTCACCTGTCAGATACGTCACTGTGCAGCTGTGCAGATCCTGCTGGCAACCAGATCTAAGTGGGTCCCAGACCACAACAGGTTTTCTAAGTACACTTGCAGCACAAGTGAATGATCACTTTGCCTAATTATTAGTTTGGTATAGTTAGGTATCATTAGCTTGGCATAATCAGTTATGATTAGCTTTGTTCTATGGCAGAACAACAAGCCATACTTCTTGTTTCCATTACTGTGTGAGCAAATGGCAAAACCAGTCCTAACTGATGGTACATTACACACTTCGAAGTACTCCTTAGCCACAAATCCCATTACACATATCCAGTGGACTTTAAGATTAGCCCATGCCTTCCTCTGCTAGCTGCACATATTTGTGTCCTTTCATTAACTCTTTCCTAGAATCTGAAGAGTTAGATTCATACATAAGTAGAGATAGAGCATGCTCAGAATTTTTACATTTATTTCCAGATACTATTAGAAATCTACAGGTCACAGGCACTTATGGATCAAATATTCTCACATTAAAGTACTTCAAAATTTGTGGCTGATTTGTGTGTAAATTGCACACAGAGCCATACTGCCTGTCAATATTTTATCAAGCTGAGAGCAAACGGCATTCTCTGCTTTGAAGACTGATAGCTCTTGTATCCCTTCTGTTACATCCCCCCTCATCCCATTTAAATTAAGAACTTTATTGACCCCTAGGAACTTCTCAGCAGATTCTTCCCCCAGGCAAGACAAGGGATCCCAGCTGACCAAACAATGAGGTGAATATTTTCTTCATTGTTATTGTAGAAGTACAAAAAATCCTGAGTGTGCTCCTTGATTTGTAGACTGCATCACTGCAGGAATCGCTCCTAATCACATTTAACTAGGAGTCATTTATTAGACTCATCGAGGACTAGCAACTTGAAAGTCAATGGCACTATGGCAATTGCCCCGGCTTACGATGTGGCTGTACCAACTAGAAACATCTGTAACAATAGAAATTAGCCACAGAAATTTCTCTTGCTGTTTTCCAGCAATCACATAAAATTGCAAACAGACCCTTATTTTTTTTTTCTGCCATCACTACTTCTCTGTTTCCTTTTGTTGAAGCTGCCGGAAATAAAATTAAACTATGAAACTATTTGTATGATCATTTCATCACCTCCCTAGGAGAAAAACTAAATATATGCCTATACACACATGTATGCACATATACATATGTATATATATATATATATAAAAATTCTTTTCCTGGCCATGGCAAAAGACCTTCCTCACTAGTCTTGTGTGTAACTGTATAAAAGTTATATAGTATATTATAATCCATTTAGGTTATGGGTAAGATGTTCATTACCAATGAGCAGAGTATTAACTATTAGTAATGATACTAAATACACGATTAACAATATCAACCATAAAGGCTATTAGTACCACATATACCACAACTACAATAGAAATGACAACCACTTTCTGCCATGCTTTACATCATACACCTTTGTTTTATTCATTAATTCACAAATTAAATATTAGTAAGAATCTCTCGAAAGTATCTTTCAAACGTATGCTGACATATCACTAATAACAATCAATATATCTTTCTTTGCCCTTTGTATCTGTTGTGATCTGAAACACCAGACAAATTCAGTAGCTAATGGGCTGGTGTTCTTTATATGATTATATCAGAAATGAATTTGGCCCACACACCTGCTTAATTCAACAAGTCCAAGTTGGTGCCTTACCTGCTGTCTTTACGCTTTGATTGCCCCATGTCACTGACATTTCCACTCTGCAACACGTGTCTTTCAGCCACTAATTTTTATCAACATGTCTTAAAGGTCTACTAAGGTGTTTGCATTTTCAACATTACATCTGTGTCCCCCAGGGTTTAGTTACACTTTCTGCTCTGTGGCAGAAAAGGCTATTACACAATTTACTTTTATCCATGCTTTTTTTTTCCTGGGAGAGACGGTTGTGGAAGGATCCTAACAGGGGTTCATACCCTCCTTCCATCGCTACCTCATCAGTTCTGCTCCTGAGACAATTCCCTGGGCAAAACTCGGAGAGAGCAGCTCATGAAGAGGCAGCCTTTCCACAGGTGAGGGCAGGAGCTAAGTGCAGCAGGCTCACCAGTGCTGAACAGGGAAGAACTGACAAGAGCACTCTCATGATGGAGAGATTGAGAAGGATGCAGTTTCATAAAAGTCAAGAGTGCTTGGGATCAGGCCAGTTAGAAAGAAGCAGTACGCGCTAAAGCCCAGAGCATCTGCTCTCCATGAAAAATAAAAAGATGAGAAAAAAGAAAAAGATTCCCTTTAATAAGAAGCAAACCTATTCAGGATAATACATCAAACCTACGCTTAATATGTAGCCATGCCTACATTTGTATCTATGGACAGTACTATGAACATATGTTTTGCTACATTATAAATTTTCTGGGCCAAGTACCATCTGTATTTGCACAGGTGTGGAGTCTGACTGGGGACTGCAGGAGTTACAACAGGCAAGCAAGGCACCTATCTTAGTGCGATTCAGGACACAAGAAATGATAACCAACGAATCTGTGAAAGTCCTAGGCCTTATGCATAGCATCACAACTACATGAATAATAGCTTCACTGAGAACCACTGTAATTGATTCTCGTAATTGAAATATGAAGTCTGTTGTATCTTATGGGAAATTCTGCTCTGTGGGCTGTTTTGTGCTTTCTCTTTCTGACAGAGTTAGGGTAGATCTGGGCATTTCTTGCAATTCCAAATCCAGAGTCAATAGCTAAGGAGGGCTGTGAAGTGGGGAGATCCAGAAGATAATAGGGATCCCTGTCATTTGGCGTTTGCTCAGGAAGAGTATTCCTACAGACATAGTGATTACATCAGAAAAACCCTACTTTTAGCTTCCTTATGGAATTCAGGTAGGCCTAAATAAAATCAATACATTGTCCATATGAACCAATAAGAAAACACAAACCAACACATCAGAATATTACAATCTTCTAGAAAAGCCTAAATATTCCTGCTCTATTATTGTGTGCCCAATGACATACTTTTCAAGCAGCAGGACAAGTGAGACAGAGGTAGAATAAAATAAGAAAAAACACTGGGAAGTTTAACAGTTTGTTGTCTAGATGTTTCCACACAAAAGAAAATAATTGATGTACCTTTAAAATTGCATATAACTTAAACTCCAAATAGCTGCAAATGCATGTGATGGAGATTACTGCTGTGTAAAAACAGTAGCTGTCCAAGGAAGGAAGCCCACGGTACCTCCACAGATTGTAGCTAATTCACAGATACTTTTAACACTGGAGACCTGTGAGGTAAGGCTTAATTTCTCCTGGGCATACGTGAGTAGGAGCTTGTGAAACCCAAGAGAAAAATTAATTACTGCAAATTTCTCTTGAGGAAGGAAAATAGATGCACAGATGGCAGCATCCCTACTAAGTCAGTAGCTAACATCTATGCTTCAGTCCCAGTTATAGACAGGCTGGTGGCTAAACTTGCACAGGACTCACTGACTGTCCTAGTGTTTGTCCACAGGAGGTTTTTCAGCCTGTGGTGAGTTTCATAGTGCTACAACATCTTGTAGTTAGCTAATTTAAGGCCAGGCAAGTCCTTCCCTCATGAGAAGAACTATGTAAAAACTGCAGAGCTAGTGAAGCTCCCACAATGTCTACTGAACTATTGCTAAATACAGTTCTGCATTCTAGCAGCCTTACATGTGGGGTAATCATTAAGCATGCCTCTTAAAACTGTTTAGTACAGAGAGGCCATGGTGTAAAAAAGACCCTCTCAGTTTCTTCTTAGTAGCTATGCCAAGTAGTGCAAATTAATTCCATATGTTGTATTTGCAAGCAATAATTTTCCTGGAAGCAGGGAAAAGAGCTGTTCCTTTGGGTCAAGCCACTAAAGATGTATTGCAAGGTAGATGAGTATTGAATCATTGAAGAAGATAACTAAAGGAAATGGAACATGGTGCATCTGAGTGTAAAACTCTTCAGTAAACTTCTTTCTACAGTACCACTTCAAGTCAAAGTCTATATAGGAAATAAAAAAGCACCAATGCAAGAAGGCAGTGTATCTGAACTTTTTTGAGTGCATACCCCCAATATATGTACATTTATTTTTAAGTTATGTACATGTACTACTGAAGTTCTAACATTTTCTTTCCGCACTGCAATGGACCATGTTGTGCACCCCCTGGAATGCACACACCCCACTTTGGAGACAACTGCTCAAAAATAACTTATTCTAGTGTCGTGCACTGTCCTAAGAAATATTTTGCAATTCTTATACAAGAAAGACCCAATAGAAAAAAAACACAGATTGGGCTAAGAGGAACATTGATACTAAGAAACATCTTTAACATCAGAATGTTAGAATATATAGAGACTGTGAAGTAATATATATATCCCAGACAAGACCTTTTTATGAACACAAAAAAAAAAGATTGTTGCTAAAATTTGACCACAGGATTAAACCAAGTTTAGCTGTGAATGGTAGCCAGCTGATAAGCGTGTTTGGAAGTGGTGTACCCTGAACAACCTCCAGAGTATCTGGAAGAACAGAGACACCCGTCGTCATCTCTGCCATTAATAGAAATGTAAACAGTTATAGTGCTTTCTTTCTGCTTTCCTAGAAATCCACATTCTCTTAGCTAACTCAGTCTCCCTTACACCCTGAGACTTGATATAGACAGCATCAACATTATCTTCTCCATATGAACAACCACCATCGAAATATAATCAAGTTCTAGTTATCCTGCTTTAAGAATTTGTCTCACTGCTGAGACTGCTAAAGACATTTTCTTTAATAACAATTGTATTTCTTTGGTCCCTTTTGAAGTACAAAAGTGATGTTCTTGCACCAAGCGATGTTCTGAGAAACTGCAGAATGAATAAGGTGTGGGTTAGCATTTTAGCTTGTGACCATCCCAGAGTTGAGCGCTGAAGCCTTTGAGTTAAGACATAAAACACCCCTGACATCAGCATTTCACATTGATCCGCCACCCATCCCCTTGGCATGTGTGAGCCTCATTACAAGGCACCTAGTGTTCCTGGCTTTGGCAGGAGACCAAGCTGGTCTGTACTGACAAGGCTGACAGACTTCAGGGCATGCAAAGAAACAGAGAGAGTGAGAATTGGCCTCCTAAATCTGAGGATCAGGATCACTTTCCTTTGTGACTTTCCAAAGATTACCAAGGAGGCAGGTGAGGAAACAGGGAACAGAGCCCTGGCAGCACAGCTCTGGTGAGCTGAGGGGTGAGTGCAGAAACAAGCAGCCTTCAGGGATCATGGGTTTAAACCTGTGCCTTTGCTGAAGGTGGAGTACATGAGGACCTGGATGTGAGTCAGTAACAGGCAGGAGGAGTGCCAGGGTGTGGCTGGAAGCAGAACCTGGTTACTCTTTCCCTTGCCTCTTGGCTCCAGTCTGGAAGTCCCCATCCTGTATACCCAACCTCTGATTGCTCCATCCCATCCCATCCCTCCACCTCTGATCCACCCACCCTCTCATCTGGGCACTGGGACCAGCTGAAATTCCTTTTCCTGCCTGCCCCTGAGCAGAATTTAATTCTGAGTGATATGCAACCTGCCTGCATATGGGCTTGGCAGACCCAATCCAGCCAGTGGATTCCTGTCCCAATTTGTACTTCATCTTCTCGGGAAAAAAAAAAAAAAAAGACCACCACTAATAGAATAGCAATTATATTAGTCTAAAATCCTACAGAGTTTGCTAAAGCGTGTCATCCTCAGAATGGTTTGTAAACACTAGACTTGCAATTCATAGAAATCACCAACTCGTCTATAACATACATTTGTCAGAATAAAACATCTATGGAAAAGTTATTCTCTGTTAAAAGCTGCCGGCTTTTTCATTCGGAACTGACACTTTATATATTTCTCATAAAAACTCTGGCTTCTCCCACCTTTTTCGCACTAGTTTCTCTTTCATAATGTTCTTGTGTGCTACAGTTGATAAAAGAGATGGCTGATTTTCAGCCGGTTGCTTTTGAAGCACCAGTGGGCGATCTGCAATGAGATGATTACCTGTCAAACAGCTGATCCAATTTGTCATGCTCTATTGGGATTTTAATAAATGTGAAGGAGGCAAGAAAGTGATTTGCATAGAGTCAGAAATCGATCCAAACTTTCCTTCCCCCAGCACACTGCAGAGAACTCTGAATGCTTCAGTTTTGTTTTTTTGTTTTTTTGTTTTTTTTTTTAATGAGAGAAGACCAAGCTATAAATCTCAAAACGAGATTCTTATCCATATTTGAACTATGATGAAGCTCAGTCAGGATATTTGACTTTAGGTTTTGGGTCATTCAATTACAGGAGTAAGAAGTTCACCATAACATTTAAGATTCAGATCATTTTAATGTTTTCTAACATGGAAAGACATTTTGATTTGGGGTTTTGACTACAGAACAGGTTGAGTTTACTTTTGTCCTTGTTTTTATAAGTGCATTTTCTTCCACAAGCAGTTTGAACTGAAAGCTCTGCCTGGGGATAGGAGCCTTGCTCCTGCAAGCTTTCAAAGAGAAAGAAGGAATGGAGTATCTCTGTAACTAATCTAGCAGGGGATGGGTTTGTAAAGTTTCGCATACATTTGGATAAGCATCTGCACTTTTCGATGATTATCTGATGTGCCAAACTTTTGGAAAGATGTCTGGTACTTATAAATATCCATTAAATACTATTCACTAGTGTGTGAGAATCTGGATTAAAATAATTGCACAAAATCCACAGGTGTCATGACACAGTTGTTAGATTTTCTGTAAGAATTAGAAAAAAGTCCTCACACCCTAATACTGATCTAAAGCAAAGTCTTCCTGATTATTTAACTCTTTCCTAATGCCAGTTAGTTTCTGGAAATTATTATTTAAATCTGAAGCTGACTGCACAAAATCTGAGTACTTGGCATCATTGCCTTGTTTAGACTTTCCCTGCGTGAGAGAGCTGTCAATAATGTTATTGTCAATCTGCTCCACCAAACCCAGCGTTTCTCAAACATCTAGAATCCTTTAACTTCTTCTTGACCAGACTAACATCCTTTTGTGGGGCAGCTTTCTAGAGGCCATCAAAACCAGCAACATCTCCTAACCTCCTGGTGAGATTAGTTTCCATAAATGGGACAGGTGCCTGTGTTCAGAAACCACCTGCCTTAGGAGATGTTGGTTACATCCACCGTGTCCAAAATTTCCACGGCTAAGAATTTTTTATTATCTGCTAAGGAGTGATGTTGGCAGCACCTTCTTGTGATGTCACTAGAAGCGCAGTAGGAATGATTTAAAAGCCAGGAGCTTTGAGTTATTGTTTAAGGTACTTGATTAGCTAGGTACTGTGTTCTCCTCACATTTGTCTACAAGAAAAGATGAGTTTATGGGAAGTTTTCCAGATCTCTCTTCATTAAAGTGAAGAGGTCACATTTTATTTGCTGCTAAATAAAATAGTACATTACACTGAAGATTATTATACCTAAGTGTGTGTGCTTGGACGATACTTCACAGAAAGCAAGTCAAGTGCAGAGCTATAATTTGTTTCTTCTTGAGAGCCATCTTGGCTCAGAAAAGACCTTTTCTCTCCAAATGTTAAAGGTTTTGTGGAACACTTCTAATCTTGCATTCTCTGTATCATAATTTCAAATGCTTTCTGTTGACTGTTTAAACATAAATCAAAGTATAGCAGGGCAAATTTTGCCTAGCAAAGGCCTAGAAACCAAGTCCTACTGGATTAGAGCTTTAAAGGAGACATATTTGGTTTTGTAATGTTTGACTTTCATGTGTACTTCTGCCTCTTGAGTTTAACAGCTCCAGCTGTGTGTCCAGAGTGCAATTAGACAGTTTAAAAGGGGTTGTGACTGAAGCATTGATCTCACACTTTGGGAGTTAAAAAAATTAATTCCCTCCTTTGACACAAAAAAGTCATACATGAAACACCCCCATCCCATCTTTTAAGAATATTAGATGGCGTAGCTTCATGTTGTATAAATAATTAAAGATTACAGGATAGGTAGCAATCAGAAAAACTGTTGAACTGCAGGAGGAGTGGTACCTTGACCCAAAGGGACAGGTGGAACAGGCTGGTGAAAAAATAACGTGCCTGGCCATATCTGCAGGAGCTCAAACATTTCAGCTAGCCCCAGCCTTTTTCTTCATGGTTATACCCCAAAGGGTTTGAGCCCAGACCACAAAGAATATTCTACATCCACCTTGCATTTCGAAGTGGTGCCACATGTATACTGCACAGGTCCTGATGCTTGTTTGGTAATTCATTTATAACCATCGTGTTTCTGTGGCACTGATAACTTGTATTTGATTTATTTTTGCAGTTAACTTGCAGTTGTCTTGTAAGTTCCAGCACAGAAATCAGTTTCATTCCCTGTAGTTCTTAAGTCTGATCTAATATTGGGGAGAGTATTTGTAAAAAATGATTGCTTTCCTTGCTAAGATAGAATGGAACAATGAGGTGTGTTTTAAAAATAGCAGCTTCATAGAATTACAGAGTCATATGGATGAAAAGGCCTTGAAAGGTCATCTAGTCACCTATGTGCCCCACAGTAAAATCAATTATATCCGCATTATTTTTGATAGATGTTTAGCTAACTTATTTTTTACTGCCTCTGAGGATGGAAACTCCACAGGCTCCAGTGCTTCACTATTTATATAGTTAGAAAGTTTCCATAACGTCCAATCTGAATCTTTCCCTTTGCGATCAGAGCTCACTAGCACTTAGCCTCTCCTCAAAAGTTACAGAGTACAGATCTTTCTCTTTGCAACAGCTTTTGTGTAAGTTTTTGTGTTTCCCCTCATGTACCTGTTCTTTGGCAAAACAACATAAAAAGCAAATACACATGCTGTTTAGTCAAAACAGTTTATTTTTTAGGCTAGATTTATATGCCAAAAGGAACAGAAAGAACCAGAGTGGTGGAGACATTACATTAAACTTTTAATGTACTGGTACTGTGGGACTTCATAATCTTTTGGAAAATCAGTTATGAAATCATGTCTTTTGTGAGATTGGGTATTGGGGGGGGGGGGTTTAAAATGTTATTTATACTAGGGAATACAGACACTGACATTTCATATATGGATCTTCTTCTCTTACGTATGCAACCGGAAATTTTAGCAGCTGCTAAGGTCCAGATTGCATCCACTTAACTTCAATTCTGGGTAACCAAAGATAACCACTTACACTACCTGTATCATGCACTATAGTTCTCATGAACCTAATCACAATACCCCTTGTTACTTCTTTCTTTTCCTTTCTCTCCAGCATGCACCTTCCCCCACACGTCAAGTTCACTCTACAGTCTCATATTTCAATTGCCCTGGTTTGAGGAAATGTCATGTTGTGTTGGAGTCTAAGAATAGAAGGTGCTCATCAGTCAACATTTTTATAGTGTGCTAATCGTCACCGCAGTGAGCTGATTTAGTACTCTGGATTTTGACCACTGCCTTGGTCAATCACTGAGCAGCTCTATTCATCATCTACCTATTCTTATGGATTTGTTTCCATCATGGCCACCTAGATTAAAAAGAGAGAAGGAAAAAGATGACAAAAATCATCAAAATTCATGTCTCCAGTGAAAAGTATTCAACACAACCTGAATTTAATAAATGCTGAAAATAACCTACATTAAAACAGATATTCCCCCCAAAAAATTCCAGTTCAGACTATGAATAAGTATATACCATGAATAGATGAGGAAACTGATTTTATCAAATAGAAGTTTTGTTTCTAAAAAAAAAGTCCCTACTTATTAGAAGAACGGTTTTCTTTCCTCAAAGGCATTCATGGCCAGAAAATTTATATTTTCTATGTATTGACATCCTGTACAATGAACTTTCCATACAGAACTTCAGTGCTTACTCCTGCTCATTGTTACTGTAATTAAGAACTAGCAGTGTTACTCTGATTATAGCTTAAGTTACTGCCATAGCCAAAGAACACCTATCCCATTTGTATTATGAAAAATATATGAAAAATAATGTAATAAACATGTTGGAGAAAAGCATTAAGATTCTGATACACTAATGCTCTCACATTCATTTATGATCATCTCAGCTACTTTTGACAAGAAAGAATAAGTATACTTAGTAAATAAGTACATACCAGGCGAGAATATCTATAGCCATATATATGTATAAAGTCTATATAAGAAAAGTCAGAATACAGATTCAGAGACGGTTCCAAGCTGTTTCTCCACAGCTACAACCTCCCATGAAGTACCATTTTTTTCTAGTTAACCTTGGTTTCCTAGCTGCACTGAGGAGATCTGATGTGCATGCCACATGGAAAGGCGTTGTCTTCCTGAGTGCCAAAATTTTGTTCTATCTTATCAGACTATGGACTGATTATTGGGAGCTCCCAGTAACAGGGGTATTTTCCTCCCTAGTGGATTACTGTCAGTAAATCAGTTCTTTCTCACTGGCTTCTACATCCCAGCCAGATTTGACAGGAAATAAAGTTGATTGGATTCCAACAGGAAATGAAGTTCATCAGATTCCAAAGAATTTGTTCAGTTCTGAGAAAAATCACTGCCATAGTATGCAGGTCCTGTTCTGAGATCTTAGGCAATAGCACAAGTATATCGCGGTTCTGAGTGAGCTGTCTTACCAGTCTGAGGGTGAGTCTGCCCAAGCCAAAGTTAGTGTCCATAAAGTCAAGGCTACTGTCCCAAAGGACAATGTCCATTCGAGTAAGGAAACTTTTACATTTGAAAGGCAAATTCACAAATGAAAGTACATCCTTTGTGAAGGGTAGTGGATTTATGTCCAAGATTTAACTGAAAAACATGGGAAAAGGAAGACAATGACCTTAGTGAAGAAAATAAAAGGGGGAAAATCAGAGCATGACCTAGTCAGGTCTAGCTCTATTACGAAACGTAAAATATTGTGCCCCATTCACAGAATCATAATAAAAGTCTGGCTTGAAAGGGATGTCTGGAGGTGATAGCCCACGTCCTGCCTGAGACCAGGATAACTTGAAAGTGCGATTAGGTTTCTCAGAGGCTTGTCCAGCCAAGTACTGAAACTCTTCACAGATAGATTCCTATGAGGGACTCACCTTTCTAGTTCACTTCTTCTTTTACCTCATTTTAAAAGATTATTTATTGAAATATTTTGGCATTGAGCTTCGCCTAAGTATTTTTTTCAAAAGGCTCTCATTTGAGATTTGCTTCAGAGGCCTCACAAATGTAAGGTGTTCATTTTATGTTTATGAAACCTGGTGGCAGACATGTCTGCAGACTGACCACACACTCTTCTTCAGTGGCAGGAACCAGAGTGCGTAAGCCCTGGTCTCGGCTTGGTAGCTCATCCCAGCTTTTAAATAGTTCTTTTTCCCAAGGGGCAAGGGTCAACAGGAACAATTTTTAATGTCAAGAAAAGGTGTTTCAAATAGGAATAATGATATTCCTCCTTGAGGAAGAAAAAAATATGATAGCTATCCTCATCCTGCAAATATTCCTGTGCTTAAATCTCAACACAAGGACTTTCACTACCTTTTATAACCCATCAATTGTGATGGGATTTCCCATCTATCTACATCTAAATGTGCTAGTAAGTGTTTGCAAAACCCAAGTATTAGCGCTGAAGATTGCTGAAACTCCTTGTGCCTCGGTGCCTGGAGCTGGGGGAGACAGGTAGGAAGAGGCATACTGAGGGTCTGTGCCCAAGACAGGCACCACGGTTCTAAGCCTAAAGGGAGCCCAGTCCAAAATGAGTGTCCTGTGTCATAGTCAGAGGAACCTGGGTGTTCATCCAGGATTTCCAGTGCTGTAACTGCTCTGGGGCTGTAGAAACCTAAAAATGTTGTAGGGCCCTCAATGACATTTAAAAGCAAGGAAGGGATAAAGAGTGTAACAACTCTAGCCCCGTGGTGTTCCCCAACGGCACAAACTCTCCTGGTGTTCCCCACAAGCCATGACAGCTGTGCTTCTTCCCAGGATGCCACGAAGCTGTAACAGGAGGATGCAGCATGATGCTGCTCTGTGTTGCTGATTTATATTCTAGAATGAAATATTTTAATTAAATTATTGTGGAATGAAAATATGATAGTTTTCAGTGGACAATGGAGTAATTGGACATTAGAGGAGGAAAATGAACTGTGACTGGGGCAGCAGTTTAGTACTGCAGGAAAATTGCAGTAATCCTAATGAGGTGCTAAAAAGCAAAATGAAAGCAGTCCCAGTCAGATAGTTGATTTAAAACCCCAGTTGCTTTAGGGCTTTCATGTAAAATGTATCAACCTCATTCTTATCTGCAACACTTTATCTATTATTGTCAACCACTGTCATGACAGTGCGAGCTTCACCAAATGAGCACAAAGACAAGGGGAAGTTGAAGTTAATTAAAAATGCAGTATTTTAAAAAATTAAAATCTTATTTAAGCCCTGGTCAAGTATAGACTCTGTTTTACTGTGCTAGTTCTGAAAGTAACATGAAAAATTGAAATAAACTCTGAAAGGCCTTGCTATTTCATAAACAAAATATGTACACACAGGATATCTTCCAGCATGGCTGACTGACTCACAGATAAACATTATACTAAATATTCACCAAAATAAATCCACTTGTATATCAAAATATATTTGCCTGGCATAATATATAGGGCATTCATACAGAGCTCTGGCTTAAATGCATTAAGACATCCTAATTTTTAGCATTTAGCTTCACTCCATATATAATTTCTTTCTTTGTATCGGCAGTGTTATCTGTTGGCTGATTTTAAAAAAAGGTTTTCTTGAGTAATAGTATCCCTAGCTCCAGTCTGATCACTGAATTCATGCTAGACTCATGAACTAGCAAAGCACATAGGCATATATTTAACTATACCTATGCAAATAGACTCATTGAGGTCTCGCGTGGTTAGAGACGGAGAGTCAGGAGTGTTCTACAGGATCTTTCCAAGCCTCCACTATTTCTGGTTGAAAAGGTGTAGGAAGGTCGAGAGAATGAGGGAGGTTGATGGTCTAGGACTCAGAAAAAGGCATTTCAAGGAAGGGGCTTTGTTGCATTATATTATCTGATCTGAATTCTCTCAGTGCCAGGAGGCACACAAGGCGCGAACATCGTTCTTCCACTTCGATCGGTCCGCGGCTGCGTGCTTGGGAGCCAAGGGCCACAGCGCAGTCTTCCGTCAGTTTCCCCCTCAGGACACGACCGATCCAGCTCCATCTCCTCCTCCTCACTTCGTTACCGATTTTCTCCATCCCCGCCATTTCTGAAGCTCGTCGTTTCTGCAACTTTTTTTTTTTTTTTTTTTTTTTTTTTCCAGGAGGAAGTAGTTGGCCTCCTGCCCTGCATTATATTAATGACTCCGGAAATAGAAAGTGAGATGAAAGGTGTGTTGTGCTCATTTACTATGTTTGGAAGAAAATTAAAATCCTGGCATGAGTCTGCACATTTTCCACACTCTGTTTATAGAACATCCTCTGAAAAAATGATTTTTTAATTAAAAAGAAGTGCCAGTGAACTGTTGATGTATTGTGAAGGCAAAGAAAGTCTGACAGCATAATACGTGGACCAATCAAGTGAGAAAGTGGCTGAACTGGGAAAGAAGATTACAGAGTAAACAGCAAATCATCTCAACTGTCTCTCCCACCCAAAGATTACCTTACCTTCAGGGAGACAAAGAAAAGACCTGCCATACCGCTGAGTACAAGCCTGCCGGGTGTCATCACTGGCAGGCAGGCCGGCGTTGTGACTCAGCAGAGCATCTGATCCAGGCTGCTGTTTCCACGGTGGTGCGAGCCTGACATCTACTGTGTGCTGCAGCTCAGGAAGCAGCAGGCTAGGCAGCGGAGAGCGCGAAGGAAGGTGCTTTCGAAGAAGCTATTGGTTTCATACACCAAAAAAAACCAACTTATGATGTAACTATTCCCCTTTCTCTCAGCCTTTTTTCTCTGTCCCTTCTGAGCCAGTAGGTATTCCTCAGGTAACCTATACATCAGTACTGAAGAGTTTATAGTAATTTCTAACTTTATCATTACTTACTAGCAACTTCATGGATATGAAGTATCTAAGGCAAGGAACTTCCAAGCAAAGCCAAACATAACTTCAAATCTGCAATTGAAAAAAAAAAAAAAAAGTTATTTCAGTCTGCATAAATGCTATTGACTTCTGTGACTCAGTGAGCCAGAGGATACAGTGACCCAAAACAGCTGGCCCTGAACTCTGCCTGGCCCTTGTGCTCTCCACTGGCTGAGGACCTAGGGGCAGCTAACAAGAAATAATAGACACCGGATTTAAGATGGGAGTGAAGCTGCCTGAACCCAGCTGGAGGTGAAAACACTGCTAATTCTTTGTCACGTTTTCAGTAGAAGGATATTCAAATGCTTTAAAAAATTTAGGGCAAAGTGTCCAGCTCACTTCCAAAAATAAACTGTAAGATAAAATTAGCAAAGTCAAAGGCAGAGTTTAAAAAGCATTTAGGCACACAGAAGTACACAGTGGGTTCAAGAGAGGTAAATTAGGCTTGGATCCTAGCTCCTTTTGAAGCCTTTTAATTGTTTTAATTTATGTGATTAAGATGCCTAGATACAGTTGAAAACTTTACCTTCTTGATTAGTTAGCTAGGCATCCAGCTCCCACGGGCAATTCAGTGTGATTCCCGCCTGCAAACAGCTCTTATTGAAGGAAAAGAAAGAGGCACCTCTAGATACTGACTCATCCCCTTAAATGCATGTAGCTTAGGATGGGCTAAATTATTCTATAGAGGTTCTTACCTTTTTCCATTAGCAGCAGAGAGTAGGTAATTGACTCTTATACGACACTCACATTAAATGACCTTATATAAAGCCCCCCATGAAATTGCCTCAGGAATCATCTAATCTAAGAATTAATCTGGTTGCTAACTACCAGAATAGGGATTCTTGAATCAGATGACTTCCTGGATGTCCACAAGTGGTATAGAACGCATGACAATTCAGAGATACTCTTCTGGAAAAAAACAGAGCAGACCTATATGCAGAAGACGGGAAGAGAAAATCCTATAAATTGACTTAGATTTTATTGCTATAAAAATTCAAAAATTCTGTGAGCACCACTGAGCTAGGACTCTGGAGCAGTGTACAATGGATGGCTCTGTGAAGTCTCAGCCTTCAGGCTCATGTCCCATGCTGAGGGCAACCAGCAGGAGTGGCAGGTAGGGTTTTTGTTCTGCCTGCTGGGACAAAGAGGAGTAAAGCAATATTGAAAATTTGGCCCAATTTATGTTAAAATTTTAGCAGAGCAGAATAACATGTAGGCATATACATCAATGGATTATTTTTAAGAAGTCATATGAAAATACTCTTCCTCAGACCTAATCCAGACTATAGCACAGCACCTGGTGCCATTAATCAGTTCTGGTATTTTCATAGCTGACACTGGGAATAACCTTGAATAGGTCACAGTTCCCCAGACTGATACTTTATGGCACAGGCCTAATGATTCACTTTAAAAATTTTAAATTAATTCTCACATTTTATCCCATCCTCTGATTCAGTTTTCCACTTTCTGGTAACTGTCTTACACTTTTATCTCGATCAATAATGTTGTGAGTAGTCAGAGTACCTGACAGATGACAACATCTTTGTTATTTAAGGAGGTCTTTTATGACACAGGACCATCTACTAAGGACATTTTCTTAAAAAAAAAAAAAAAAAAGCTTTTACTTTATAATATACTGCAGATGCAGATGGAAAGTGATCTATTATGTGAAGTACTAAACAAAGAAATAAATAACCAGCTATAGGAATATTTTTTTCCCTTCCTGTCACAAAGCAATCTAAATTTTAGTATTTATTCTAGAAATGTCCTAGCCTCTTAGAAGCAAATTATGCATGAAATAATGCAATTAAAACTGAAATAAAAGATTTAAATGCAGCCTCTAGAGGCATCGAATGGCACCACACTGTCTCACTCTTTACTGCCTCTTAAAATGAATGCTCAGTTTATAGAAAAACCCTTCCAGTCCTGGCTCTTAGAATGCTCTGGTTTTGATAGCACTAATCGTAATTCAGTTTTCCTATGCCATGGGAGCACATCAACATTTCCTTCATGCTCCAAAATGAACAAACAACTCCATGGCCAAACACAACCTTATTACTTTGTGCAAGTAGGAGTGTCTTAAGTCCTGATTTCTTGACCGGCTTGTTCCAGCTTTTTCAGAAGATATTCTTATATCCTTCTTGAGACTCTCAGTTAATACTTTTGTCATTGGCAGCCTTGGGAATGACACTTGGAATATCATTGATAGCACCACTATAAAGTGAGGGGTCTTTGGGAGTGTTTGATGCCATCTTCACAACTGCTATAAATGTTATGTCTCCAACACTATCAGTGATAAGGGTGGAAAAGAGACACACATTTGCAGTGGTGTAACAACTTGCAAAGAGCCTAAACTACTCCTTTTTTCCTCTTCCCTCACTCTAAAGAGTTTTGATGACAGCCATTCAACACCCAGAAATACTAGCAAAATAAATGAACCTTTTTTTTTGATTCATTGGCCAAAACCAATGACTTCACAACTGGTTTCATTTGGGAAGGAAAATTCATGATGAAAGAGGAAGGGGTTAAGTCAATTTTCAGTTCACAGAACTTAATAAATAGGTTATATTTATCTACTGGCACACCAGGATTGTAAATAACTTCACTAAAGTCTCTCTGACTGCAGTAAACTACATTGCATAATCACAGAAATTGATTTTCTCAACAAGAACAGAGATCAATCTATGGATACTTCTCTCTCTGACTGTGAGCAATGAAGGGATATCATGACATCAGAATAACTTTAGACAATGCATTTCTATTGTAGAAAACACTGTTTGAAAGGATCACAGATATGACTTTTACTGCCAGCTTCAGTAGCTGAAATATCACAGAGGAACATCAAGAGTTGTCACAATATTTCTGTGGTGCTGTTTCTAAGAAGTAATCTCACCAAATCTCAGTGATACTTTTATGAAAACTAGCAAACCAAAAAGACGCACTAGTTGGAGATTTTCAGAGCTTGTTACGTGGGAGGTCTAAAATAAATGCCATGAGCATGGCTGGCATTTGAAGTAGCCCATGAAGTTAGATTTTGCCAGTTGCCAGCAGAAGAGAGTGATAAATTATTACCTGAAGACTTGCCAACATGGATACACCAAACAATGCATGTGTATTGGGTCTGTCTGAGATGGAGTTAATTTTCCCCATAGCAACCCTTGCAGTGCTGTGCTTTGTGTTGGTAGCTAGAAAGGTGCTGATAACACACCAGTGCTTTGGCTACTGCTGAGCCGTGCTCCCACAGCATCAAGGCTGTCTCTCCAACATTCTCCCCTCGCCAGTAGGCTGGAGGTAGGCAAGATCTTGGGAGGGAGCATAGCCAGGACAGCTGACTCAAACTGACCAACAGGATATTCCGTACCATAGGATGTCCACTCAGCAATAAAAGCTAAGAGAAAGGGGGGGGGGGAGCATTCATAGTTTACGATCTTTGTCTTCCAGAGTAACCGCTATGCGTACTGAAGCCCTGCTTCCCGGGAAGTGGCTGGACATCACTTGCTGATGAAAAGTAGAGAATATTATCTTTGTTTTCCTTCTGCTTTTGTGTGCAGCCTTTACTTTTTCTTTTATTAAACTGCTTTTATATTGACCCATGAGGGGTTTTTTCCATCTCATTTTCTCCCTTCCCCCGTCCTGGTGAGGAGAGGAGTGATAGAGAGGCTTGGTGGCACCTGGCATCCAGCCAAGGTCAAGCCACCACAGCATGTTGTGAAAATGATCATACCCAGCAAGCCCTGACTCACCACAGCCAACAAGAGTTTCTATTTGCATGACTTGCTGTCAGTGATCCAGAAATCTCCTTGATTATGTCCCCATGCGGTGGGGTAGTAGATCACTGCTGGCAGCAACAATTCACTGCAATTTTGGTCAGGTACCAGTTCTGTAATGCTTGAACATCATCACATGACCATTCAAAGTTGTGTAACATTCCAAAACATTAAGGTATACAAGAAAATAATAGAAGCAACATCTCACATTGCAGAAAAGCTAAATTGGCTTCCCTTTCATCATATGAACAGGCACACGTTTGGTAAGTGTTGGTTTAGCTGGTATTGACAGAGATAATAGAATTTGTCTTTCAAGGGGTCCACTTTTTTAGCAATCTGCTTGAAAGAGTTTCAAATAATTTACCTATTGCAAATGTTCAAAAATGAATACTTTGTTTAATTATTAAACATCATCTTTTATGCTGCTGTTAAGTTAGTATTTAAGAAGGATAGAAATTTGTACAGAATCCCTTAAGCAAGACTACCAATGCCATAATTAGAGTCTTTTAGGCCTGTAAGTGCAGCCAATCATATTAACAGATTAGCATATTACCCAATATGCTAGTTAGTATGTTCCAAGTAACGTATTTGAAAGTATGACGAAGGCAATGCACACAGTCTTTAACAGCTGAGAAGTTAAGTCTTTGACTCCTGCATGCAGTATAACTCTTCTTTGATCAGACAACATTTTCCAGACCTGTTAATTAGAATATTGCCTTGTAACATTTTTCTTATTGTGAAACAAGCCCCAGAAAGCTGCAGGTTTCCATCAGTCGAGAGAATCTAAAATGCAAAAGGACAGCATTAGATACAGGTTTCTTCCCAAGCTGCACAGAATGTATCCCTAGCCTAAAGTTAATGGCAAAACATCAGTACTGCCAAAACATCACTAAATCTTGCAGAAGAGAGGGGACAAAGCAGACCAAACATGACGATCTGTGTTATAGAAATGACAGTACAAAAGGTATTAGGCAGTGGATAAACTGTATCTAAACATCAGGCATAACAAAACAGCCAGGAACAATGCGGCCTGGTTGTAGACACGGTTGTAGACAACAACACAGCATGTGTTAACAAAAAACATTGTGACTGAAATAATCTGTAAAAAAAAATCATTTCTGTTGCTACAGACTTCAGAATAGCCCATTATAAAATCTGTGTGCTAAATAACCATTATTGGCATGTAGTGTTCACCCATCACTGGCCCATGGAACCAAAGCAGCTAAAATGCCAATAAGAATCTGGAGGTCATTACAGCCACATCCCGCTTTGTTGTGTAAGTGGTACCGACAGAATATAATAATGAGAAACCTGATTTATAGAGCACGTACTGCTCTACAAAGGTAAGTAACCAGTGCCAGAGATAAGATGTTTTGTAGATGCCTAGTAAAAGAGTGTATATATAAATACCAAAGCAGACCATATAGTCTTTGATGGTAGAGTGTGATGATGTCTAAAGAAATGGGATGTTTTACAATGACTCATATCATAAAAATGAATCACAATGTACCAGCAGCTGTTCATCTTGGCAGAATTATGCTTGCTTGCCTTAGATGTATATTAAAAATACAGGCATAAACTGCCAGATAGGAATAATAGAGAAGGCAGGAGAACCTGTGGGGTTAGGTTGTTTAGTTTTATGAAGAGGCTTCCTACTCTAAGGGAATAAAAGCAAGATCCATAGATGTGTGGGGATTTGGTGGGTCACAAGGAAGAAAAAGTCTCCAGTATTTGCAGCTGAGGTCTGCACAAGAAAGAGTGAGGAAACAGGATTACAGAATATGGTCAATGCTGAGACATCAGCAGCATTTCCCTCCTCCTGTCAATTTTCCCTGTAGAAATGTTGTATTGGTATATTGGTACTTTCCACAGGAACTTGAAGAGTAAATTGAAATACCAAAAAAAAAAAACAAACCAACAAACAAACAAACAAAAAAACCAAAAAGAGAGAGAGAAATGCATGTCTTTATACATGCAAAGTTTTTCAACTACTGAAACAAATCCAGGTAATTTAGATATTAATGCAGCTAATGAGTACTGGTGTGGAAAAAAATAATAATTGGAAGCAATGTCTCAAAGTATGAGATCTTTTGGTGCTATGAGGATTATCTACATTTCTCTGAAGAAAATTCAACTGTTTTGAATAGACATAGAAATAAGACCCTGTCGTGGTTTAACCCCAGCCGGCAACTAAGCACCACGCAGCCGCTCGCTCACTCCCCCCTTGGTGGGATGAGGGAGCAAATCAGAAGGGTAAAAGGGAGAAAACTCATGGGTTGAGATAAGAACAGTTTAATAATAGCAGTAAAATAAATTAGAACGGTTAAATAGGCAAAGCAAAAACTGTGCACGGAAACAAAGCAAAGCAAGGAATTCATTCAGTCCTTCCCATCGGCAGGCCGGTGTTCAGCCATCCTCAGGAAAGCAGGGCTCCATCACGCGTAATGGTTACTTGGGCAGACAAACGCCATCACTCTGAATGTCCCGCCCCTTCCTTCTTCTCCCCCCCCCACCTTATATACTGGGCATGACGTCATATGGTATGGAATAGCCCTTGGGCCAGTCTGGGTCAGCTGGCCTGGCTGTGCCCCCTCCCAGCTTCTTGTGCACCCGGCAGAGCAGGGGAAGCTGAAAAGGCCTTGACCAGTGTGAGCGCCACTTAGCACCTATTCAGCAACAGCTTAGCACTACTTAGCAAGAACCAAAGCATCAGTGTATCATCGACATTGTCTCATCCTAAACCCAAAACACAGCCCTATGCCGGCTACCAAGAAGAAAATTAACTCTATCCCGGCTGAAACCAGGACACACCGATACAGTCATTGCCCAGGATTCTAGACTGTGCAGCAATTTAGTAATTAAAATGTTAGCAGCCATAGTAGTAGCCAGGGCAACTACTTGGGGTTTCACGGGTAGTTCCAGTATCACTACTCAAGTCATCACCAACTGCAAAACTTTTTTTCTCAGAATTCTGCTGGTCTAGTAAGCAATTGCTAATGTAATACCTGTTTGTTTATTGGAAACTATGCAGGGTCTGCCTTATGTGAGCCGAAGTCGATAGCTGTCTTTTCACCAATCCTATGAGTGATTGTCCCTTACAAAAGCAAAGGAAGACATATGCTCACTGAAGATCACCATTTCTATTCCAGGTTATCTATGCTATTTGTTATTTTGTCGGTATGTGTTTTGGCATTTTTTTAAAAATCCTCGAGGCAGAAGTGGGTTCTGAGAAGAATCCAAAAGAGATGATACTATTTGTAGTACTATTGGTACTATTTGTTATTAGCTGTAGGTATTTGTATTCCTGGCTTTAAGATCTATTTCTGAAACATAAGCATATTATTATTATTGTTGTTGTTGTTGTTGTTATTATTATTCCTATTATTATTATTACTACTCCTACTGTTGCGGCCTTCCACAATGATCTCATTGTGCTAAGCACTGTACAAACACCTCAACAGTCATCACCAAACTCCTTCTGCAAAGGCTGGTGCTCAGCAGCCACCAGCATACTGCAGTTCTTCCTGCCATGCAAAACCCTAGGCAGTGCTTGGGGCCCTTCGACAGAGGCTACAGAGATCACATGCACTCTGCCATCTTAATCTTTAATCTTTTCCATGTTTTAAATGAGAATTTCTAGTACTTTTTGTAATGTGTCTCAGGTGTTTTGCAGTAGCTGAGCAACGGCTGCTTAGGAGCACTCACAATATTTTCCATTGTTTTGACTGGACAGAGCTGTGAAATCATCCCGCTGTTTCATATTCTCTCAGAGTATGCATTACAAAAATCCAGGAGCACATCACTGATTTAGATTTTTCATTTTGGTCTGTTGGGATTCATTTTGTGTGGAGTCATCCCAGGATTTAGAATCAGGGGCATTTTCAATTTATAACGATTTGTGTTTCATGTTTTCTTTTTTAAAAAAGGAATTATCACTCTCCTTTTAATATTGGCTTAAAATTCTTAATCAGTTTCCTGCTCATTTTCAAACTCTTCCTCCACATATATTTCTATCTTCAAGTGCAATTGTGTCATACTCTATATAATTAATATCAAATTACAGTCTTTATATTTGCTGCTCTCATCTCACTAATGTGAATGTAGGATTAGTGTCTTTAGAAGACATGTGAGCCTGCCCTTTCAAAGCAATTTTTTTATGAGCATTTCAAAGATTGCTTTATTTTTACATAATGCTGAAAACAAGTATCAGGCTCTGTGTGTCTGAGCAGAAGGCTTGGAACTTTATGAGCCACACAGCCAGTAGATGTGTTTACATTTCTTTAGTTACAGCTGCCTTATGCATACTGCCACGGCATCTTTAGCTGATTGAGTTATATTCTGTTTTCAGTTTGGAGAGAGTGGAGGGGAAAAAAGAAGTGAGGGAAAGAGAAATAAAATAAAGGGAGAGGAGTGAAATATAGCAGATGAAAGGATGCAGGAAGACATCAAAGTCTGCTGGGAATCAGTCAGGATCTTGCTTCCTCTTGGCAATACTAGAGCTGGAAGGTGAATTAACAGGCAGGAACTGGAAACTGAGTAGTTATTTTCTTGTAAAAAGATTACATAAAAAACAGGAATAAAGGAATTACAGTCATAGGGGTGCCAAGAAGCTTATGTCTAATGGATGCACACCTGATGTATCCACACCATACTTTAGGAATACATTCTCTCTGAAATATATTATCTGTTTTCTTTCTATATTATAGTCTAAAAACAAATCAATCTTTGAGCCACCAGACAAAATAATTGTTTTGAAAGTGTGAAAATAATTGTTTTGAAAGAGTGCACACCCATGATTTCAAAAGAAAGCAGTCTGACCCTGCATTTCTACTGAAGCCAGATCAATTTGTTGAGCCAGCTGCTGTTTCTTTAATTTCTTTGTCGAGTTTCCCTCTTTACAGTCCATCCAAAAGCTATATAACAATTAAAACATAGATTTATAAATCCATTTACCAGCACAGTTATGAAATGTTTCCTTTCTTAGACTCAACAGAAAACCTTAAATGTATAATGTGTAATGAAAATATTTCTTCCTGCCATCACTCAAATATGAAAGTTAAATAATTGTAAAGACTGATATAATCAGAAAGTGTTGGGTGAATTTTAAAGCAGATGTGTAACTTGGTAAGAAAAATGTGACCAGATAAGCCCGTCTTTTTCTCAGTAGCCTGTCTATAGCAATGCCTGATAGCAGCTGTATAGAGAAGAATATTAGAAACAAGGCAAATACAGAGGTTTGATGGTCTTCTTTCCTGACTTACCCCCTTGGCTTTAATGACAGGGACATTCTGAGCTACAGATTGAAGTAGGATCATTGTATCATCTGATGGATTTACCCTCTCTTAATTTATTTTTTTAGCCTTCACAACATCCTGTGGCAATGCACTTCACTATTGTCCTGGTTTCAGCTGGGATAGAGTTAGTTTTCTTCTCAGTAGCTGGTATAGTGCTGTGGTTTGGATTTAGGATGAGAATAATGTTGATAACACACTGATGTTTTGGTTCTTGCTGAGTACAGTTTACACCAGTCAAGGACTTTTCAGCTTCTTGTGCTCTGCCAGGTGCATAAGAAGCTGGGAGGGGGCACAGCCAGGACAGCTGACCCAGACTGGCCCAAGGGCTATTCCATACCGTATGGCGTCATGCTCAGTATATAAGCTGAGGGAAGAAGAAGGTAGGGGGGGACACTCAGAGTGATGGCGTTTGTCTTCCCAAGTAACTGTTACGTGTGATGGAGCCCTGCTTTCCTGAGGATGGCTGAACACCTGCCTGCCGATGGGAAGGAGTGAATGAATTCCTTGCTTTGCATTGCTTCCTTGCACAGCTTTTGCTTTACCTATTAAACTGTCTTTATCTCAACCCATGAGTTTTCCCACTTTTACCCTTCCGATTCTCTCCCCCATCCCACCGGGGGGGAGTGAGTGAGTGGCTGTGTGGGGCTTAGTTGCTGGCTGGGGTTAAACCATGACAACTATCATTGTGAGTCATGTGGAAATCACCTCATTTTTATGTTTTATTTTGTATATTTTATTATGTGCCTTGTAGTGCTTGTGTTATAAGAAATAATGATGCACCATTTCTATTCACCTTCTCCATGGTGCCAATGAATTTACATAGCTTTTCCTCTTAAAAACACCTTTTTCACAAGCTGAAGAGTCAAAGTCTGTTTATCATATGGACCCTTTAGCCTTATATTCACCCCCTTGCATTATTTGTGGCTCTATTATAAAATGTGTAGATCTCAGTATCTGAACAGTATACGGACCACAGGTGATCCTAGCACAGTGATCCGTGTTTCGCTCTGAAATTCCTTCCTAGTAATTCCTATAATTTAATTTGTCTTTGAGACTACAGCTGAGTACAGAGTTGATATTCTCAAAGGACTGTCCACAATTACCCCACAGTTTCTTTCCTGTTGGAAGTAATTTGCAAATAATGGCATATTTTCTCATCTCATTATTCATGTTTGAGGAAAAGATTGTCTCATTAAGGGCAAATTCTACTGTGAAAAACAAATGAAGTTACTCCTGTACAAATTGTTATACATGGGAATATTTTCATTCATTTTGGTATTCCTCTGCTTGCAGTCCCCCTAAAGACTCTGTTTCATAGTCAATGGACTTGGAATGGCCCTAAGTGAGCAAGTTCTTGCACGTTCAAGTAGTTATCAACCACTTCTAGGCAGATCTCTGCAGCAGTAAATTTGTGAGATCCAATTTTTTCTACTTGTCTCACTAGTTGACAAGAAGAGTGAAAGACTAATGCAGAGTTTTATAGATTTAATACTGTGAAAAATAGACATTCCCATCTAATCTTAGTTCCTGCATAGCACAACTCATTGTGTTTCACTCTGTGAGTCCTGCAACAAGCCTTACAGATGTCTTTTAGAAAGATGTGTATTCTTTGAATGAAATCTACAGGTAACTTCACCCCATTCCCAGTGATTACACCTGCTAAAAAATTGAGTGTGATTTTGCATCCTGGTCATCTGCTAGGGGCAAAATAATTTTGATCTTTCTCTGACAGATTCATGAGTTGCCTTTTAGCAGATCTACTTCCCTCTCCACCAAAGTATCTCAAACACTGCACAGAACGTTCCCAATACGAGCTGTTCAGATGATTACAACCAGACATGATTTGTTTTTCCCTGGAAGGATTACTTGTCCAATTACTACTTTCAAACATGTTGGAGCTGGTGTTATGGGACCGTGTGGAGTTAGCAACTATATATTACAAAAGCCTTTAGAAATCGGCACAGATTTCAAAATGGAGCTATACAGGAAATAGTGTTAAGCATGTCTAGAGGAAGAAAAGGGACCATGGTTTAAAGGCTGTTACAAAAGTAGCCAGTTTTGTTCCTAGCAGAATTTACAAAAGCAGCTTTATCTCACTGCAATGCTCTGAACTCATTTAGGCAATTCTGTAAATATCACTAGGCCTCTGCATTACACCTGCACAAATTTTGTTCAACAGCGGTGACTCTGAAATGAATTTTTTAAAAAAAGTTCTCACCAGTTCCATGTATTTTTGATGCTCTCACAAACAGACTAGGTACAGGACAGGAGGAGGAATGCAAAATAACATGTGAATGGCTAAGTGAGAGGAGGTAACAGAGACTAACACCCCAAGACACTCTGCTCAGAGACGTTTTTCTTTTAACATGTGTTGAAATAACCTGGATTGAAAAAAGAGCCATAAACTCAAAAGTTCTTTTTTCAGAAACACAAAATATCTATAAAATAAATAAGAGGTTGGTAGTAGGAAAAGAAATGTATTCTGTGCAGGCTAGAGAACTGCTTACAAATGAATGCAACACAAACTCGAATTGCTACCCTCTTCAGAGTTTGGGGGTGGTACATTATATCAACTTACATTCCTGTTTGGGGCAGAAAACGTGAAGAAAAGGTGACTTTTGGAGGCATGAAAAGAAGGTATGTGAACTGTTTTACAAAGACTGTGGTATAGCTGATCCTCAGATGACCTGACCAGTGTAGGGAGGGAAAATAAAACAAACACTCTGAGTGCGATATCCATCAGGTACTAATTACCAGAGGGACAAGTTTACATTGCATAAGTACTGGCTATGCAAGTGGCAGTAACAGAGCTATCATAGCGCTTGGACATCCTTCTCCCAAAGCTCTGAGCTGCATTGTAGATGGCCCAAATTTGCAACATTTTTATGGACAGCTACCAAATTCAAGAAGAGTTTCTGGTTCAAAGCCAGAATTTTCACTCAGCACTAAGGTCCGTGAGGAGAAGTTTTCTTTCCTAGAGTGAAGTATAAGCATTAGAAAATTGCTACCAGATTGGAAAATCTGACACAAACAATTCTGAAATAAAGCATTAGATGTGGGTGTGTTTCAATGACTCTTAATAAATACCTCAACGTGCTGTAGCAGGGCTGGGGGCTGCGGCTCTGGGCATGTGGTTCTGGGGCACTGAGCCTCTGCACCCTGAGATCCTCCTGAGTTTCCATTTTCCTAATGCCCTGGCAGAGTCCCAGGGATCCCTGAGTATCCTTGGGACTTCTTTGCTACAGAGCAGCACTCCAGAAGCAGAGACCGTAACACTGCTGGGGGCTCCCTGGCTGCCCAGGAGACAAAGATTTGGAAATACAAGGTCCTCAGCAGTGCACTGGCAGTGCATTGGCAGTGTATCCATTTGTCTCTATTTAATATTAATTTGCAAAAGACAATACATCACCACAAAACATCTTTAAGCTTTATTGAATTGCCACTTTCCCATAAAATTGCTTTTTCTTCCAAACATTCCTGTGCAGTCTTATTTCTGTGGCAATAAGGAATCAGATATTGTAATGTACGTCAGCACCTAACTGGCTGCAACTCCCCATGCTTGTGCCCAGAAGTGATAAAACATGTAGAAATCCAGTTCCACTGAAGCCCAACAGGTTGAAGAAATGTTTTTTAAAATGGAAATTAAGGTTCTTAGACATCAAATGCTTTTGAAAACTTCACTCTTGATCTTCGGCCAGACTGCAGAATTTTTCTTGCTGAAGAAGTAGTCGGAGGCAGTCTAACCCTGAGCATGATGCTCAGGTAGTCTGCAGAGCTTGCTGTGCAGGTGACAGGAGGATGCCCTTTAGATTTATAAGCTAAGCTGAAAAACAAGTCTAAAAAATGGCCTCTTATGGCATTTGCAGGGCTTTCATTAAGATGTCCTGCTGCTTCTCAGCATATTTTTCAAGATAAAATTTTGACACCTCCTTTTCCCTCTATCTGCATAACCAGAAAAGGTGTTTTGCAATGACTTCTAAGTAATACGATATACTGCCACTAATACCTCCTCACACACAGAAAATTGCCAAGCACCTAAGCTAGCTCCCAGGGTGGCAGGGCCTATCCACTGTGCATGGCAGACCCTGACATTTTGACTCTGTTTTTCTGAGGAAATGGTTTCTTTCAGTCATTATCAGAAAGAAAGAGGGGAAGGAGAAGACTACAACTTTGTTGCTTTTTCTGTTTCTTTCCCTCACGTTTCATTAAAATCATTATCTCAATTATTTAGGCAAAAAGTGATTAATGAGAACTGATGACCTTAGTGTCATTTTGAAGATTATTTAAGTACATGGTTTAGCTAAGGACACTCTTTTTCTGTGTTGTGCCAGAAAGGCCTGTTCAGCTGTGTGACACTGGCTGGTGCCTTTTCTTTGTAAAGGGTAAGGTGCTGAATACAGCTCTGGTCCAAATGCCTGTGCCGCAGTAGATATCCCTGAAGTTCCTTTGTTGCTCAGTCCAGAGGCAGAAGAACACACTGGATTTTTTGTTGGGATACCTAATTATGTTGTTTAGTTGGACAGTGCCAGCATCCAGGAATCTCAGCCAAAAACCTGAAACCTCATTGTGTCAGACATCTAGATGCCCAGAATCAAGAGTTTACCACCTCAAGCACCTTCTGTGTCCCTTCTACCAGCCTACTGCTGCCTCCACCTTTGCATTAACAATCACATTTGTTGCCTGGATGTACTGGCTTTCTGTGGAACAGCACGTAGTACTCCATGCCAGAGGAAATTTAATTGCTCGGTGCCTCATTTTCCCTTTCTCTAAAATGAAGACAACAATAATACTTCCCTTAGAAGTACTGTAAGTAAATCTTAATGTAGTCAATACATTTATAGCTGTGAGTTGGCTGACGATGGTGAAGATGTAAGTAAAAGAATTATCTATTAATGAATAGGATGTTACAATCAATCAAAGCATTGTCACAATGAAGACATCATATGGGCAGCAAGTATTTCTAATTAAGAAAGACAAGAGACAAATAGGATATGTTGTGGATTTTTTCCTACCTATTTATACAAAGTAGTTAAAATACAACAGTCATTGTGTTTGGGAATATATTAATTTTATTGCCACCAAGCCATCTAGAGCACCTGGCTAAATCAGTGTCCTCAGAAATATGCTGAAATACATATGTTGTCTCTGTAATAGCTCTAGACAAGTATATATTTAAAATGAACAGGCATATCTACTCTTACACCTTGGATAACAGCTCTAAGCAGTTAAAGATTATTTTTAGTTTTAGCCACTTTTTCTAGCAGTCTAGCTTTCCTCTCCTTTTGAATATATATCATTTCACCTATGTACCTGTAAAGAGAGAAACAGGGATAAATCAGGGGAAACATAGGGACAATGACCATCCAGAGAATGCTTGGGAGTGGCTGTCTTGTATATCACTATTTTTTAGTTACCTTAGTTACCTTTAGGTAGCACATTTTGGCAAGTCAGATTTGCTAAATGCATCTCGTGTACTTCTCATGCTGACCTCAGGGACAGTCTTTCCATGGGGAAAACTTTTTTTGTCTTTGCCGGGGTTTAATATATACAAATGTGTAGTCATTTAACAGTTGCTGGCGTGCCAATATACACCTAGCTTCTTTTCTTTATTTTTAAAGACCGTTGCTAGTGTTCTTTCCAAGTAAAATAAAATAAAAATCTTGTGAAATAAGCATTCTCTTAAAGTGTAAACCATATAAAATACAAATGTCCAGGTTATATGCCATGTCATGAACCTTAACTGGTATCCTTTTGCAGCCCTATTCTAGATGACATCTCTGTGAAAAGACAACCCTTATTCTCATACTGAAAGAACATGGAAAAAGAATCATATCATATTCCAAAAGAATAAATCTCCCAAGTTTAATGCTGAAGGAAGATGAAGTAGCATTACAGCGTTTTTGAACTGTCCATTTCACAGACATAAAAAGTAAATATTCAGTTATTCATACAGATAATTTATTTTATCCTTCTCCAGCCAAGAAGATGTATTAATCATTTGTGCTTGATGAGCACTACCAAAGATTTATAAAGTCAAAATCTAAACCTCAGGGCTCATAGGTCCTTAAAACTCCCTGTACTTAAGTGCTTCCACCTTAAATGGATTTTGGCCATAGAGCTTGTGGCCAAATGCCATACCTGATAATGCTTTTCAATGCCTCAACACAGCTGATGGTAATTATCAGTTTGCATAATTCATTGCAGTAATAAAAATGGAGGCAAATGACCAAAATCTATACTAGTAGGAAGAGGAAATAGTATCAAATCTAATTCTGCAGCTCAGCAAATTTGGAAAAGAACTACTACTGTTGCTTATCTCATCGTTTCCCCTTAGATAAAAATATCTAATAAAACCTAGGAATGCTCATTTTGTTGCCTTTATTTTTTTTGCCATTACCTGCAGGGTTACAAATATTACAACGATGCAAGAGATCAAAGTTAAAAATATGTTTTTAATATGTCATTCATTAAGGAAGCAAGCAAAACACAATACTCAGGTGACAGGAACAAATAATTTGCTGAGTTGCTTTTAAAGGTATAAATGAGCTCGTTCTGAGAGAAGGAAATAAATTACTTCAAAACTGGAGCTTCAACTTTATAGTCCATCATTATTCCCCTCCCTGCTGGCTAACACTCAGGTCTAGCAAAACTTCAGAAGTCTAACAAGGTCTGTCTGGAAAAGCTGGGATAACAAGGCAGAAAACATGAAGATGACTATGATAGCTGGATCTTAATAGCCAAATGAGAGTGACTATGCTCTGGTACAATGTGTGGAGGCAGTTGCACCCATTAAAAAGACATCATAAATCTATATACAAACCAATATTCATTTAAAATTCAGAAACATGAAATAGATGGTACTTTTTCAGAGATTAGATACCTGCTGGGCAGCTGCAGGCAAATACTTCTATAATACAGAGCACTGAAGGTAGGTGTGCTATATCTGTTCTTTTAGAGAAACTGAGCCCATCTCATTTCTTTTTTTTAACAATTGACAAAGATGGCTCTGGCTTTTATGAAAGAGCACTATAGTTTATCACTAATAGGAGACTTGGATCTATGATTTTCTTCCTTAGATGGAGATAGTTAAATTTCATATCTACTCCACCGGGAAGAATAGACAAGGTCGTAGGGGACATCTGTCACCCTTTCTTTGGCATGACTTGTCTCTTATTCTGGCTTTAGGAAATGCCCCGATAGCCCAGTCTCCTATAGGAATTCCAGTGGCCAGGTTTATTCTCAATTTGGGATATTTACAAAGTTCAGAAGCAGGGCTAAAGAAAGTTCTATGAGAATGATTCATTGGTGTTAGTTTTATGAGAAAAGGACAACTATAAAGATAGCACTGTCATTTATATGGAAAACAACTGGGCACATAACATTGCACACACAATTCTCCATCGCCCAAACACTACCCAGAACCCACTCGTTCACTGGTACTGCTGGTGGAAAACACATTGCCCGCATACTCGCTTTTCTGCAGCTCTCGTTCTATAAAATCATGGTTTTATGTTTCACAGATTAGCTTCCCTCTCTCCTGGACTTTTCTACTGACAGCTGATGTCAGCCAGGGCTCTCAGGCCTGAGTCCCAGTGAGGGGCTGAAAGAATGTGTCCTCAGCATTGTGCTCAAGCCAGCTTTCCTCAGGGACTGTTTTGCATTGTTGGTATTTCCAAGGAAGAGCTCTCCTCTCTCTGCCTGCTCAACCAATGACAAAACCCAGAAAATACTTGCTTTTACTGTGCTAGTTACTTTTACAAGCTAAAGAAGGCTTTGTGTGTTGTAAAATATGCATTCTTTGTGCTTTCAGTTCTTTTTGGTGTATGTTACGTGTATGGTTGTATGCCACTATCCTCATCTTCTTTCAGAGTTGTGTGTTGGTGTGCTGTGGTTTTGCATGAGTTATGAGTTGAGAACCACTGCCCTGCAGCATGAGAAAGGTAATGGAAAACGGGTTCTTGGAACAGAGGGAAGAACCCAAATCCCACCTCCTACACAGGATAAATCACTACCGTCAGTTCTTGCATCTTTGACACAGGGCTGCATCGTGTTCAGAAGGAGGTTTCTACCCTCACTTGCACAGCTTCTTAGTGATATTCCCCACTATGTATGACACATGGTATGCATGGCTGTAGGAAAAGCCCGAGTTTTTAAGCCCGATCTCTTTCAGGACTGCTGTATGCACATGCAGAAGGCAGGCTCTGACTTGAGTTTAGGATGCATACACATATTTCAGGGGACTGTGGAGGAAATGGTATAGTGCATTCATCTCACATAGCATTGATAAGAATCCAAATCTGATTATGCTGAGGTGAGCGGAGAGTTTGACAAGTGTTTGAAAGCTCAGGCTGTTATTTTTTTGCTACCGCAATGTTGGTGTTAGAACTCAAAAGTATCACTCCCTAAGTCCAGCTGGGAGTTTACAGATTTTGTTTATTTTTCTATCAGCTTACATCTTTTACACAGGAGAAGAATTATTTGAACAAAAATGTGTGATTGGTGACTTCTCTGGTAACATGGCAAACACAGCTGGTAGAAAGGCCAGCTTTTCTGATGCTGGGCCAGGGCCTGAGCCTCAGTGGCATGGCCACTTTGCATGTGAAACTCCTATGAGTGTAAGTAAGAAGAGACAGAGGCAATACTGTCTAGGGTGAACACAGGGAATGTTGAGGAAATGGGCTTTCAGCCCACAGAGACTGCCCAGAAAAGCTAATATGGACACAGCAAAGTGATCTTGCCTGGTAGGTGTTCTCCATAGAATCACAGACTAGTTTGGGTTGGAACGGACCTTAAAAGGTCATCTAGTCCAGCCCCACCCTACAGTGAGCAGGTACATCTTCAACTAGATTAGGTTGCCCTGGGCCTGTCCAACCTGACCTTGAATGTTTCCAGGGATGGGGCATCTACCACCTCTCTGGGCAACCTATTCCAGTGTTTCACCACCCTCATTGTAAAAAATTTCTTCCTTATATCTAGTCTAAGCCTACCCTCTTTTAGTTCAAAGCCATTACCCCTTGTCCTATCACAACAGGCCCTACTAAAAAGTTTGTCCTCATCTTTCTTGTAAGCTCCCTTTAAGTATTGAAAGGACTCCCTGGAGCCTTCTCTTCTCCAGGTTGAACAACCCCACGTTTCTCAGTGTTTCTTTATAGGAGAGGCGTTCCATCCCTCTGATCATTTTTTTGGCCATGTCAGGGTATACTTCCAAGACAGCATAGAAAAAATAACTTCTATGCAAATGTTTAAAATGTGAGCACAGAACTAAGTGTTTTCTTGAGCAAGAATGCAAGCTTTACCCTAAGTGAGCCTTTGGAGCTGCTGGAGTGGAATTAAAAAAATAGTTCAGCTTGAACCTCCAGGAGTCAAGAGCAAATGCAGCTGGGCAAACAGGAGAATGTGAAAGACCCTGTGGCTCAGGTGTGGCTGAAGATAGCTCTTGCTTCAGAGGAAATTTGTGGGAATGCCCAAATTTCCAGGCATGGTCTCTGGTGCAACCTGCAGGAAGCAAGCCCTGCCCACCAAAAAACAGCTCGGAAAAGAAGTTCTCGTCCAGGCTTTCTCATACCAGCAGTCTGGTCCAGTGTGGACACTGGAAAAACAATCCTGTAAGTAAAATTGCTTCCTCAGTTAAGTAGTCCTTAGGTGGTTGGCCTGACTTCTTGACCTAAAGAAATCAAATAAAAAGAAAAGACACAGAGATGAGCTCAAACCAGCAGAGAAAGGAAAGAATAAATTTCACTTACTGCTGAAAGGGCTCTGTTAAACAAAAAGAAAAAGAAACCACCAACATCCCCCTTCAAAATATCTAACTACTATAGCATGATTTTCATCAAGTGATCACATTATGTTGATTAATCACTGCAGGAAATGAGTACCTCAATTCAGGTTTTATGCAGACCAGCAAGAGGGTGCAAGGAAGTCTGTGTTGCATATTGCTACTATACCTTTCAAGTTTTTATGGCCCTCAAGAGAAATGAGGCATTCATAATGTGGGGGAAAAATAAAAATCATAGAGAGCACCATAAATCTAAAGGACTAAGTTGTGGAAATCACATCTTTAAAGTGACACAGCTGTGATTAACTGGCAATGGCTTTTACAGTTAGAAAAGTTTTTAGATATAGTTATTTGCCCAGAGAAAGTTTCTGGTTAAAAAAAAAAATGAAAAAAAAAAAGCAAGTACAAGTATTTAATCAAATCCTTGTTTTGGGGCTGGTGGGATGGAATATGTTAAACCACAAGCCTTGCACCTCAAGAAGCTTGGTTTTGAATCTGTTCTGATCACAGAGACTTAGCTTTCCAGTAGACATTGTCTCACATTTTTTTATAAAACCACCCACAGTAGATTCAGTAGTCTCTGTTCAGCAGAGCACTGGAATAAATTGTCGTTTGTGACTGAGGTCTACTTGCTTTGTCTAACTTAGCAAGTTTAGACAACCTCTGTGTATATAAAACAATGGTCCTCACTTTCCTGTATTCAAACACCAACTTGCCAATCAAAATTAAAAAGGATATATGCATGTGTATCTATGTATGTATAGTTGAAGAAAACAAAGGTAGTTATTGTTGATATTGAATTCTATATAGAGGCCTGAATCATAATTGACTTAAATGCTGTGGAATCACTTGTAGTTACTCAGGATGTAGGAATAATGCTACAAATCAAAATAATAGCATCCTTCATCCATTTTGCATTTGCTTTCCCCACAGGAGACTATACAAAGTGAAAAGCAAGCACAGCAGTGCCTTAAGAAATGTAATCTTCCACCAAGGAATAGCTTTACTGCTACAGAGCAAAGATCTAGGTCTAGACAAACAAATCTCCCGAGTTTGACCAGGATGGCTGTGCCTGTACAAGCAAATTGAACAGGCTTGAGAACATTGCTGGGCGTGAAATGCAACTGTATGGCTCGTAAAACTGCTAGAGCAATCCCTTGCACAATTTTACCCTACATAAACTCCTACACAATTTCCAGTCAGCATGGATCATGAACCACGTCTTTACTGTAGCGTTGTTTCTTTCTTTGCATTCATGCATGCTAGAGTTGGCAAGAATAGATGTGAATAAAGATTCACAGAACAGTCAATGTAAAGGAACAGTTTACACAAAGTAACATCATTTGCAGATAATAGAATTAGATCAGAATGTCCAGAATTTTTAGCTTTATCCAATGTGTCAACAATACCCTAAAAGCCAAAACCAAAACCAGTCCTCATTTGAACCAATTCATAAATTATTGCACTACACCAAAGCATCTGCTGCCCAAGCCATGGAAACTCCACTTACAAAGAAACAAGTAAAAAAAATTTCATAATAAATCTTACACACACATGCCATCAAATCTTTCAATCCTCTAAGGAAAAGCTGGATTCAAGTAAATGGACTTGGGGATTACAAATGTAAAAAATCTCTGTGGAAAGAAAGCAAATGCATATGGTAGGTTATTGATGAAAAAAACCATTTCAAATCAATTTATGGAAATTGTTCAATCAGATTAATCTAGGAGATCAATAACATTCCTTAAAGTAACTAAGACCCTGGTAAGCTTTCCTAATAATAACAACACAGGAAAAGAAGAATCTGGGAAGGAAAGAAAGTTCAGGTCCAACCTGAACCCTATTTAAAGACAGAGCCAGAACTGCAGGTAAGGAGTATTTTAAACTTACACTGCCAATTTTGCTTAGATGAAAGGAAATGGTGAGAGGAAATTGTGTATATAAAACTCCTTAGCTTTTAACAGCATCCTTCTTGGCATACTCTTTCAGCCACGCATTCTTGTTCTCATGTATAAGTTAATAGTTTGTATGCATACTTTTCATATTGCAGGACTGTAATTTCAATACTTTTTTATTATTTGTGGCCACACATTTTTGCATTTTAACTGAAATATCCTCAGTATTGTATTTTAATGCTAATATCTGATGTTTTTCTAAAGGCTAGCTGTGTGAGCAAAAGAGTGAGTGACAGGGAAGAGAACTGCAATGGACCAGAAATTCAGGTCACATTAGCATATATACAGAATATGAAGTCATTGAACAACAGAACAAACAGCAAAATGGTTGTCTCCCCAACAAGTCCTTTCTTTTTTATGTAACTTTTTAGTAGTGAAAGAGACTACTGGAGACTTAAAAAAAAAAAAAAAAAAAAAAAAAAAAGATAAGCCAGCCTGTCAGAGAGAGAGAAGTGCCACAGCTCAGGTTTAGCAGCCACCCAAAGATCTTTGTAACCAGGGCATAAAATGGATGATATGTGACTGGTACTGTCAAGAGATGTGGCTGAAAAAAAGATGCAAATGTCCAAAGCACACAGTATCTGAAGGAATCTGAAGAAAGGTTGATACTAAAAGATGAGGTACTAAGGGAGACCTTGGTGTTTCCTTCAGAAACAATAGCCATAAATCAAGATGCTTTTTAAGCAGAAAAAAAGTGTTACAAGTAGGAGCAGCTCAGCAGACACAGAACAGATTTGAGCTTTTTGATATTTATGTTCTACTGATCAGCACGGCAAGCATGAAATCTAAGTTTGCAGAAGATAATAAAGAACCAAATAGTGGAATAATACAATTTCACACAGATGGAATATTGCATGAAGAGCAGCATGCCAGCTATGCCGTAACATGCACAGAGGAGGCATGAGTGGCCTCTTCAAATTCTGCACGGGCAAGAATTTAAAAGCCTCTCGCAAAACATGTCATTGCCAAAAAGACAGCAAGTCAGATCTCACAAAAGCTACCACATTAGGGCAGTTAAAAACTCTATTTGTAACACATTGCATTTGTCGAGAGTGTTGTAAATGGTGATATCCTGATCCTTAGTTTTGAGTCAATAGAACTGTTCTAATTTACATTCCTATATATAGATGCAGATATATTTACATTTAAATATATACTTACATATTTACATTAATATATATATTTAAATTATCTTGGGCTCTGACTCCTCTCATCCCCAAACCTCTTCATACTGAATTAACCTTGTTAGATGATTGTGAGCAGAAATACCCCCAAACCCCAAGCTATTTGCCTAGGAGAGATGGAGGGAGTAAGATTATTTTCTTAAACAGCAATATTGTTTGTTGAACAGCTCGCATGGGAAGAATAATCTCATCAGATTTGAAAGGCAGCAAGGAAAGTATCAGCCACCTATTCCCTTTTTGGACTGTTTAACCTATACAGACTCTATCAGAATATGTAAACAAAATATGAGACAGACTCCAAGGAAGTGTCAGCTAACTCAGCCATTCTTCGTTCTGCCTGAGATCTATAAGAAAGTTGCTACTAATGTAAGTAAGCCTGCTACATGCAAGTACAGTGGGACATTGCCCCAAGCATGATATTAGACTGAGCTATACAGCTGCAGGACAGCAGGTTGAAGAAAACTAACTTTTTTTTTTCTCTTTTCTCCGAAACAATGGAAAGCTTTCTCTTTAAAAGTTACAAATTAGAATTGCTTTGCTGATGATAAGCTCTGGCTTTTGTTGAGCAAACCTTAAGCCAGGAGTTCCTGTATTTTTTTCCAGACATGATCTCTGGAGACTTGCGCTGCTCTTGCTTCTGCAGCAGTTACTGTTCCTGCTGCTAGTGTTATTCCCACTGCTTCGCCATATTGCAAAATGCCAGTTTTCTGGAACTGGCTGAAATCCAATAGCTGATGCCTTGCACAGCGTCTTGCTACATTCAGTGCTGCTACTAAAAGGGTCTTATGCCCCAATCAGAGGCTTCAATTTCCGTCTGTTGAATTACACTTCTTTCCCTCAAATGTGAATGGAAAATGTTTGCCACGTTTAAGAAAATCATCCAGAGGGAGTTATTATGTGGGCGAATAAAAAATATCAATTTAAAATCTACAGGGGTTTTTTTGTTTGTTTGTTTGCTTTTTCTTTTCACGTGCTGTTCCTCTTTTTCACCTGTTTTGGCACTACGCTTTTGCAAGGCACTGAGATCTAAAGTAAGCCTTTGTTATATTCCTTAAGATTTCTTCTCTTTAGTAACTAAAGAGCTTGCACTGTGCTGGGAGCTGGGGCATAGCAAAGTTGTGGCCCTCAGCTACCATTGGCTTCATTTAATGCAGCTCTGTTTAAGCAGCCTCCCAATATTTCAGCTGGACAAATCCCTCTTGGAGGGAGCACAGGCTGTGTGACCTGTGCTAAATTATTTGCTGCAATCTGCACTGCACAGTAATTCACAAAAAAAGAAGTTAGTCAAACATGCAAACACAGTTTAATGAATACAGCACGTACTTTTTCCAATGGCCATATTTTCTCAGATTTTCTGCTCTTCCTCCTGTCAAAAAGGCAATGTCTGCATTTTAAAGCAGCTCTGGTCCATTGCAATAATTATGTATTGCTGTCAATATTAATCTCTTGGGTCCCACATTGAGCTGTTCAACAGGTGAATGCAATATGCCATAAACTTTCTCAATGGAAAACTGACTATTGATCCATACTGAGAGACCTTGCGATGCAGTGACTTGGAAATGGAGTAGCAGTTATGCCAAACCTGGTATAAATCTTGTCCTCCTGCTATCTGTGGGTACTGATTTTAATGAAGTCTGAGATTTCACCACTGATTCAGCTCTTGTTTTGCGAGTTTGGAAGTCACTGTTTCTTCCAGCTTTAAGGTCCCCAAAACATGGAATATCTCTTCCATTATAGAATT
Source organism: Platalea leucorodia (assembly GCF_965183815.1). Lineage (NCBI taxonomy): Eukaryota > Metazoa > Chordata > Aves > Pelecaniformes > Threskiornithidae > Platalea > Platalea leucorodia. The sequence continues at coordinate 18,270,173 of NC_138858.1, read as the reverse complement.
CAAGCTCCAGCCTGTACACACCAATTGAAGGCAAATTATCAGTCACTTAGGGTAGCAATGATGTATTTTTTCCTCTCTCCCATAATTATATTTGTGTAAAACACTTAACAGCATTCAAAATAATAGTACCACTTTGACTCTTCCAATCCAAAATCCACAATGACAGAATAATAAATTTAACAAAGCAAAAGCTAAAACTTTCAAAAGATAAGAGTTAATATCCACCCATATAATTAAAATGAGCTCATAGGCAGTGAAAAAAATAGTACACTCACTGAATTAATAACCAGTCCCACAAATGTCTGCATATTTTATGAGCTACAGATGTGCATTTGTACTTTAAACATACCCACATTAAAGTACGACATGGTTTGTCATATATTTGCTGTGTTTTCATGACAAAAACAGTTCTACAGAAAAACAGAGGACTTTTTCTCTAAAAGCAACTATAAAATGCATCTTGAGACATCCTTATGCATTTTATATGATACCGTACATGCAAAATACTGCTTTAATTCCAGTATCTCTATTTTGAAACAGTTGTGTGAACCATTCAGATAAACACAGCATGGAAAGCTGGTTTTACTGTTCATCTAAGTGTTTTTAAAAAGATCACTGCAGAAAAATTTTACTCCAATAATATGTGTAAAAGCATGGCATAACCTTTAGATGTTGTTAAGATTAGCAAAAGTCAAGAAACTGCTTCAGACACAGCTTAATTCTTAGACGATTGTTTTATCTTCGAACAGAGTTCTCAAAATAGTGCCCAAATGCACAGTACTTGTTGAACAAATTCTGATTTATTGAAAGTAAACATTTACATTGGCTACAATGTTATAACTGTTACAAAGCTGGATAAAAGAGGCTTAAATAGCAATAGAAAGCAAGTGCAGTAAAAAGTGAATAGAGAAAATATTTGGCCTTAGTGATCTTCTGGCAGTATTTACATTATGTACATTTTGTTAAATATTTGTAGTAACTCTAAGGCACCATAGGCTAAATAGCAGGCTGCAGTACTATTTTGTGCAGAGAATTGAATACATTTATTTGGAGAAAAAAAAGGCTGTAGAGTTAAAAGAAACATAGGCATATTTTATGTTTACATAAAGGAGTGTCTGCTTCTTAAAATTCAAAGATACAATACATACTGGGCAAATTAAAAATTATTTTTAGAACTTAAAATTATATTGAATGTCTCTGTATAACGACTATTTTTACTGACTTGCTGGTAAATGTGTAATGTAATCTATTCTTCAACAGTTTTTTCACACACTGGATGTGTTCATCTAAAAACTACTTGATTGTTTTTTTCTTACAAAAGTCTTATACCTAGTATGTATAGAAAATCCCAATGCAAAGTGTAATGGGTAGTAATTTACATCGTAGCCGTTCTGCGGCAGACTGAAACTTAGCAGGAGCACACAATCAAAATACTACGAAACAGCAGCTCAAGGTGTTTTATTCCCCCTGCTCTTGTCGGTGGCTGTTGCTCCAGCCAGTGAGCAGGGGTACGAAACTGCCACCCCAGGAAAGACAGAAGAGCTCAGCACTTTCAGACCTGAAGTTTCCAAAACCAAATCCAGAAATTCAAACTACTGGCAACATCCTTGCGCATTTTGTACAACACCATGCACGCAGAACACTCTTCTGCTTTGAGTAAATCTTCCCATTTTTATTTATCCCCTTTTGAAGCACAAGTGTCCCTCCACTCCTTATTTAAGGAATAAATTTGATTATTATCACAGCCCTGGCTGACTAGACTCAAGATCCTTTCTGAACAACTTTCAGTGCTACATGTATCTTAGCCGCTCTCCAAACAGACCTTGCACAGTTTAGTCAACAGGCTTGTCTTTCACCTTGAGGTAGTGTTTGAATGAAGAAATTGCACAGGACACCAGATTAACACCTCGGTTTTGCAAATAAAGCGCTGCAGGACCCTATGTGCCCCAAGAGACAAATGGATGTGTGGCCAGTGCCAGCCGGGCTGCCGCAGTGCTGCCGGCACAATGCCCGCAGCGCCGGCAGATGCGGAGGGGCTATGCATGGTAAGGCTGGGACCCGTCTGACAGGGCCCTCCCGGCCCTTTCTCCCCCTCACCCTCGCCACCACAGCTGCCATCCCACCGTCCTGCAGCCAAGGAGAAGCTGAGTCCTGCTAACTCCCACCTGGGCCTACAGGCCAGGCGATGCATGGGCGTCTGCATGCTGACCCCATCGCAATGGACCTTTGCCTCAGTGGCTTCTAAGAAACTTACCATGAGAGCGAGAAGCAACTAATACAAGAACCATCTATATTTGTTCAAGGGCCTGACCCTCAGCACCTCCGGTGGATGCTCAGCACAACACAGGATCAGGCCCCAAACCTATCTGTTGTGAAAATGCTAAGATTAGAGTGCTTTTGCTCCCATAGCATTACCTCCCTGTCAGTCATGGCTCATACTCGTTGTATCTGACTTACGTTTCCTAGAGCCAAGAAGAAATCCATCTAAGTAAGTATAATGCTTAAGCAACTAGATACTGTTTTCATATTTGTTTAGGTTTTTTTCAGTGCTTCTTTTTAAATCACGAATATCTTCACTCATTCATGTCTCTTTTGGGTTTTTTTTGCACTTTGTAGTCATCCATGGTGGAAGTACACTAATTGCTTCCACAGTAGTAAGTGGTTTATAAGCAAAGTATAATTGATCTGAGCACAAAGTCTTCAGTTGGAGTGATCTTATATTTGTATTAACAAAAGCATAATCTTAGCATTATTCATCAGATGCATTTTTAGTACCAACAGCTATAATATTAAAATTATACATCATCAATAACAGTTTTTCAAGGGCTTTAGAGGAAAAACATAAGCATAAACAATTCTGGTGTCATCAACTAGTACCTGTAAAATATTAAGCAGAATATTACACAAACTGGCCATTTTATGATAAGTAATATGGAGCCAAAGACTCAGGTTATCAAAACAGTGTAGCACTGCTGAAGAAAACAGAGCTATGCTGATTCATATCATAGGAGACAATAACTCAAATTGCTTAACCCCTTGAATGCTAAATATCTGCACGAATCTCAAGAAAGGTTTAAAAGCATCTTTTTGGATTCCTTTCTCAATCTTTAAAATATTCAGAAGTATAAATATGGCAATTCATAATTAGGGTGCAACATTAAGGTATTAACATAATTTTTCCGTCAAACCTTCCCAATTTGACAGCTTGTAATTTGTTGTGGAATGTAAGAAATTAGGAAGTTCTTTCCCAAGAATTCCCTTGGTTGCTCCATGATGGACATGGTCACAGCTAGATAGCTATGGCTTCATGGAGATTTATACAAGGAGAGATAGTAGAGCCTGGGGCTCTATTTTCTTTGATTAAAAGCTATCTGTGAAAAGACTACATCTTTACAGCAGGAGTTACAAAGATTGCTCTATCACCGATACGTGTGCATGATAAGAGAGGAAGTGAAATGCAAGGGCTTTGAGGATAACACAGGGTCCTTGCTCAGATGACCCTGGCTTTTTATTTTTCATTCCCTGGAATCCATGTGAACGTAAGTATTTGGAAGAATTTGGCAATATGCAACTTCCTCCCTTGGATAAAACCACGAGGGAAAAAATGCTTCAAAGAAAATCTCATCCTTGGGCTTTTTCATTCCAGTTCTTGGTGATAAAGTCTTTGTTTCAGCTTTGAAGTTTGCTATAGAAGAGCTATTTTTTGAGTAAGACCCCTAAAAAATCTCCCTCTTTCCCCTCACCTTTTAAAAATGATGAGAACTAACAGTCTGTTAAACGATCTAAAAACTCACATTCACCTGCAGACAATATAACACCTTAGAAGTTTCTTGTTAATATATTAGCTAAAGAAAAAAGTCACTGAGTTACTGTGTAGCAAGTAAATTTTGGTTTAATTCAATTGCTGTTTGTGTGTGACACTGGGCTTGTGTCCTTCTTGCACTGTTCCCAACAGTGTGACACCTTCCCAGGTGGCCCAGCTGCCCTGGGCATGGTGCTGCCCCATACCTCTATGGGCTGTGTTTCCCCACACTGAAGCTTTGTTCTCCCAGTCCCTTTTCCTGCCATGCACCGTGTGGGACCTATGCTACGAATACCGCCTGTTAGTAATTTGGTGGTTCCTCTCTTTTTTTTCTTTCCTACCAGCAAACCCCTCATCCCTTCAGAACTACCTTTCTTCCTGAAAGGTTTTGCCCTCTCCTACTGCTTTGTAATGCCTGTGCTCATCACATTCTGCCTTCTACCCTTGGCCATCCTCCTTCTCCCCCATGCATAAGCCAGTTACCTCAGTACTCCCTGAAGTGGGCACCTTACAACAGCAAGGCCTCCATATACCTCAGAGCCCTGTGTTCCTCCACACTGTCTCTTCCTCCTGCTCATCCATTTAAAACAAACCTCTGAGCAGTCTTAAAATTTGGCAGAGACGTATTTTCCCTCCCCTTTTGAGTGATTGTACTTACAGTGGCGCCATGCATGGCCAGTATCATGACCCCACTGTGCAAACCAAGGCTGACTTGCTTCCATAGCTACATTCCAGGTTTCTCCTTCAAGGGGTTCACTTGTGACCCTGATGCAGCTTGAGGGGACAGGGAAGATGACTGCTTACTTGGCTTCTCCAGTTCATTCATGGTCATCTTTCTTTTCTCCTTATATTTTGAGGAGACCTCCCAGAGTGGTGGACTACCAGCCCAGAAAGTCAATGTGGGATATCTTTGTGGACTTGCTTCCCAGTTTCTTTTTGTTATGTAAAACATAGTGATTCAGACACATATGGCAGGACAAATTATAGAGAGATGGTCATGCCAGGGTTTCAGCTCCACTTCTGAATTATGCTGATTTTGTGCAGTTACACAACCTAAGGCAGCCCTTACGTAGACAGACAAATTTCAGGAATCCTCTTTGTTTCAAGTAGTTAACCTGTGTCCCAACACAAAAGATAACAATTAGAGTAGTGATTCTCAAGTTAGGGATCCAACATATGGGGGTGAAAGTCGACAGAAATTCAAAAGCAAAACGGGGATTTGCAAATAGGCTTTACATGTCTGGATATGAACCCAGAAAAACTGAAGTCCCCAGCAAATAAGTCTGGAATGCTAAAATACATCTCCAAGTATGTGCTCCTACGCCCAATAACACTCTTTTACTTGTAGGATACTTCAATTGTAGCAAGTAATAAGGGAATGTAGCTTCAACTAGAAAGAAGGAATCATCCATTACAGCATAGCTAATGCGGTTCTGTTTAAAAGAAACAAACACGCCTGTGCTCTGTTGTGCTGTTATTTGGTGCTTCAGTATCTTTATTATGAAAATAACATAATAGAGGATTCAGTCTATTTTTGCTTTCTGAGGTGGCCTGTAATAGTTGCACAGATGGGTAAGTTGAATTGGTCTTCATATTCAAGGGTGTGATTGATGCTTCAGGATAGCTACCGTGAGGGCTGCCAAGGGCACTCATCAGGGCACAGGATATGCTTTACGCCTTAGAGACTGGGCCTCTCCCTACCTGTGCTACCATCATGCTCACTTGGAAAAAAAAGTTCTTAATTTAAAGGACAGAGAGATTTGAATTGGTTTGTTCTCCCTTAGGAATAAATTAATAAAAATATTTCACCAAGAGAAAATCAGTAAAATTTTGCATTTGTTTGTATTTTCTGATGTACCAACAATCGACTTAATCATGTAAAAGCCTTAATTCAACACTTACTTTTAAATATGTGGCTAAATTTAACCACAGAGCAGTTTCACAGCAGTTAAGATGAAAACATTAAAGAACCTTGTTGATCTAAAGAAACTGTAAAATCTAGTATACCAAAACCAAATTTGTAAAAAGGAAGTTAACAGCTTCAGCATCTCCAGATGTTTGCTAGGCTTGTATAATTAAACAATGCAACTGAGCTGCTTAATGGATAAGACAGTGTTTCTAGAGAAGATAAAGAAAACTAAACATACACCATCACATTAATTACTTTCTGCTTTGTTTCACTCATTAAATAAAAAAATGTATTGTTGTTTTAACCTTTGACTCTAAATCTTAGCTGCATTTGTGTAAAATAAAATTAATCAAAGATAGCTGCAGGTAACCAATCTCTTTAATTTGACATGTTCCAGACAACCTTTTATTGTGTTTAAATACGAGAATATTTTACTTATTGCAAAGTATCCTGCATAATACAGGTGCTCCGCTATAAAATCTTCTCTCTCGCGTATAATTCAGTCATTCTAAGTTTAAAATACCGGTATACAGTACTAAAACCTCCAATTGAAGTTTAATATAAAAATATCAGCACAAAACTCCTTTTTAAAGTCTGTTTATTGTGAGCAACCCAAATGCCTGTTTAATTATTATTAGTTGTATATTAATAGACTTTGCACCCCTACAGTTGCTAATTCATACCATCTCAGGTATTTTGATGAGATAAGAAATACTAAGTAAGAAAACAGTAAGTATTCAAAGGGTTAATTTGCTTAGAATAATAATAATAAATTATTTTTTTGCATCTTCTTCAGTTCAAAATCCAGCTTTGAGACTGAGGAAGGCTTCCAAATCACATCAATTAAATAAGAGTGGTCCTTTTAACCAGTAGCAGTTTGATTGCCAATGACTCGAAGAATCTCTTTATGAATGCTTGGTTCCTGTGTATTTATACTTGTATCACCCACTTGACCATCTTCATAACTAAAAAAAAGTACAGAAAATAAAATCAAATTAGTGTTTTATTAATCTACCTAAAAACATACAAAACTCTGTTTCATTCAATAATCAAGAGTGCTTATTCCATATGCTAACATGTTTCTATTAAAATGCTCTGCTACACTTCATGCAGATCCTAAACTCTACAGAGTGAAGGGTGGTAAGGCTGCCATTGTCATTGAAACCCTGAGGTTGAATAAGCCACTAGGACCAAAAGGGGACAAGTCATAGGTGAGAGGTGAAATGCTCATGTCATAGACAGGAAAGCTTTAATGAATTCCTCAGCTTTAAAACATACAGCCAAATAGAAATGATATTTTACGGTACATGGATAGACTTACTGTAACATGAGGTAATACTACAGAGTGGGAAAAATCTGTAACTGTCCGTTCATTTATTCTATAACAAAACATCTACTAAACCTTTGTCCCTAGCTTATCCATACATTTCCTAACAAAAGTAAGTGCAGAGAAAGATAAAAAATGAAGTGATACTGAAAAGAATTAGGAAGAAACGTCTTTTATCTACTTCAGTTACAACTATTGGAGGGATCATGGGGAAAAAGGTCTAGAATGAACAGAAGTTGAATGTTAAAAGAAGCTTTGTACTCACACAAAGAAAAATCTTGTACACACGTGATCCGTATTGGGAACTACCCATATCTCGCCATGTTTGTGCAGATCGGATGAGGTTATCACTATCAGGGAAAGAATAAATTTCATAGTGATGAAAACATGCCTGGAAAATACTGCTTTAAAAGATTTGCCCTTATATACTTTAAATAGCCTTCTGGAAATGTGTAGTTTTCCACTGCATGTCTGTAGTGTGGCATAGACTCTGAGTTGGCTGCTGGTACAAACAGGGAGATGAACTTGATTCTTGTTTCCAAAATATGTTACATTTTCCAGAAAACACAGATGCTTGATGTATAGGAGCCAGTTGTTACTTGGACTGAAAACCTAAAAAGTATATTTATTAAAAACTGAATTTAAATGGCCATAGGGCTGTTAATCAAGTTAATCAACTAATCAGCCATTGGAACAGAGATATTTGTGTTTGATGATGGCTGAGCCAAAAATAAGACTTTAAAGAGAAAGCCTGTAACTGAGATATGTCAAATTTGCGATTTGCGATATTACCAAATATTTTAAAAAATTAAGCATAGCAATTATGACTCAAGGGGATCATGAAGCTTGCCAAAACTTGCTCAATGTTTAGAAAACAGCAATGCATTTGATGATAGGTTCTTTACCAGCACAATGAGGACAACACAGGAAAGAAACCTTTTTATTGCTAGGTAGAAGCTATATCAATCTGTATTTGAAAAGATTTCTATAAATGCATTTAAACAGCATCCTTCTGGACAAGGTGTCCAGCTGTGGGATGAGCAGGTTCATGGTGCACTGGGTGAAGAACTGGCTGAAGGGCAGGGCTCAAAGGGTTGTAGTGAATGGGGCTACACCTGGCTGGCAACCGGTCACCAGCGGTGTTCCTCAGGGTTCAGTTCTAGGGCCAGCTCTCTTCAATGTATCTGTCAACAAGCTGGATGCAGGAGTTGAATGCACCATTAGCAAGTTTGCTAATGATACCAAACTGGGAGGTGCTGTCGACTCTGTTGAGGGACAGGAGGCCTTGCAGAAGGATCCAGATAGATTGGAGCATTGGGCTATGATTAATGAGACGAAATCTAACAAGTCGAAATGCCAGACTCTGCACCTACGATGGAGTAATGCTGGGCACAGGTATAAACTGGGAAAGGAGTGGCTGGAGAGCAGCCCTGCAGAAAGGGATCTGGGGGTGCTGGTGGACAGCAGGCTCACTAGGAGTCAGCAGTGTGCCCTGGCAGCTAAGAAGGCAAACTGCATCTGGGGTGCATCAAACACAGCATAACCAGCCGGTCAAAAGACAGGATTATCCTCCTGTATTCACCTTGAGTGCTGTGTGCAGGTCTGGGCCCCACAATTTAAGGAGGTTGTGAAAGTCCTTGAATGCATCCAGAGGAGGGCAACAAAGCTGGTGAAAGGGCTGGAAGGAATGTCCTGGGAGGAGCGGCTAAGGACTTTGGGCTTGTCTAGTTTGGAGAAAAGGAGGCTGAGGGGCAACCTCATTGCTCCCTACAGCTTCCTGAGGAGGGGAGGTGGAGAGGGAGGTGCTGATCTCTTCTCCCTGCTACCCAGTGACAGGAAACGTGGGAATGGTTCAAAGCTGCACCAGGGGAGGTTTAGACTGGACATTCGGAAGCATTTCTTTACTGAGAGGGGGGTCAAACACTGGAACAGGCTTCCTAGAGAGGTGGTCGATGCCCCAAGCCTGTCAGTGTTTAAGAGGCATTTGGACAATGCTTTAACATAGCAACATGCTTTAACTTTTGGTCAGTCCTGAATTGGTCAGGCAGTTGGACTAGCTGATCGTTGTAGGTCCCTTCCAACTGAAACAGTCTATTCTATTCTATTCTAACACTACCATGAATAAATGCATATTCAATTTTTATACCATTTCTTCCATGAATTTAACAAACATCTCTCTTGTAATTAATTTTCTTTAAAATCTATATTAACCACCTCCCCTAAACACTTCTTTTCCCAGAAAAATGAAGTGAATATGAATGATGTAAAATATATTTTACCAAATATTTAAAATTCACCCTTATAAAATTGATAATCCATTAGTAATTGTGAGGAAAGAATGGCATGGATGAAAAAGTCCTTGTGAAAGATGTCATTTTTATTTAGAAACTTCAGGCATTAAAGTCCAAGTAAATTCTAGTAAACCTTAGATTCATTTCGTATCTTCTTCTGAAAGTTTGAGAACTAAACTTACATATTTTTTTGTTCAGATCAAATTGCATTTTCATGTTGGCTGACATCTCCTTGATCATACTAATTATTTCACTTGAACTATCTCAAAAATATATACATTAAAAAGTAGCATATATAGCTTAAAGCTTCCATTTTAAAATAACATTTTTTCCACTGTCTGTCCTAATTTTTACGTTAAAAAATAAACAAATGCTCCAAATGAAGGGCAAACAGAGTTTAATATAATTTCTTTTTGTTTTGCCAATGAGACTACTTACCAGTTACTGGTACAATTCTTATTCAAATTTCATAATTCTTTGTTCTCAAAATCTACTGAGGTTTCATTAGTTATTAAAAGAATAGCCAAATCTTGCAAGAATGACTGTACTCATCTGCACTGGATTTTAACTTCACAAAATTTCTGAAACAGTCAGACAGAACAGACTGGTTGTCAGATGAACAGTATATTTGCCTGAACAGTGAAAAATTATTTGGAAATTCAGTAGGAAAGCTGTTTTTTCTGACTTTTGGGTGTTTAATGCATTTATCATGAGCTTGCAAGAAGTCAGTGTTTCAAATAACAGCCACAACTTGGGTTATCTTGATGGCTTAGGAATATGATCACATTTGAAACACAGACCAGATGATCAGTCACTATATGCATATATATATATATATATATATATATATAATTTAAAGAAAATTCAGCATGTGTTACAGGTTTTGTTCAAAGAGGGAGATGTTCTGAACTGAAATATAAAGGTCATCTATTAAGCAAGTACTCGTACGGCTGCCAGTCTTACCTAAAAACAACCAATACTGGAATTAAAAGTCTCACTGATATGCATCCAGTAACACTGTGTCCATGACTAAAACATTTTCAAGGGCTTTCAGCTTACCTTCACATAAGGCTATGCATTTTAAGTTACGGCTTTGCAAAAATTGTGACTGTTGTCCTTTCTTCTGTGACTGAGATGTAAAAACACGAGAAAACTTAATTAGTGCAGTAAGACAAACTGAGTGAAAAAATAACAAAGGAGAGGGCTGCTATTTTCAGTGGTTTATTAATGAACAAAGATGGAAGCAGTCTTTCTAAAACATTTCTATTGTATTTCTAAATGTAACAGAATTTCTAAAAACATTGACATTATTTGTTTGGATTATTGTAGGAGGGATTTGAATTCCTTTATCCAGAAAGAAAAGTTCCTAATTATTACAGAACGAATAATATTATTAGAAATATCAGAGTGTTACTGATAAACAAACTGATAGCAGGAGAAAAAAAAAAAAAAAGGTGAATTGGATCACTGAGTCTCTGGCCACTACATTGATATTTTACTGACCTTCCCATTTCTGAAGGCTTCTGCTGTTACATACCAATCTCTCTTCAAAGCCAGATTATTCTGTAGTTTCTATGTGTTAACTATGCAGACAGATGTAAGAGTTCTTTCTCAAAATTTAGCGCTACACAAAAATGCTAGGAGTTTGCTTTAGATAAAGCAGAATTGTAATGGTTTAATATGTAAAAACCATGAAAAAAAAATCTGACTTGCTATAAATGAAATGCTACTCATTTTCCAGCAATAACCACTCTCAATTCTTTTTGTATCATTCTCCTGCAAGTCTAGAACTCAGAAAGCAAGGGCTTGCTAAGGGTCATAATGCAACCTGTATTTCATTTTCATTCTCCTCCTGAACTCTTCTGCTTGGAAAAGATGGGCACAAAACCTGCAGTATACTCCGTAAATTGTTACTAAAAGCAGTTGGGCTGTATTTGATGTTTGTAGTCTCTGAAGTTGTTGATTTTGTGCAATAAAATAGAACTGTTAGCTTTCACAAATGGCATATTACCTCCTTTTCAGCTATGAAGTTCCCAAGCATAAAACCACAAATTTTCCAGAGATGGTTGATGTACTGTACCTGTGATGTATTACCGCCCTTACTGCCTGAAGCTGGTTCATCTTTAGCTGACACCTTCTGCTGCTTCTTGTTCATCCCTAGGAATATTAAAATCATGTAAGATACCTTGTCATATAAATACCATCAATAAGCAAAGTTAAGTATGGAGAATGAAACAGGCAGCACAGTGGGAATCACAGTCCTTGGCATGGCACCCAAAAAGCTAGTTAACTTTTTGTCATAGAATATCTCAATTTAATCCTGCAAATTACCAGTACATCTGCATGTATTGGAAAGACCTTAGGAAAGTCAAGTTAGCATTAAGTAGGTGCAAAAGCAGACAAACATGAGCTTAAATGCCACTGAATTCAGCTCAGGAATGCTCTTAGGTGGTTGCTTGACAGAGTTTCATGACAGCATATCTTGAATCTAACTGACTCTATTCAGGCTGAAGTAACAGTCTGATTTACTGTGGGTGGGATAGTAAAATCATGAAAGAACGAACTTTAGATATTTATTTTTAACACTTTATTTAGACTTATTAAGAGTCTAATTAATTTTTAGGAGTAGTTAATTTATTTAAAGTCTACCTTGGTTTATTAATTTATCTACACCTAAAAATATTAAATTACTTGTCAGCCACATTGGATCCAATTTCCATCTCAGAAATCTAAACACCTACATTTGTGCCTTAGATGTCTTTTATATTCCTCATGTTGGTTTATCTAAAATTCCTGCATTGTATGCTACTACATACTTTCCAGTATCCCATATTTCTTGGCAGTTTGCAAACACAGACTGAATTATAGGGAAGTTTAACTCTTTGAAGGAAGAGGGAGTGTAAGACTCCTCCGTGGTTTTTATTGGCATCAAGTATTACATACTTCATAGGAACACAGGCCTCCTTTCTGGAGCAGACTGGATGGAAGGGACCAAGAAAGGCAGAGAGATGAGAAAAAACACATTGAAGCTGATGAAGTAGTGTTGTCCAAAAAGAAGGGCATTTTATTACATAATGATACTGCAACCTGTACTTTTAGTGAGTCCTAAAAAGCTTCCGTATTTGTGTAATCTCTGAAAAGCTAAAACTGCATTTAGAGATTACTGATATTGAAATTCAATAAATAGTAGTAACAAATGCTGACCTCTTAAAATAAATTGTGACATTACCTAAAAATACTGAAAATCAGAAAGCATAACTAAAACTCTCAGAATTATCTGCATGCACACAAACACACATTCACCTATACCAGCACTTTCGTACGTGAGGAAATGGTAAATACAATATATCTAAAAGAAAAAGTCACCATGTTTTAAAATCTCTTAAGTTTCTTAATATACACATTGGTGTATCTTGTTTCTATTATGCTTCTTTTTATGATTTAATTCTTATATGGAAAACTGCACGACTCACTTTTGGATTTACTAGTGGGACAAATTATGTTCCCTCCTCTTTCTCATGCTAAAACAAAACCACTGTCCTGTACTTTCTCGGTAATCCTGACATGGTGATACTTGGGAATACTCTTAAAGTTGAACATGTCTATTGATGAATATTTGTTTTGTTAGATCAGGTCATAAAAGCCCATGAATCCATAGATAATGTCAGATGGACTTAGACAGATACTGACAAAAAACCACAAACACGAAGTTGGATTTCCACTGCATAATCAAGACCTGCTCCATTGCACAGAGCAGCCAGTATTAGCTACTATTTACTTCAAGTACAGTTTCAAGATACTCAGCACCTTGGAAAATGAGGACATGTATTTAATAAGGGAATTTAATTTGTCTCTTTTTTGAATAAATTAAATCTTGGACAATAAAGATAAAATTTAATACAGTGTTGCTATATTAAACAGTGAAGCTGGTAAGAAAAGCGGTAGACTAAGATACCCCCCCTATATTTCTCCAGCTTTAGAGTGATTTATAAATATCACCTGAGTAACCAAATGATATGCTTGACAATGGACTAAGGTAGATTCCACTTCCAAACATTGCACCATGGAGCTGAAAAAGAGCAGAGTGATCATTTAACATTAATTCAATTATCTGGGCAAAATAATAATGATAGGAACAGGTCGTAATATAGATAAGCATCTGCCCCACTGCACTGATTTATTGCCCAGTGATAAACAGTGTTCAAAGAAGTCTTTAAAAAAATCATGCTGCGAATATAAAACTAAAATACTGGAAATATACAACTAACATTCTGGAAACCATGTCTGAATGCCCAAACGTAACTTTACATCATCTTTATATAAAAAATTGCATTTTCTGTTTTTAAATCTAACAGTACCATGGAGGATGCCTACAGAGGGTGCTTCTGTACATGGCCAAATAGACCTCAGCCTTAACAAGGCTGAGCAAGCTCTGCATGTGTCTCACATCAAAACCTTGGCAGGAAGCACAGTCTAAGCCGGCCTCTGTGAATCAACAGCAGCAACAGCTGCTTTTTTTTTTTTTTTTTTTAAGGTAAGAAATTAAGAGATGGTGACGACACCGGTCACATGCCATAGAAAAATTTAGTCACTAGTTCAGCCTGAATACTGGAGGAATGGGTTCAATCAAGCTTTTGCCTGAGCCAGTTCAGACATGCATATCCCATCACTGCAGGACTGCGCTTTACCTACAAAGCTACAAGCTATCTGAAAAGAATAGAGGAAAGGGAAGACTATTCTTCACCAATGTCACTGTTCCACATCATGAAGCTTGGGCTAAGCAACAGAAGTGAGCACTTTTTATTAGCCCTGCAGTCATTTTCTTATCTGGAAAGGGGAAGTATGGGTTTCACTTCACCACCACGGACTGACTGCTTTATGTGGAAAAGCCTTTAAAGAAAACACACCAAGTAGCTGTTGGGGCACAAATGAGAACCCAGAGTATCTCCTACCTAGGCAGATGTTATGACCACTGGGCTTCAGAGTCTTGTTCACCCTTATTTCTTTCCTCTGACCCAATGATATTTACATTGTCTCTGCAATGTGCCAGAGCTCTCATACGAATGTGCAAATATGCTTTCACTCTGCCAGATCCTACAATGTTGTACAGGATCCTTGGTGAGTAGATATTTTTCCTGACAGGTTGGTACTGGGGTAAATAGGACAAACTGGGCTCAGGATATGCCTTAGGTGTGTGAGAGATCTAAAAATGATGAATTGTATAAAATAGGTCTTTACCACTTCCTCCTATTCCCAGTATCTCAACCCTCAACAAAAAAATAAGCATAAACAAAGGGGTTTACTTTGGTGAATTTTGGTGTGTAAATCCTGCTTTCTTGGGGAAGTATCTTCCAAAGATACTAATAAAAACACCCAAATAACTAAGAGGAACTGCATTTCCTTTTTTTGTGTCTTCTGTACCCCGATCCTTAGTCAGCACCCTGGGATCCTCCTCCAAGGTATCATAGACTCAGGTCTGGGGAAGAGCTGTCAAAACCATGATGCTGAAATACTCTGAGTGACAGCTCCCGAATCCCTCTGGTATTGCCTACTTTGCTCTGCAATAGCGATCTCCTGATGATTCAGTCTGAGAAAACAAACTGAAGTTTGCAATAGCTCCCTCCTGGCTGGTACACTCACATTTCCATTCTCAAGGAAACCAGAGGAGAAGAGAAGATGCTGTAAACCCAGTTCCTGTAAATCTAGTATGCTCTTGGATCCTACAACATGGAAATTATGTAGCTCTAAATTTTAAGCCCAAAACTGCTTTTAAGCAGTACTGAGCTAAGCCTCCTGGAGGTGCTGCTCTGCAATGTAAAACTGAAACACTGATTCCAGCAATGGGATTTTCTAGACATTTTAGCAGACACATTATTTCATTCTAATTGTACCAGAAAAGTACCTTTTCCAGGAAACAAGAGGGTATTTGAAATCATCCCTTTTTTCCACCTATATGACTACCAGGACCACACGCCCTGAAAACTTGCCCAGGCTAGTATGTAATGAAGCACGCACAGGTTAGCTAAAGTCTGTTTAGTGTAATATTTACCTGCAGCCTCGTATTGGAAGCAACAACTAAGCCGTTCCTCAGGATGGAATGCCAATTTTCAATGTGTGAACCACTGAAAAAATGAAAAAGAAAGCATTAAAATCCACAATGTAAAATGTAAAATGAAATCAGTAATCCTTTAAAACAATAAATTCACAGCTGTAAACCTCAAATGGCAAGAACCATAAAATAGCATGGCATTTTGATAACCTTTGATTAATATGAATATATGTACTTACTGAAATGCAAAGGTACTTCCGTAGAGATTTTTAGCAGCTCGAAAATTGGATTCTTTGGCTGGTGGACTGCTGAGAAGCAGGAACTGGTGGGGAGTGTGCATAAACTTCAGTTGCTGTAAAATATAACAGTGCACAAGTGAAAAGAAGTTGATTAACACAAAAGCACTGTATTTCTGTAATGGTAGTTCTTAAGATACCATGCTGTTTCGCACAGTATATGACTGCTTCTAAATAGCTACATGAACTAAGTTGAAATTGGTCTCATTACCATAGTTTTTACCTGAAATCAAACAGCAAAAATGTCCTTCAGTTTATGAAACATATGGAAGTTTCTGAAACAGATTTCAGCCTAATATGGCTCTAGTAAAGTAATTAAATTGAACAATTTCATCACGGTATTCCGATCAGAGCTGGCTTTGAATTACAGTTCAGATTTGAAAGGTTGCAGATTACTATGCCCTTAATCAGAGGATCAGAGGCACACATACTCAGAAATTAATTTCAGCACCATCCTTCTAAAATTCAAGAGCTATACTCTTTTTAAGGTGTACTCATATGTGGATCTCCTGGTACATTGTGTCTGTATCTAATATTCTATATGGTAGCAAAACACATAGTGAAGTTATTCTCACCCAATCTCAGACGACTCCAAGGTAGACACTTGTATTTCAGCTACTCACCTCGAACAGGCTTTTTCTAAGCATTATTCCTTTGACCTATTTTAGATATTCACAACATGATTCTATGAGTCATGACCTGAAACTGCCTGTTTCTCTCCCTTGTCTATTAATGGCACCCATGTGATTAGTTTGAATGTAGACACCTATGTTTGGCTAGGAGACTCCCACCTAAAATGCTAATATGAGCCATGAGAAATGAGAAAATAATAAAGAACCCACAGGTACTTACCCTATTCACCGGTAGCTTCACAATATGTGATCTATTACTAGAAATAACCCTAAAATAAGAAACAGTTAGATGTATTAGACATGGTAATCAAAGAGAACTTTCCTTCTTAAAAATGTGTTATGAATTATCACCACAAAGGACCCAGCTGCAGGTCTTTGAACCTATCAGATGGAAGTAGACCAACTCTTGACTAGAAAATGAGATCAGAGGCTGTACAAATAAGCTGGAGTCTTTCCAGTGTTTTCAGAGAGCCCAGATGAAGTCCAGAAACACCTGCAGTTGCAAACGTCAACCCTCATGTTAATTCTTAGGGTGAGCTTGTACCAAATTACACTGGTGAAGTGATTATACATTGAACTTGGTACTTTAATAATTATCATGTGAGTCAATTTTATACCATTGTAGAAGAGGATGTGCAAGCGGATCTTGTTTATCCATCTGCTTCTTTATTTCCAAGTAAGGTGCCTAGAAAAGAGTAATTACGTTCTTTATTTCTAGTTGAAATCATAAGGTTTAATTTTATAAGTTACATTGCCCATGATTTCATCTATTAAAACGAATACAGGGGACTCATTATTAGGCTTAAATCATAGTTTTACTGACATTTAGCGTTGTACAGTTATAAATGTGTTTTGAGAACAACAAGAATTAATATAGCAATTCTTTTCCCTGGAGTAATGTAATAAGCATATAACTAGCATCAAAATGAGTATATTATAACAAACATTGGTGATCTCAGGGAGAACAGCAGAAGACGTTTGGTTCTTGGATTAAGAAATTGGACTGGAACTTCACAAAATTAAGTCTCTCAACCCCAAGATAATCCACTCCATTTTTTTAACTGTTTCATGGTATAAACTGGTAAAGTAAAATACTGTATCAGTTTATAATCCCTTTGAAAACCTTTCTTGGCTTCAATCACAGTGCAAAGCATCCCTTCAAAACTCTTCAGTCCAAGAATTATTTTAACTTTAAAAAAAAGCAAAATGGTGGTTATTTTTCTTTTTTAAAACATTGTATTATGTAACAGAAATACCTGATTTTTTTTAAATTTTTACAAGATGGTACATTAAGTAAGGAAAATATGTGAATTTCAATTTTGAATTTATTTTACTCCTCTCTATACACCTCATTCCAGAATCCCAAAGTACTTTACAAATACTTCTAGAGTAAGATTTATAAACTGTTGTGAGGTTACGTTTATGTAGCAGTTGGAAAAGCAAGGTACATCATAGGAGAGATTTCAATAATCAGTTATAATCAGCTGGGCTGTTTGGGAAAGGAAGTGTAACAATAAACGTAAGTGCAGTTATCAGATTCTGTCCCACTGTGAATATTGAGAAATCATATGGTAGTAATCCCAAGAGACCCAGCCTTCCAAGTCTCCAACCATACTTAGCTGATCAAGTGTTTTCCTATAATAGAAATAAAGCTATCATTCAGAACACCGTCTCAAAATCAATTTCTTTTGCTGTGGAAATTAAAAGACCCAGTTTGGCTTTGATATTTCCAGAAATGCAGCAGTTGGTGATTATCTTGTTACAATGTCCCATTCTGCTGTTATTATCTCTTATTTAAACTTCAAAAGATCTGAGTTCTACTTCATCACTTTTATTTGACTGCCATTATGGAAACTCTAGGTTTGTTATTTTTAACACACATTTTAATATTATTACCGCTCTATAGAAAAGAGATGATATTATTGACTTCCCCACCCATCATAGTCAAGGAATATAAACTTCCTAGTTCTAGAAATAGGGATTAAGATAGGTAAAGATTTTTAAATTCACCTGTGTCATCTCTCTAATAGAAGTGATACTGTCCAATGCTTTCATGACTCGGTCATAGTTCTTCTTCTGATGTAGCATAAAATAAGCAAATAAATTAAAAGAATGTTAGTCTTTGGCTCTACAAGAACCTGAATTCTTTGTGTGTGTATAAAACTAAAGCTAGGACAAATGTTTAGCAAACCAGTCCTTTCAAACATTTCTAACCAATAGCTTCCTTCACCTCACACATACACTCTCTCATTCATAGTCCAGGAAAATTCCCCCTCAAAATATTATCATGATGGTTTTTGTTTGAATTTCACTGGAATCTCCAACACACTCAAAAAATTAGCTCACTTTTTAAACAAATATTTGTAACTAAACAGAGGTTCTGACAATTATTTGGACAACATGCTATTAAGTTTAATGCAGTGACCAAATAGATTTTAAATAAAATGTTAAATAAACAACAGATGCATTTACTTTGCTAACAGCTCTATAAAACATCATTGGTCCCTTCAGTTGTCCCTCTGCCTGAACCTGATCCTTGCCTACCTTCTGCTTGGGAACCACGACCAGACAGCTCCACCTTTTCTGAGTGGATGAGCTTAACAGTCCATGCTTCACCAGCTCCACATGTCATGTCACCTTCAGGAGCTTCATTGTTCGCCATCTTTGGGTCTTGCCAACTTCTACCCATGAGCTTTCACCTTGCCCATGCTGGCAAGAAGCTGGGAGGAGGCAGTGTGGTCCCTGCCACCCCAGAGGCTCTCTCCATTCCTCTTCTGGTGTGACCCTTTCATATTCCCTCATCTGCTTCAAACTCCTGCCTTGCCCAGCCACCAGACTAGCTGCCTCCTCATCAGCCCCCTTCCAAGAACCTCCTGGCAAGTCCTTCTTCCCACATGCTACAGAACACGCTTGCCCCTTCCTGAAGAAGAACCACTGCTAACTGGCCTTTGTTCAGAAAAAGTGAAATGCATCCCAATGCAGGACATCTCAAGTTCTCATTTATGCCCTTGGGGATGGCTCAAGTGAGATGTGATACTTCATAGCTTCTCGAAGACTTCCCTGAGAGGCAGTATTTGCAGCCTGAGGAGCAAGTAGTGCAAACATAATTCTTTACTTCAAAATTGATGCTTGTACAAAACTCGACTATTATGTCAACATTTGATAAAGTTACATTTAAGGACATAATTGTTTGCAAAGAGAAAATGAGATGACAGCAATAACCACTTTAAGAATAACAAGATGGACTAGAAATCCCCTGGTTTACGTGGTCTACACCTCCCACGGGGCCATCTTTCTCTTTGTGTCCAACGTGTACACTGAGAGAAAGACAATAATAGTATAAAATTTTGCATCTAGAATTTGTACACTAGAAGAATTTCTTGGCTTCAACATCAACTTTTAATTCAACTTACAGTTTATACTCAAATACCTTCTCAGAGACAATTAAAAAAGCTACAAAGTTCTGAAAATAGTCACATGCTTGTGCTATATTCTGGAGCTGTATCTCTTATAGTAAAGGAGACTCATCCAGAAGAAGGCTTTGCTTTGAAATCTCATTTATGACTAAAACCAAGTTATGACATAATGAAAGATAACTACTTACTCTGGGGTTAAAGGCCAGCATCTGAGGATCATTAGGATCAACTACAGAAGGATATGGCTCAAAAATGACAACTTTCCTAGGTGACTCTAATGCAGACCGACACATGGATACTAATAGATCAACCACCTAGGGATAAAGAAAAATATTTATTCAGTATATGTATTTTCATATTGTATCTTCCAGTCTGCTTTTTTTTACACATTATAGTAATAACATATTTCATTGTTACCTATATTACCCAAACTGTGTTATCCACAGGACCTAGTTTAGGACTGAAATTTTTCCATTGACCTCAACAGGCTTCAGGTTCAGCCCTGGTACATTATTCCAGGTGCATAAGTAGGATGAGTATCTGGTTCTAAATGTATTATCATGTAAAATACATTGCTTACGGTCCTGCTTTCTGTTGTGCACATGTGCTAATTCCTGGATTAAATTCATTCTCTAGGGAAATGAAGTCGTGCTGGATCTGTGTATCTCTGTACAGTACACGGCAGTGAAAAATGTTGCTCAAGAATGAGGAAGAGATTGTGAATCTGTACCACTGCCTGCTGTTCTCCTGAAGACTGTAATCATAGAAACACTTGTAAACATTGCTTCTGCTAAAGCCAGAACAGTGCAGTGATTTAACAGTCATTTGCACAGCTCACACTCTTCTTTCCATCCTGTTGTACAAAATTACGACATGGCTTTGAGTATCTACGATTTCCGAGATTTCACTGTAAGATCATGTGTGTAGTTTGTGTACAGGCATGTATTCACATATGTGCACATAGACACACATACAACTTAGCAACAGATTTTTGTATAACTGTTTCGAAATTTGTAATTCAGAGTTTAAAAATAGAATACAGCAATCACAAACCAGAGAGAAAGCAGCTTTCTGGCAGCTGTGAAACCTAAATCCAGCTCATAAGGAAATCCAAAGTTCCTACATAAAAATGTAGCTGAAAATTAGCTCATTTCACCCTGTTTTTAGTGTGCCTTCTGAAAACATTCCTGTGTGAAAACAGACTTTTCCACGAAAGAAAGGAAAAGCTGAGACGAGTTGTACTTAGTAGGCATCTCTGGTTCCTCCCACAACTCCACAAGGATCAGATCTCATCTCACAGCTCAAGCTGTTCTAGAGGTTTTTATATATCTGCCATTGTATCTGATCATTTGGAGAAAAAAAAAAAATGATGGTCCTTTAGAGAAGCAGAAGGAAAATAAGAATCATGATGAAAGGGAAAAGGAACTGCGCTGTGGTGAGTCATGCTGTTGCCGTTCTTCTCTTTTGCTCCTTTAGCATGAATGGACAATTTTCTCCATCAGTTTAAAAATATTCTGTTAGGTACAGTTACTAAATATCTCACATATATTGAAAAATGAAGTTATTTAAATAATGATCTCTTCCTCCATGGTGCTTTGATTGCTTTCCAGTTTACAATACCTGTAACTGTGATGAATATTTCAAAATAGGGCATCTGTATTAGCATTTGCAAATGAGACCAGGAGTCTGCATACACAGCCAGGTCAGGCAACAGGCCTGCAACTGTGGAAATGTATTACCATGAAATTGAGCCTGAGTTCATACACTTGGCTTCTCAGAAGCACTTCTTAGCCTCTAGTCACAAAACGCTACTAGGAAACAGTTGTTTGAGTCCCCAGATCTCTTAATACAGTGACTCAAAGTTGTCTTGCTTTATGATTTGCATGATGGAACTTTGTCTTAAAATTGGCACAGTTCTTCTTAGAACGCCATCCCAAAGCCTTCCTTTAAACCAATTGTTGACTCCTATATTGTTTCTTCACCATGATAGCTGCATAATGCTCTGATGTGGGGGAAAATGTGCACAGATTAGGCTTAGTTAAACCCCCAATTTCCCCTGAGATCATTGTTTTGAGCTGATGGAATGCAGAGCAGCTTAAACTGGGAGGTAAGTCTAATACAAACATTATAATACAAACTTGCATATGTGTTCCTTGGTAATACGAAGTGCTGTGGGTCTAGTAAATGTCCTTATAGCTGAGCCTGAACTCCTACTCCTTAACAGTAGGTACTGAAGTACTTAAGTAAGGATTAAAATATTTTCAAGGAGGACAAGACAACACTTGCTGATGATAATTCCCTCTTACGACATCAGCCTCTCAGACAATGCCTCTCTGTCTCCAGGGACTCTCTACAGGGTGTCTGAACTATCAACAAATCAGGCATTTAATTTTCAGGCATTCTGACTATGTGACTAAAATAAGGCAAGGTGAGTCTGGGCTTGAAAGTTTTAGAAAGTACAATCACTTATTATTAAGGAAGAGCCATCAGAATATCGGGAGTGACAAAGTAGGGGTGTATACCTTAGGAAACTAGCTGAAAGCGCAGCAGAAAAAAACAGGATGGGATTTCTAATAATGGGAACCTATATTTAGGCTCCTTCACAAAATGATTTGGAGGAAGATTCATCCCACAAAATGCAGAGATTCACAATGTGAACACCTACCTCTTACTAGTCAGCCTAGGCTCTCTTTATAATCAATGGAGAAAATAACTACTGTGCTGATAGTCTATGCTGTGATTCACATTATCCTAAACTAACGTCAAAGTAGCTCAGATGAATCAAACCCAAGACGTGCTGAATTCTTTCTGCAAACAGGAATGGGAGCTCAACCAGATCAGATGTGGTGGGCTGGATGCGATGCTATCACTAGGGTGAAACTTAGCAAAATTTAGTCACCTAGGTCCAATGGGACAATTGACAAAACCTCTTATCTAACTCTTTTAAGCACTGTAAAGGTTGTAATCACTTCAGTACTTCACAGCAAAGCTCTATAGATGTAGAGGTACTCTAGAAATCTAGAGCAAGCTCTGCATATGCCTGCAGCAGTGATACCTACATAAAACACAGAGTGAGAGCTAACCAGGACCACAACATCCTTCTCTCTAAATTGGAGAGATATGGATTTGATGGGTGGACTGTTTGGTGGATGAGGAATTGGTTGGATGGTCACACTCAGGTCAACGGCTCAACGTCCAGATGGAGATCAGTGACAACTGGTGTCCCTCAGGGTCCATACTGGGGCCAGTACTGTCTAATATCTTCATCAATGACATAGACAGTGGGATTGAGTGCACCCTCAGCAAGTTTGCAAATGACGTCAAGCTGAGCGGTGCAGTTGAGGGACAGGATGTCATCCAGAGGGACCTGGACAAGCTTGAGAAGTGGGCCCATGTGAACCATGAGGTTCAACAAGGCCCAGTGCAAGGTCCTGCACCTGGGTCGGGGCAATCCCCAGTATCAGTACAGGCTCGGGGATGAAGGGATTGTGTGCAGCCCTGCCGAGAAGGACTTGGAGGGACTAGTACATGAAAAGCTGGACATGAGCCGGCAATGTGCACTCACAGCCCAGAAAGACAACCGTATCCTGGGCTGCATCAAAAGAAGTGTGGCCAGCAGGTCGAGGGAGGTGATTCTGCCCCTCTACTCTGCTTCGGTGAGACCCCACCTGGAGTACTGCGTCCAGCTCTTGAGACCTCAGCACAGGAAGGACATGGACCTGTTGGAGCGGGGCCAGAGGAGGCCACAAAAATGACCAGAGGGCTGGAACACCTCTCCTATGAAGAAACACTGAGAGAGGTGGGGTTGTTTAGCCTGGAGAAGAGAAGGCTCCAGGGAGATCTTATTGCAGCCTTTCAATACTTGAGGGGGCTTATAAGAAAGATGGGGACAAACTTTTTAGCGGGGCCTGTTGTGATAGGACAAGGGGTAATAGTTTTAAACTAAAAGAGGGTAGATTCAGACTAGATATAAGGAAGAAATTTTTTACAATGAGGGTGGTGAAACACTGGAACAGGTTGCCCAGAGAGGTGGCAGATGCCCCATCCCTGGAAACATTGAAGGTCAGGTTGGACGGGCCTCTGAGCAACCTGCACTAGTTGAAGATGTCCCTGGTCATTGCAGGGGGGATGGACTAGATGATCTTTTAAGGTCCCTTCCAACCCAAAATATTCTATGATTCCATGATTCTAAATGTACATGTAATGTACCATGTAAGTGCCTGAATTAAAAAAAAAACCCAACCTCTAGCTCCCCAGAAACACATAGCTGAGGTCTTCAGAGGATTTCAGGCTGAGGAAGAGGTAGGACTTCATCAGCACACCTCTCTCCATTTCTTGGAAGCTTACACAGGTATCCCAATGTTTTGTATGCTAGATGATGCAAATATAGCCATCTAACAGTCTTCAGACATCAGATGAAGAGCCAATGTTCAGATCCCGCAGTCATATTCTCAAGTGAAGAAGGTAGTGTGCACTGCTGCAAGTTTCTTCCTTTGAGGATATGCCCATAGATGGTATTCAGGCACTTTTAGCCAGTGGCTAGACTCACTAGTGCTAGTTAAAGTTAATTGAACTGAACATTTGATCTTCCAGAAAAAAGATGTCGCTTACTACGTAAATGCAGTGAGTGACATCCGTCCAGGAAATCAGAGAGGAATGCACTTTTCCATAAGATGTGTAAACTTTTAACTTAAGATCTTAAAGGGATCTTAAACATAAGATCTTGTAACTTTTGAATTTACTGCAATCTAAGGTTAAATGATGATTTGGAAATGTAGTTTAAAATACTTTGTTTTAAGGGATATACAAAATTATGAAAGAAAACAATGATATGGTTATAACTACCTTAATAACTGAACTTAAGAGTCAGGAAGCAAGCTTATATTAAATTCTTGATCCTTGAGAAGAGAGAAAAAAACCTATGTAGCAACATCAGTAAGGACTTTCCCACTGTTATTTAATGATCAAAACAACAGATGCTCAGTGGATAGCTACATCCCAACACCATGAACAGGAAGTAGCTTATTAATTGCATGAGAGTAGTAATGGCTCATTAGGTGAAAATAAATGGGAATTACCTCCAAATGACAATGGCTGCCTTTATTAACAACCCAGGTGACCTAATTGAATACAACTGAACAAGAAAACAGGGTTACTCTAATTACATGGAAGCAAAACAATGGAAACACCTCATTAGTACCATTTGAAAATGCCATGCATAAACCAGTGTATTTACACCTATAAGAGTGGGCAAATATATAATACTTACCAAACAGTACTCATATAGGGAATACAAGTCAAAATCAATGCTAGAAGAGACTGAGAAGACTGAGTGTACTATACAAAATCAGACATGTAATAAGGATTAGATAGTTCTACCTGAGCCCCAGTTGCAATTTCATCAGCAGCTTCGTTCATCACTCCTAATGTTTGGAAAGCAAATACACAGAGCTCCCGTTCACAAACAGTGGGCTATACGGAGAAAGAAGGTTAATTACATTTTTGTTCTAGTTTTGGGTTCTTGGTTTTATCACGTAATACCTATAATAAAACCCAAACACATTTAATGTTAATTTTTTTCTTCAAGTGTTAACTACAACATTAATTTCAAATTATGAATATATGTCAATTATTGAGGAAGATACATTAGAGAAGCATTTTAATAATCTGAAGAACAAGTGTGTAGAACTCTGAAACTCATAAGTTTTCACAGAGGCTAAACTTAAAAGAAATCCAAACAGATTACAAAACCAAAATTACAGGCATAGTACCCAAATGTCCTTAATACTATCCTATCAGACTCTGAAAACTTCCTACATAACTAAAATGAATGGAGACCAAATCCAGAAACTAATGGGGGCACACCCCCTTCATAAATGTAGGTTTATTCTTCACAGCTTGTTATTCTACTGTTGAGAACACACATAAAAATCTGATCTAGAAGACAAATTTCTTGCAGAAGCTACTTTAAATTTAATTTTTAATTAACTAAATTTATTTGTAAACTTTATGAAAAGGAATTATATTTTTATAGAATAAACATTGTATTTGGGAAGGCCACATGTTATTTTAATAAATAAAGGTACTTCCACTCTTTTTTCAGATATCAAAAAAAAAATAAAAAAACTTGCTCTTGAATAAGGTTTTTGCTTATATTTTTGAAAAATTTAATTTGTAATGCCATCACAATGATCAAATAAAAAAAATGTATTTAAACTACGTATTGAATGAGAATTGAGCATTCTGGTTTCATGAAGCAAAGAAAGCAGAAACAGAAAAGAACACAGCTTTAAGTAAAGAGAATAGGCATGACTTCATAGGCTTCTTAATTGGTTACAACTCTTAGAGCAACTCCATGCTTATTTACTGAAAGATAATTAGCAGATCAACTTTTTTAAAGGCTCAAGTAATGAATCATACAGTGAGTTGTTATAAGCATTCAAAATGAACAGTTGAAAGAAATACAAGTAAGAAACACAAATCAAAACCTCCCTTAAAAGTGACCCCAATAAACATAACTTTTTGTTACAATGATGAAAACAATAAAAGTATTTTTGGATACTCTTTCTTTGAATCCATATTATTAAATCCTAGCTCATTGAAACTTAAAATGATCTTTGGTAGGCACTACTCAACTTTTGTAACTAAAAATTCTGAGTCTAGCTACCACGATAATCACTAAAGCATTCATAGTGGTACGCTTTGAAGTTCAAGCCAATGTCTCTAGGAAGCACTTGCAGAAATGAAAAAATGAATTGAGCACACAAAGAAAACATAAAATTTATCTGAGTTCTCTTTCAGGCAACAGCTTTGTCAGTAATAAGCATACTGCTGTATTTGTAGTCACTTGTTCCATAGCCCTTAAAATATGCATTTGCTGGGTTTTAAAGATTCAAGACTTCAACAAACATTTGAAATCTGCTGCATTGACATATTCTCACATTAGTTGCTTTTACAAGAGCTATCATCTTTCAAGTCTAATAGAGTGTCACCCATTTGATTTATTTTATCTGCTGTTACATTGCATTAGGCAGCAGATGAAGCCTAACATGATTGAAATTGCTGTGCCGTGGCACGCTAGACAAAAAGTATTTATTATTGTCATTATTCTTAGGTTTTCCACATTTAGAAGGTGGTTAAATCATTTGCTTAGTTGGGGAAGCATGCTGGCACTACCACCTTGACTATCATAATCAACAGTATACACAGACTCCCTTTGCCTTGCTCTGGAATAGCAGAGAAATCTAAGTTTAGCCATGCTTGCCATGAAGAAAAGTGTTAAGAAAATACTTAGTTTTCACATTTTTTTACAACCTCAACAACGTAAGTTATCCTGAGACTTAAAGACGGCAAAGTGAAGACAGGATTTGTCACCTTTGCTCTTTTTTTCCCCCCCCTGTGTTATGATTCCAGAAATGTCAGAGCATCTGGAAGAGGGAAGTTAGGAAAATGGTCATTGTACTTATGTTTGACATTGGAAAGGCCCTTCTTCTCTCAGATGGACACTGGAGCTAAGATCTTAGGGCTGGAGAACTGTAGATATGAGGAGAAGCAAGACAACAAAATTTGAGCTCTGAAGAGGAACAGACATTACTGTTAGGGCCTATACAATTATTTTGATTTTATATATTTGACGAACCTTTATGCCCACTGAATATTTTGGCTCTGCAGTCTAGTGGGGAAAATAACCCAAACCCTGTAGCTATATGGACACTTCAATAGCCTGCCCTCATATATCCACCCTGGTTGCCTTCTAACCCAAACTCCAGCCATGTTAAGAGCACTTTTGATTCCTGTTTCTGAAATTTGTCCCAATTTAACCAAATGAGATGCTTTAACTTAAATTTCCCACAAGTGTTAGTAGAGTGTTCCAAGATATGTTGGTATGGCTGTTCACTGTCCTCTATTCCAGTCATTAGTTAGGTTCAACCATTTAAACTCCTTTCTTTCCCTCCAAAATGAAAAGATTGGCTTATAATTAAGAAGTAAACATTTGGAGGGCTTTTGTTTGTCACACAATGGTGACTTTTCTATTCAATGTCACATTTCCATATTTTGGTTTTGTCCGTAATTGTGCATGCTAGAACCAATGAAAATATAAGAAAACTAAGTTACTAAATCAATTCAAGAAGATAGAGCTTAAAGAAAATCACAAGCTTTATGGGAAAACTGGGATTCAAGGCTGACCTTACACTGCTGCTAATGTTTTGCATACCGCCAGTGTGTTTCCCTTTATGGTGTCCGCTTGTCTCTTCTCTTGTAATAGGATGTGAGCCCTTGAGACAGGAACAGTCTTGTTCTGACTTTGTACCATAAATATGAGAAATGTCCCTAGCCACAGTAAACAAACAAGAACAACAACACTAACACATTTATAAAAGCCATGTTGTTCCAATGTCAATTTTGGATACTCTTATTTTGGTTCAAGTACACATACTATTCAGCAAGCTGAACTTTCTAAGAACTTCTGTGTATGTATATGGAAATACAGACATGTGCTTACTGATGTGGATGCATATCCACAAAGGTACAGAATATCCAGCTTCTATTAGATAACTAGCTTCCATTGTTTTCAAGGGAAAATACGCAACAAAATAGGGCTTATACACTTAAGTATGTATTTCCGAATGTGAACCTCATCTTAGGTGGACACAGAATTTTATAGATTACAACCATCACCTTGAGGCATGCAGAGCTGACTAGCTGGGCAACTTTGCTCTCCACTACCTGAAGAGGGCAGCTGCAACTCCTCTTTAACAGCAGCTGCTAGTGGTCTCACATATACTTCATTTTTCACTTGAAAGGAGAAAATTAACATAAAGCCATTGACTTCCACAAAACTATTAGCTAGGTGAAGATCACTGGTGCTGAAAGACTATTTAGAAGTATAATTATTCCAGTGGGGAAAAGCCAGAAGAAAGTAAGAGCTGGGCAGTTAACCTGAGACTGCAAATGCTTGGAAGCAGAAGGCACTGACAGAAGCAGAAATCATTTTTTAGCTTTTGAGGTTTTCAGACTTTTCCTTTAGCCACCCCCATTCTTTGCATGCTCAGTAGCACCCACCCAACTGCTGCTGTGACGAAAAAGGGCTCAATCAGAATTTCCACATGTTACAACGCAAGTATCACTTCTTACAGCGATGACTGTGAATGGCAGACAGGCAAACCACCTAGGTACGATGACATTCTGGCTCCTGGACTCATACACTACTCAAAATATTTTCAAGACGTTTATTCAGTTCGAAAAGGCTGAAACTTTCATAGCCAATATTGAATTATCTTGCTGCCTTCTAATGTGTGCTGCGGCTGTGCTCAGAAGAGCAACGTGCCACCCTTTCCTGTATCCTGACGGATGTCACACAGACACTAATAAGGCTGCAACATGACTGACACACCTAAAAACTCCTTATCTAAAAGGAGAAGCTCAGGGAAGGCTCATAGCCTGACTTACAGCAAATATAACAAATGGTAAAGGTGAAACCATTAGCAACCACCTCACTTCCCTTAATGAAAGCAACAGGCAGGCATGGAGATAAAATGTAACTTCAAATCTCTGCTCTGTTTCCTACTTTCAACCATGGTAATTGTTAGTTTTTCCACAGGAGGAACTTCTCTATTTCTCTTCATTACACTTACCAGAAGGATGAGGATATAACACAGCAGCAATAATATTGGGGGGGGGGGGGAGAAAGAAAGGAAAAAACAGTGGAAAGAGCAGGTGAGAGAGAAGGAGGGAGAGAGGAAAAGAGTCTAGTAGGTAAAGGTCTCTTTTGCAAGTGAGCTTTCAAGTTTTTAAGGTTTATTTCACAGTTTGTGTCAGCTATGGATTTTAGGTATGTCTTAGCTATATTTGTAAGAAAAGGTAAAATAAGATTTGTTGCTAATTCTCTGCCACCTGAGTCCATATTACCTAAGGATCAGTTATATTTGGAGCAGCAAGAGTAACAATATTAATCCTGAACAGAATGCAGAGCTGCAGAAAAGGCTCTCTTCCGTCTCTCTCAGAGCTTACATCTGTAAGCCACACTTTCAGATGAATTAACAAATGCTACAGAAGCCTCAGTTGTACCTACAGATCTGACACATATGGTAAAAGCAGTACCTGGAAGGCAGGCACTGATGATGCACTTGTATACTTTCTACCTGTGCTGCGTCAACACCGTATGTAAAATTCTCATTCTCTGTAAGAGGACTAGAGCAAAGCATGTCAATGAATTTAAGACTTTTACGTGTCCTAGAGTATAACAGAAAGGTCAGTTCAATTCAAAACTGATAAAATAAAAAGTTTTAGGTAATATGTATCTTAGAACACACTACCACAGAATTGCAAGGTAAAGATTTGAGTCCAAACTGTATTTCTGTATTTACTTCAATCATTACTGAAATCATGCAGAATTACCCTTAACTGTTACATAAGGTTCATCAGCCTTCAGAGTTTAAGCAATTTTTAATTATTAATGATCAATATTATTTTGAAAGGCACGTTTCATGCACATCTGCCTACTCTGCCATGGTTTATACTTCTGAGTGAAGCAGCCAGCACTAACTTAAAGTGGATTAAAAACGCTATGATTTATTAAAATTAAAATTCATCTTTGTATTTTAATAACCTTTACTGACATGTTTTTGCTTTACACTAAAACATATATTTAAAAATAAACTTACTCAAATTAAACATTTACCCACTTACACTGATTTAGGAATCGCTTTAAAATGAAATAATTACCGAGAAAAACATCTGTGTCCTGAATTTTCAAATGAAGTCAAACTACCACAGGGAACTACAGACCTGTTAGTCTAACCTCAGTTCCTGCAAAAATTAAGGCGAAGATCATACTGGGTATTACTGAAAGGCATTTAAAGAACAATGCAATCATCAGGCACAGTCAACATGGGTTCACAAAGGGAAAGGACTGTTTAACTAATTTGATTTCCTTCTATGATAAGGTCAGCCACCTAGTGCATGAAGGGAAGGTGAGGAATGTAGTTTTTCTGGATTGTAGTAAGGCTTTGATACTGTCCCTCACAGCATCCTTCTGGACAAGGTGTCCAGCTGTGGGATGAGCAGGTTCATGGTGCACTGGGTGAAGAACTGGCTGAAGGGCAGGGCTCAAAGGGTTGTAGTGAATGGGGCTACACCTGGCTGGCAACCGGTCACCAGCGGTGTTCCTCAGGGTTCAGTTCTAGGGCCAGCTCTCTTCAATGTATCTGTCAACAAGCTGGATGCAGGAGTTGAATGCACCATTAGCAAGTTTGCTAATGATACCAAACTGGGAGGTGCTGTCGACTCTGTTGAGGGACAGGAGGCCTTGCAGAAGGATCCAGATAGATTGGAGCATTGGGCTATGATTAATGGGACAAAATCTAACAAGTCGAAATGCCAGACTCTGCACCTACGATGGAGTAATGCTGGGCACAGGTATAAACTGGGAAAGGAGTGGCTGGAGAGCAGCCCTGCAGAAAGGGATCTGGGGGTGCTGGTCGACAGCAGGCTCACTAGGAGTCAGCAGTGTGCCCTGGCAGCTAAGAAGGCAAACTGCATCTGGGGTGCATCAAACACAGCATAACCAGCCAGTCAAAAGACAGGATTATCCTCCTGTATTCACCTTGAGTGCTGTGTGCAGGTCTGGGCCCCACAATTTAAGGAGGTTGTGAAAGTCCTTGAATGCATCCAGAGGAGGGCAACAAAGCTGGTGAAAGGGCTGGAAGGAATGTCCTGGGAGGAGCGGCTAAGGACTTTGGGCTTGTCTAGTTTGGAGAAAAGGAGGCTGAGGGGCAACCTCATTGCTCCCTACAGCTTCCTGAGGAGGGGAGGTGGAGAGGGAGGTGCTGATCTCTTCTCCCTGCTACCCAGTGACAGGAAACGTGGGAATGGTTCAAAGCTGCACCAGGGGAGGTTTAGACTGGACATTCGGAAGCATTTCTTTACCGAGAGGGGGGTCAAACACTGGAACAGGCTTCCTAGAGAGGTGGTCGATGCCCTAAGCCTGTCAGTGTTTAAGAGGCATTTGGACAATGCTTTAACATAGCAACATGCTTTAACTTTTGGTCAGTCCTGAATTGGTCAGGCAGTTGGACTAGCTGATCGTTGTAGGTCCCTTCCAACTGAAACAGTCGTATTCTATTCTATTCTATTCGCTCAATAAAGTCAAGCTACGATAAGCTCTATATAGGTATACACACTGCCAGAGAGCAGTTTATTTTATTTAATACCCTATCTCACTATAAATCTGTAAGGTAAACTCTCTGAATAATCTCACAATATTCATGTGATATGTGGAACATGCTGCAGGAAGTCATGAGAAATACCATAGTGGTAAGCAGATAAAACCTGTAGAAAGATGAGAGTAGACTGAAGCTGAGTAAGAAACGTCACTTCTTCTGTTTGGTTTTGTTTTGGCTGATCCAGATTTTGTTTTCTACTTTTCATTTTTTCTGAATTCTTCGACAGCTTATACACTTTTTTTTTTTTTTTTTAATTTTCACTTTCCAGATATATAAATAGATGGCAAATAGACAAGTATTATGGAGTGTTAGATGGGCAAGAAGCACTTTGGTAAGTTCTTGGGCACAGGAAAAGCTATGATGCAGCCATTTTATTCTTTCAGTAAAAAATGAAGTGATTGAAATCCATTCTACTAAAGTATTCGTTGTAACTGGAGAGGCTTTTTTCATAAAAAGAGATAAAACCAGCCTGTATTGTGGAGTAATGATAGGAAGGACTACGGCATTATTCCACAAGAATCTTGGAATTCCACAAGCATCTTGGCTGAACTCCAGTCTGACTAAATATATTTGTACACTTACACTTTTCTCCATAGTTCAGTGACATTTATTCTACTCCAAAAACCTCCCAACACTAAGCAGTGTACTGTTTCTGGAACATCAGTGCTACTGTGTTTCAGTGGTGGCTAAGAATCTTACATTCAAAGGACAGAGAAATCCAAGACCTCTTCAAGTCTACAGGAACTCACTGAGGCCAAGATTCCACCCATAATGAATAAATCATAACTGACCACTTTGGGATGGAGAACATTCTAAAAATGTAAGCTTACTAATATAAGAACAGATATATCAGAATTACCAGACTGTACATATTTTACAGCTAAATACAAACAACACGTATTTCAAATATTGTTTTACAATATTTTACCATTCATATTTTATGGGCAAAACTTTCAACAGCAGAGATGTCTGTACCAGAGTACAAATTTCAAAGAAACTAGCTTCAGTATTTAGTTTTGCTGCGTTTTTTACCATTTCCTGCTTTGTTCTAAAGAGGCCTCAGTCTGAGGTTTCAACACAAGATGGCACTCTAAAGAGACTTCCTGAGTGAAAGAAAAATTATTGATACAGAGAGGGGATTTTTATCACCGTATTGACTATATTCCGAGATTTTTTTGTCCTGTATAATTGTCTCACAGGTCTTTAAAAAACATTCAATGGCTCTTTTACCAATGGCTTTAGTATTTGTAAATGGGGAATTTGGGAAGGCATAGACAGTAAGACAGACATTAGCCACAGATATTATACTATGTAAAAGCTGAATATGATCACAGAATTACAGAATGATTGAGGTTAGAAGGGATCTCTGGAAGTCATCTGGTCCAACACCCCTTGCTCAAGCAGGCTCTCCTGGAGGCAGCTGGCCGGGCCCATGTCCAGATGGCTTTTGAATGTCTCCATGGATGTAGACTCCACAACCTCTCTGGGCAACCTGCTCTCATGCTCAATCACCCTCAGAAAAGGTGAAAAAGTTAGAAAAGTGTCTCCTGATATTCTGATGGAACCTCCTGTGTTTCAGTTTGTGGCTATTGCCTCTTGTCTTGTCACTGGGCACCACTGAAGGGAGCATGTCTCTATCCTCTTTGCACCCTCCCTTCAGGTATTTATAGACATTAAAAACATCCTGCCTGAGCCGCCTTCTTTCCAGGCTGAACAGTCCCAGCTCTCTCAGCATTTCAGCATTTCCTCCTATGTGAGATGCTCCAGTCCCTTAATCATCTTAGTGGGCCTTTGCTGAACTCTCTCCAGTAGCTCCGTCTCTCTCTTTTATGGGGGAGCCCAGAACTGGACACAGTACTACAGGTGTGGCCTCACCAGTGCTGGGTAGAGGGGAAGGATCACCTCCCTCCATCTGCTGGCAATTCTATTGCTTAATGCAGCCCAGGATACCATTAGCCTTCTTTACAGCAAGAGCACATTGCTGTTTCATGTTCAACTTGGTGTCCACCAGGATCCCCAGGTCCTTTTCAGCCAAGCTGCTTTCCAGCTAGGTGGCCCCAGCATATATTGGTGACTGCGGTTGTTCCTCCCTAGGTGCAGGACTCTGCACTTCTCCTTGTTGAACTGCACGAGACTCCTGTCAGCCCATTTCTCCAGCCTGCCGAGGTCCCTCTGAATGCCACCACATTGCTGTGGAGTATCACCCACTTCTCTCAGTTTTGTATCATATGCAAACTCGCTGAGGGTACGCTCTGCTCCATCATCCAGATGAAGATTAGTACTAAACAGGACTGGACCCAGTATTGACCCCTGGGGTACACCAGTAGTCACTGGCCTCCAACCAGACTTTGCGCCACTGATCATCACCCTCTGGGCCCAGTCATTTAGCGAGTTTTCAGTCTACCTCACCACCTCCTCATCCAACCCATGCATCAACAGCTTGTCTACGAGGATCTTACAAGAGACAGCATCAAAAGCCTCACTGAAGTCCAAGCAGACAACATCCACTGCTTTCCCCTCATCTACCAGACCAGTCACTTCATCATAGAAGTTTATCAAGTTGGTCAAGCATGACTTCCCTTTGGTGAAGCCACGCTGACTGCTCCTGATGATTTGCTGGTCCTTAATGTGCCCGGAAATGGTTTCCAGGCTTAGCTGCTCCATCACCTTCCCAGGGATCAAGGTGAGGGTAACCAGCCTGTAGTTCTCTGGGTCCTCCCCTTCTTGCCCTTCTTGCAGAGAGGAGTGACATTTGCTTTCCTCCAGTCTTTGGATATGATAATACATGATAATATATTTTTATTACACTTCGTTTAATCAGATCCTTAAACATAATAACCACTTTTGTTAATGACTCATGATCTCATTATATTTAAATGTTTGTAATAAAAGTACATGCTGAATTCCTAAAACAAGATCTCTCTCTACTATTACAGCAGCAAATCTGTTGCATTATTAAAATGCAACTTAGTCCTTCCCTAGAACATTATTATCAGCTCTTGAGTAACAGGAAGAATTTCATATGGCATTAAAAAAAGCTAATAGCCTTCTAATATGGAACAAAATAATGCTGAAGTTTCTTTAGTACATTATTATATCTGCTTTGGAAAATACATTTTTTAGCTAGATGAATCAAATCATATGGTTGAAAAGTACCTTTAGAGTTAGTGCTTTTATTCTCTCATACAGAACTAGCTTTATCTAAACTTTATCTAAAGTTTTAGGTAAAGCTAAAACTAGCTTTCTCTAAACCTTTGTCAAGCACTGGAACAGGTTGCCCAGAGACGCTGTGGAGTCTCCATCCTTGCAGATTTTCAAAAGCTAGTGAAAGACAGTGGATGAAACAAGCTCCAGTTTCAGGGGCTTTTCACTAGAGACATATGCCCCATGGGAGAATATGTCAGTAGTTCAGAATGGGCATTGTGGAAGTTGTTAAAATTTCCTAAGTTTAATTCTAATATTTAGTCTAATATATTGGTTTGACAGAAATCAGGATAATCTATTTAACTATTTTAACAACACATATGTGAATGATATACCAACTGTTTGAAAATGTCAGGAAAAAAGCATTTCAAAATATGTTTTTGAAACAATTCAAATCTAGCCATTAATTACAAATAAATAATAGTCCACATCTCACTCATCTAAACAACAACTCTGTTGAGAACAAATTCAAAGACAGTAACAGGAGGCTAACGATTCAAATGAGCTCTTATTGTTTCCAGTATGTTCACCAGGTCAGCCTTCTCTGTCTTTCCCCAGCACAAAACCTATGTCTGACCTTGTACTTCCCACTGTTTTTCAAAGCTGAGCAAAGAGCTACTTCAGAAGAGACTGATGACAGAGCTCCTGAGAGCTCTGCAGCACAGGTCGCCTTGCAGGAGGATGCACTGTGGTTCTTTACATGAGATAAGGGAGCTGTTTGGATGTAAAGGCTGCAGTCCCACCCCTTGCTAATGATTTCAAAGCTGTTTCTTAATCCTCCTATGAAGAGTGAAATATGTAGGATTCAGATAACTGTTAAGAATAACCACATGAAATAGTATGGTCTATGTTATGCAAGAGGTTAAATAATACTTTTTCTTCTTAGGATCCATGTATTCTTTGAAATATCCCTGTGCTTTGCAGAAAGACTGCAAATCATGCCATGCAGTGATTTCAGGGAATTTGCAGTTTTTGGTGGCATTCTATACAAGTGTGTATCTCTAAACATCCAATTTAGCTTTTATAACTTTGGGTGCACCGTAAATAATCGTTAGATCTCACTGTGCTCTTGAAATAAATATTAGAGAAATATGTTATGATGAGAAATTACATTCTTCCTCATCTCATATGGGAAAGGTGTGAATACCTACAGGAAAACATCGCCTATTTTACTGTTTTTTTTTAAAAAGTGATGGAATAAAGCAATGGACCATGGACCTTTATAAAGAAGTGCTACAGCTTCATGATGCGTTATAGTACTTTTCTAAGACTCCTTCTTCCATTCCAGTGAACCCTTGTCCTTCCCCTTCACAGTAATACAGCTGCAGTTCCTTGTGAGAGCATTAGGTTTGTGAGTGTTTTGAAGTTACCCCATCTACATTATGTGTTTTTATCTACACATGCACTTGTGGAGTACACACAGAAACTGTATCTGTAATTCTGGTCTTCTGTATTTCAGCGAACTTTTGGAACTCAAAAGAAAACTAGTTGCTCTGAAAGATCCATACTTTGCTCTGTAAAGAAATTCCCAAGAGAAATCTAAGAATTTTGTCCTTACTCATCTTCAGTAAGTCACTAAGGTAGCCACTTTATTTATCCTCAATAAGTGACTAAGATAGCCTAGCAGCATCCAGAGATTCCTGTGTACAACAGGATCCCTAAACCAGCAAGGAACATTTGCATGATTAGATTAGTATTGTGGGCTCTGGAGCACGACAGGTGTCCATTGTAAGAGCATAAAGCCAAACATAGGCAATTGTGTTATGCAGCTGTTCTGCAACAGACATCTTCCATACAATGGTATGTCTGCCATGTGGATCTAGTGTCTAAATTAAGCTATATAAAAAGACACGACTTGTTGTTATTAATTTGCTCTTATCTTACAGGAAAGAAGATGTCAAGATTTTAAGAAAGCAAAGTAAACTGAAATAGATTTTAAAAACAGAACATCCCCCAGAAAAAGTTATCTAGGAAAAAAAACCACAATACTGAGAAGAAAGCTTGTGCAGAGACTGTCTGATTTAAAGATACTTTATAACTAAGATAAAAACATAGCCTGTAGAGCAAATCTGCAGAAAGGAAAAATTTTCTCTCTCAGTTTCACTTGGTATCTTCAGCTGTCCTGAGGATGAGACATCTGAATTATGCAAGTCATTAATAACCAGCACAAAAAAATTACACCCAGGTATGAGAGTTTACAGTATTAAAAGAATGTAATCATTGTGTGATGGCAATTGTTGAATATTTTAAACTGCATTTCAAGACAATTAATTAAACTACACTATATTCAGGAAAGGTGTCAGGCTGACATACTGGAGGATTACAGAATCAAATTCCTTACTGGCTTTTTTTGCAATTTCATAAAACTCCATGAAATACCAGAAAATCAAGCCTAAATAAATTTTAAAATAACTTCTTAAGCAATAATTTTGCTATGCTTTTATAAATCCATATGCCTTGTTTGTTCTTGAAAAAAAGGTCCAAAAAGTAGAAGGGAAACTCATCATTAAGGATACTCACACCTAGACATGACCCTGTGTGCATCTGTGTGGAGGAACTATTCTGTAAATGAAGAGACTGGTGAACCACCCAGAGCTATTTAGTCTGTGTCATATCTTGTGACAGAACCAACTACAGACAAACCCTATCTGAGTAATGCCTTTGAGATACGGACATCTGTAGAAAACGGAATCTAGACACAGAATCTAAAAATGTAAGCATACCATAGCAAAGTTCTGATCATTACAAAACGTGGTGAATTTACTGTGGTTATCAAAAGTATGAGCATTCTAAAGCTCTTTATGAAGGCCAGGGATACTATGTATGGGATCCATTAAGTGATATAAGGCTAGATTGCATGTAGCCTTGCCTTAAATGAAAGCCCCCTGCATTCTGCTTAATAAGGTACTGTATTTTTGAGATCCACTGTTGCAGCAGTATTAAACATAAAGTGCTCTTTCAGATGGGTCATTCTTTATTCTCTTTATATACATTATATATGTGTGTGTGTGTGTGTGTGTGTGTGTGTGTATGTGTGTGTGCAGCTGAAGCATGTAAATAAACCCTAAATTGAGTACTTTAGGCTGCTTCTGCCAGATCTCTCCATAGAGTGAAGCATAAATTTCCTTAAGACCCTTTGGCAAGCTCATGCTCGATTCAAACTGAGATCCTTTCTCACCTTCTACAGAACTGCAAACTCATTAATGGCTCTATATTGCTTATTGAGTCATTCAAGCATACACAGAGCATGTTACTTCCTGCTATCTCCTACTCCCTGGGTTACATAAGGACACCCTTTCATTTTTGCAACGCTTGCTAGGTTATGCTGCTTGCAAAGGCACTGATGAATATATGTTTAGTGGCAAACGTGTTTGCACTTTTCTCTGTTTTGAAGCGCTGACAAACTCTCAAAGAGATAGCTAAAATTACTCCTCTTTAAGCTGAAGACAGAGAAAAGTAATTCTGAGGGATTTTAATCTCTAAGGTGGGAAAGCAAGAAGAATTAAGATTTTTTTTATTTAGAGCAGATAAATTTCCATTCTGTTTTCTTTTAATAGTTCATCATGTGAACAGGAATAAATCCTACTGTTTGCTTTGTCCTATGGACAATAGATAAAACCCAATAATTTAAACAATTATATTATCCAAACTTTACTCACTATCCAAACATTACTCACTTTGTCTTATCTCATCCTGTCACAGGTAATATGCATAGCAGTGCATTCAAAGATGAACAACAAGGAACTGATGCCTTCTCTACAGGCTTCTAATCAGGGTTTGGTTGCTGAGAAATCTGGCAGAAGACCATGTTTTTAAAAGGTAGATATGAGCTTGAAGAGGCAAAAAAACACGTGATAGGATTTTCAAAAGTACAGAGGTTTAATCATGATTTAAAATGGTGTTAACTGAATATGTAGATGCTTTTGCAAATCCTATTAGCAGCCTATTTGCACACCCTGCCTGCAGGCAGAATGCCTGACTGTGGTGCCACTGAGTGTCATGGGCGATGACGCTGAGGTGACTTCTGCTAACGTGTAAGCAATGACCTTCCTGAATTTAGATGTCTGCTTTGACTTATGTGAAGTTGCTCACCACACTGTGGAGAAATTGGCAGGTGTCAGACCATTCACACACTGGTATTAAACAGTTTTCCATGGCTTTAATTTTTTAAGGTTACTCAGGTTTCCATAGGATTCAGGACAGGTGAAACAAGGAGGACTCTAAACTGCAAGATCAGTCCTAAAGGTATGAATTTTATTCTCCTAATATACTCTTTCACTAAGCTGCACTGATCCAGTAGCTCCAGGCAGAGTGTATCTCTTATGACTAATCTTACTCTGTTTCACTGTGTGTATTCATCAACAGCATGAGAGGGTACAATGTTCAGCACGCAAAATTGCTGGTTCCCAGTTATACAGGAATGAAAGGAAGGAAGAGTTGCCTAACTGGCCAGACATTGGGCATACTGAACCACAACAGTGCCCCTGGATTAGGTCACTGCTAGATCAGACACTTCACAGAGCATCACGTTCTACTGTCTTTTTTATCACTTTATGGACGATGGCTCATTCCAGCAGCCCATGAGCAAAAGAGGGTCAGAACTTCACAGCCCTGTGGCATTAACACCAGTGTATCTCTGTACCCTGGTCATGGCTTGATAAGAGCTCAAGGGTTGAGGTGACCCTAAGCTTTTAAAATAATGCCAGGGGACCAGGAAAGCACTCTAATGCACTTCCTCTATCTTATCTCATTGTGACTACTGTAGCACAATAGTGTTCAGTGAAATACATACCCCCTTTATGTTTCTATGATATTATACAAGCCTGATTTCCATCTCTCTTTCTTGCAATACATTTTTTTTCAAATTTACAGCAAAATCTAGTTAATATGCATTACATTTTTGCATCTTAAAAGGATATTAGGATAAAATGCATCTGATAACATTCAATAGTTTTGTAACAGGTTTGTATGGTCCATTGCTGTTTAAGGCATTATAAAATGCATTGTTTTTCCCAGCAAGCACACCACTTACCCTCAGCATAGGGCCATTCTGGAACACATGGGGTTCATCGCAAACTACACAGTATTCATTCAATACTGGTATGCGCTGCTCAGCAAATTCAATAGTCTGAGAACAATGAAAATGAGAATAACAACATCTGCTTAAAAATAATTAACAGTCAGCTCATGCTCCACAGTGTTTCATAAATGGGTAAGATATCACATCCTACCTGCACAAGAAATCCACGGTCTCGTACCGGAATGCATTTTGCACCATAATTTTGCTGCAAGGAAAAAGTTGAGGCAACTTCAGTGTTGGTAGACTAATTGTAAGGAAATGGTAAAACATTTGTATTTTTTGTGTGCAAATATGTTAATTAAACAATATTTGCATCTAAAAAGATCTCTCATTTGCAAAACCCAGCCATTACAAATAATCAATCCTTTTACTGTTTGCTGAGTGTGGGGTAGATTTTTAGCATTTCTTTTTAGTTCTTAAATCTGATGGGGTTTTGTATCTCAGCATCCCAAAAACTTTAATCTCAAATGGAAATACCAGTGCCTTCACTCCGTTCTAATAAACTGCCATTTGGTAACTTCCATTAAATTTTAACTGTGTATTGTCTATCTAAATATGGGCTATCTGCTTAGGCTTGAAAGACTAATGTAACTACCAGCTGAACATCTTTTTCTCTGAAAATCTTTTTCTTTTATATTTACTAAGATCTCACTTCTGTAAGCACCACACTAACAGACCTCTGTGCTCAGATCCCACTCAAATTCTTTCTGCCTTTTTCTTTCTACACACAGCAACATACATTAGAAGGAACTTCTGTTACAGGAGTCAGTAAGGTACAAAATTCCCTCTAGGCTGACATCTATTTCAATCAAACCTTGTTTTGAATATGAGTCAGATCACCTCCATTTACAGCTTTTTTTGATTTTGTTTATAGGCTTATTTCCTTTCATTTCTCTAACTGCTTAATCGGGAAACTTTTCCCTTTTTTCTCCTGAGAAATAATCCTCCTAATTGTATTCATATATGAGACTGAAATACTTTAGCTGAGAAATGAAGAGAAGTTAAGGTCCCGATTCATCACTTCCATATTCCACTGACTTCAAACTGCAGTTAGGCAGCCAGGCTACCCATGTATCTGGTGCCTGCATTTAAAATATGAAATGGACTGTTGATGCCTTTGCACTAACATCAGTCAAACTGCACCTGACCATGTATGTGATGATTTTCCCTCAAAGTAAATGCATTCTAGCAATAAATTACTGGTAGTTTTTATAGCCTGCCAAGCAGGGCTTGCATGTCTTCCACATCAGCTGATAACATCAGTAATGAAACCACTTAGTCAGCTCTTCATTATCTTATCAAAATCAATGGGACTTTTCCTATTAACTTCAGGAGAGAAAAGTCTTGGTATGTTAAGATATCCTCTGCTGATTCAGAAAAAAATGCATCTCTAAACTGTGACAAGTAAAAAGTCTGTTGGCTTACCTTAAATTAATATTGCTGTGCACATTACAGGAACCAACCACACAGCATGTATATAAATGATTTTACGATAGTGTAGCATTGCTTTTAGACCTGATGAGTATAGCTCACAGCTTATTAAACTAATTCACCATGAGACATAGCACACTCAATGTAATTTCATTATTCAGAATGCACTATTTTGAATATATGTATGGCATCTCAAGCAAGAATCAGCTTTCTCTCACTGAGAACATCAAGGTACCACCAGGCTAAGGGAGTGGAGAGGACTGTCTCCTAAGTGCCTCTCCCCAGATCTAACACAGAAAACAGATGAGTACATTGAAAGAGCGCAAACAGACCTACTCTTTCCTCTAAAGTATAAAAGCCACCTTTCAAGAGGCAAAGGCAGGAGAATTAATTTTGAGCACTCTTTATTAAATTTAAGAATATGTGCTACCCTTTGTTTTCCCAATCGATCATCTCTGGGGAAAGAAAGGGGGCCAGCATGGACCTAACTCCTTCCCCGACCTCCAGCTGCCACCAGCGCATTTGAAGGTTAAACCTTTCACAAAGCACAAATGTGCAAGAGGTGAGCTGAATCGTGACTGCATTCCTTCCACTATGATGACAATCACAGATGCAAAGACCAGAAGGAGAGGTGACTTGGCACCCAAGCAAGCCAATGGCCGGTTGCTTCCCCCACAAAGCAAACAGTGAAATGAGAAAAGACCTGTGTGACCAAGTCAATTTTGTAGCACAGAAGTGCACACTCTCCCTTCTTCCTGCAGCAACAAAGGAGGTAGGGAAGGAAGTGGATCACTGAACTTTTCCCATGGCCAGCAGGTACACTGAGCTGTATTCAACATGACATGTAAAATCTCTGCCTTGACCTAAGCAAATTCTGGTTTCATAACTTAAATATACACGCATGTACAGTTGTTTAAATCCTCCTTAAAAAGCTGACTCCATTGCTCTTGTCTTCCAATATGTTAAATATACCTAATATATTCACTAACATATGTCCTAAGTATTAATAATGCCTTTGCATAACAAGCATAACAGCACATTTGGAAAATAATAGGAGGAAAACGAGCAGAATAAAAAAATTATTACGCACAGCAGCTTGTGAAGGTGATGATGAAGATGGTGTTAAGATACCAATAAGCCCTGAGGTAAGAGAGAGCCTCCTGCTCTCTGCTATGGTGGACTCCTTGAAAGGCTCCATTTTGGATGATTTAGGGGCATTGGAGTAAGTCTTGCTGAGTAACTTGTGATTCTTCAATCCATCCAATTCTTCCATTCTAAGATTACTAGAGTA
Source organism: Platalea leucorodia (assembly GCF_965183815.1). Taxonomy (NCBI): domain Eukaryota; kingdom Metazoa; phylum Chordata; class Aves; order Pelecaniformes; family Threskiornithidae; genus Platalea; species Platalea leucorodia. The sequence goes on along the minus strand of NC_138858.1, from coordinate 18,227,221 downwards.
GGACCTGCTTAAAAGTTTGTGGGGCTTCAAGGTGCTGTTGTGCTCACATCGAGGGTCCCCAGAACACGACCTACTTAACAGCTTATGGGGCTTTAAAGTGATGCACTCCTCCTGCTTGACAGCTGCAGAGCAAGAACGGTTCAACAGTTTGTGCGATTTAACAGCCATTGTCTGTTCAGCCCTAGGGTCACTTGACAACGAGCGGCCAAAGGTTCTGTGAGATTTTGTGGCACACATATCCTCCGCCTTCACTGTGCTAGAGCAAGTCCTTCTCAGTAGCTTATGAGTTTTGGAGATGCCATCCTGTTCTGACTTCAGTTTTGATTTATTTTTACCACAGCCAGGTGGAGGATAACTTGGCGACCTTAAAAATAAAGAAGGAGAAGATAAAGTTGGAGAATAATGAAAATCTTCTGCAAATCAAGCAAGACCATGCACATATAAAAACGTTTAAGTGTTACCTGTCTTTATGTGTTTCACTAGTGATAAATGCGGCCCAACATTAAAAAAATGAGCAACTGTATGTAGGACTTATTTTACAATACCAAACAGACATCTTACTCCTATTTATACACAAGCTCATCGATCAAAAAGATGACTAACTACTTAAGTAGAAGTTAGAGCTCTATCCTCACAGCTCTTTGTAAAGGTCTCTGTGTCTCTAAACAAACATTTATTCAGGAAATTATCTTTGAAATGAAAAACCACATATTTCACATGAGATTATAACACATTTTCCTTATCGAAATCTCTTTCCTATGTAATCTTCATGGCATGATCCCACTAAAGTTATTTTCTGCTGGACACAGCGTAACAAATTCTATGTCCAGATCCCATGGAAGATATAATGAGCAGAGAAACTTGCAGGCAGTAAATCAGATTTAATTCAGCTGAAATGAACATTATTTTTAAAAACCTCATAATAATCTGGGTGCTTTGTGGAAGACAATTTGATCCCCTTCTTTCCTGTTTTAGACAAATTCTAGCTCTGTCACACTAGAAATGAGAATGTGAGGGACCTAAATTATGAATGCAGAAAATAAAGAAGAAAAGGTTTTTATGAAACAACATTCACATGAACTGTCACATTTCTATAAGGTTCACATTCACCAGTCCTTGCAAAGCAAGAACATGTAACAGGTATGCTGAATCATTTTTCTGTGTTTTATAAGCAACCCCAATCTTTGGAGTATTTTTGGGGCTTGAATTGAAGAGAAAAGAAGTGAAACCCCAAGGGGAGAGGCTGGCAGGTTTCCCCACCCTGTTAGCAAGTGGTGACAGGAGAAGATGCACGTGGAGGTTGCTGACTCACTGTTGCAGTTGGCTCACTACTACCCTCCTGCAGACAGGAGGTAAGAATGGCGCTCTAGGGAGAGAGGGGTCCCTGCATTTGGGCTGAACCATCTTTGGACAGGCACTGCAGCAGCAGCCAAATCAAGAGGAGAAAGGTTGGTCTGGCTTTTGCATGCCCTCTCTGAATAAAACCAAACCCCAAGCAACAGCCTGTGCTAGGCAATGGTGTGTGGCATGGTAGGGAATGGGTAAGCTTTCTCCTTAAAACGCCACCTTCCTCTTCTACATTTGAAAAGACCATCTTTTGTCATCTTTGACATTCCTACCTTCGTCAATGTGAGTGATCACTGTACTCCCTCCCTTTTTTATACCCAGAATTTAGAATAGCAAAATCAAAGAGAAGGAACGTTCAAAGCATTCCATTCAAATTCACAGAAGGAGTGATCTGTCAACCTTCATAGGCAGGAAAACATGCGATAGTAAATAGTCACATTCCTGAATGAGGCAAAATCAGAGCCTGATTTTACATACACTTACGAGTATGAGTAACTGGCAGAAGTCATAATGAATTCAAATGAACTATTCACAAACTACTTCTTATGTTTTTAATGCCTTTGTTCTTTGAAATTCTGTCCCTGCCTTTCAGAAGTGGTGAACTTTAATGTACTCAACAGTGGAAGGGGTGGGTGCTCAGCAGCTCTTAAAATCAGTCTTTCATTAATGACCATTCTAGCTTTAAAAAATTAAAAATACACAGAGCTGTGGAAAGAACAGCTGGACAACCACAAATTTTTTTTGTATATATAATAGATACATATTATATATATGTTATGTATTACTTGCATATATTACTTATATTTATATTCTTGCTATTCAAGTAACAGTCAAATGCTACCAAGCTATAAAGATACAAATACAACAACTTCAATAATATAAAATTAATTATTTCCAATTCTAGATGAAACATGGCTGTTTCAGAGAGCAGTGCACTGAAATGCTCTGCCTTCAAATAGTCTTAGAAGCTGCAGTAGTACTTAGTTCACTTTTGATGTCACGCAAGGCAAGGACTGGAAACCTATGAGGTAAGATATAAATAGAGCACTTCTCTAAGGAGAAAAGTCAGCATTTCACCTTGTGAAGTCTGCTGTGGATTTTGAACAGGATATGGTGTTAACAGCTCATTTTCCTTGCTATTACCTGCGCAATGTAGAAAAGATGTGCAGAGGGGATTTCACCTTTTTGTCAGACACCTTCTTATTGTGCGTACAATTAGATTTATCTTTGCTGTTCTTCCACTGTTGTGTAACAAATGTCTGCATGATTCTGCAAATTAAGAAAGAAAAAAAGATTTTCATATCCTAGCCAAGACATACTCACTTTTAATATTAGGGTCTCTCTGTTCACTAGGTAGGCGACATGACGCCATGTCCTCACTCTACAGGCATAGTTTTTCTGCCATATATGTGGACTGATGATTGGGTGCCTCGGCTCCTCAAAAATGCTTTTTTTTCCCACATAAAACTAATATACACAGAACTCTTACTGAGAATACAGTCAGCATAAACTACCACTGCAAGACTTTTGCAGGTATGCCTCTCATGGAGATCTAGAGACAAACGGATTCAAAGGCATCCCATCCAACTATAGGCGTCTGTCTCTCCAGTGACTACGGAGGTAGGCTCCAGCATCCACACTGCTCAGGTACGAGCATATTCTCCTAAGGCACAAACATGACAGTAGGGATGTTGAACATTACACTACCCAAAGAGGGTTTATAGAGAAGACAGAGCCAGTCACTTCCCAGAAACGAACAGGAAAAGGCATCGGTCACAAGTTGTAGTGAGGAAAGCTAAAAACATAAAGGCTATAAAAAGAAGACATCCACAACAAGACTGGTTAAGTACAACAGGTTGCCCACAAAGGCCGGAGATTTCACAACTCAGCTGCCTGAGACTCTGAACTAATCTAACTTTGAGGTTAGTGTTAACTTGGACCAGAAGGTTGCACTAGGTGACCTCCAGTAGTTCCTTCCAAGTCAAATTATTTTGTGACTCTAATCTAGCAATGGGGGTCTCTGAGTGATAAAGTCAAAGTGGAAGTTGGTATGGACTTTGTTGAAAATTTAGTGAACCTTCAAAGATTAATATCCTGTTGCCAGAGCCATGAGGGGCCATGCGGATCACAGGTGTTCTAACTTCTGCTCAACTGTGAATTATGCAGCTATGTCCTTGAAAATGTCTTATGGGAACCTTTAGTAATTACCCAGTGCACAAATCAGAGACAGTGTAAGTACTGAAACATTTTAAGAGACTGTTCATGTCTGTGAAGCTTTTTATTTTTTTTTCTTCAAAGTCATGTACCATAGAGATTTTAGTAGCATTGCTTCATTTGTAAGATTATGAAAATGCTCCATGGAATTTCTTTAAAAACCAAATATCAAAAGATTTTTTTTTTCCTTAAGGGATTCTTAATGTTTTAATAGTCAGATATTAAAGCCTATATTTTTGTCATTTTATTACACATACACAAGCATATGTGAAAAGATGACTCAGCAAAATTTTATTACATTGAATTGTACCATGAACACATGAAACTATTTTTCGTTCTTGTCCTCAAAAAGTGGATGGCCTAATTACTGTGGTACATCCTAGAGGCCACAGTGAAAGCATAGCCCCCTTAGGGTATGCATGATGCTCAAGAAGATTCCTCCTCCAGAGGCTTCACCATCTAAGCAGAAACATGAAATTGAACACTCCTATCTACAGTCTTTTGACAGCACAAATCAGGTTCTCTCCAACAACTGCCAAAATTGAACTTAAAGAGGCAAATCCTGTTATTTTTTATTTAAAGAAAAACAGTTCAAAACACTTTGATCCAATCAACCTGACAACCTGTGAATTTTACCCTACTTGACATAGTCCGGGAACTAAAAAGAGTGTAATATTTACCTAAAACCAGGGATTTACACTTTTCTAGACTTACTTTTTCAGCTGATGTCCCAGCCCAAATCTTTCCTTAGTAGAGATCTGAAATACATCCACAGTTGGCACTAGAGAAAAAGGAGATATTGTTGATATATGAACTTACAGCAATAATCAAGAACTCATGACAATGTAAGTCATATTTAAGGACCCTGTTCTATCTGGACCTTTACTATAGACAATGCCATTGAAGCAATGGTAAAGTGGACACGTCATCTAAGCTTATTAAGAAATGAATGGTCCTCTTTGGAAAATCAGCCAACATAATTTGTAATTGTACAAATGAGTATTTTAGAAATTGAATTCCCTCAATGTATCTCTTCCCACTAATTTTAATTACAAAAATGTGTCTTTGTGTTTTGTATTATGCAAGTGCTAGAGAGCAGCATCAGATTAAATCTATGTGGACTGGTAATTCATGTTGCCTAATCTCCTAAACTTTTTTCCAAGTAAGTAGTCTTTACACACTACAGTTCCTGTGACTATGAAGAAAACCCAGAGTGGAATAAACTGAATTAATTAGTATCTGGGTTTTCTTTCTGAGGGTGTTTTAATACAAGATCCATAATCGTCATCTAAGTGCCTGATGTATGAATTCCAGTGGCCAAGGATTACCCTGAATTTTCCTCAAGACCCATCCTGATGTTGGTATATCCATATTAATCTGTCAGAAAATTGAAAGTGTATAGGGTGAAGGCTCGAAATTAGCTCCTGGTATTACTAAAATCCTTTAATAACATTTACTAGATAGAAGTGGCAGATGGAATCCAGCACTTCTTGAGAGAGCCTCAGGTCCTCAAGGCAGGACAACAGCCAACACATATTACAAGCATGAATAGACTTTATCCTTCATATTACATAAGGTGGTAATGACTACAGTAAAATAAAAGATGAATGAAAACAAAAAATCTGGGGTTGGTTCAAATTTTATTAGAAAACGTAAATCAGTATTTTAAAATCCATATTATTCTGATCACTCAGAAAGCCACATTTTTCTCAGAATGTCGAAGTTTATCCTTTAATTTTGCTTTGATAAATTAAATTTAAAAATAAAATACAATACATCTAACCTGGCCATCCAATTTCACTTAGTTCAAAGCCCTGTCAATTCATTTTCTGTAATGGTATTATTCAAATATGATCTCATTTTTTAAAGATAAACTGATGATTTTTTCAAAAGGGATGAATGATTTGATTAGGGGTAGCAATGTCTTTAGCTTGTCAAATTTAGATCACATGGGGGGTGGGGGTGGGGGGTGGGGGTGGGATATTTTCAATGAGAATCATCATACCTAGACCGGGAATCTTAAAATCTGACATCTAGACTATAATTGTTGTCTAAGCTCCTCAGCCAGAGGAGACAGCCCGGTACCTCCAAAGGCTGATTCATTCTCATCTAAAACAGGTTTCTAAAGCATGTGGGAGAAACTGCCCACAAGTACAATAATGAGACAAGTTATTAATGAGAAGAATGACTATCTAAAATCAGGCTATTACACAGCTACAAGGTGGTACAAATACCCCTCATAGTGCTTTGGAGTATACTGCATTTCTGTTTCTTTTATCAATCAACAGAAAGTACTACAGGAGAAAAATGATGCACCATAAAGTTATGGCCCAGTAGTTTCAAAACAACATATATAAGGGGGAAAAGGAATTAACAGAGAAAGGGTCTTGTTAACACAAAAGATGGCGCATCTTATTGTTCTTTTCTGATATATAAAGGGACACGGCTGCAACAGCAGCTGAGCTCATAAAACCGCTATCAGCAAAGTACTTGCCTCTGGCCCTGATCTTGCCCTTCCTGGTACTCAGGCACTCCCACAATCAGTAAACTGCAGGACTGGGAACTAAGCTTCCCATTTTAACCTTGTCAACAGTGCAGAAGATATCTTGTTGTTACTTCTCATTTCACTAGATCATTTCTTACTGCATGCTGCTCTTCACGCTTCACCTTCTCTTATTTGCTGCACTTTTTTATTTTTTTAAATTACATTTTGATAGAAATATTCTGAATACTAACACTGCTACCTAATATGGCAAATACATTTTTTAAGATCTGCATATTTACAAAAAAGATTGAACCAATAAAATATGGACAAAAAGACCAAAGTCAAGCAAAAAAAAAAGACTGATGTAATGATATGCTTATTTGAATGAACAGAATATAGCTTATAGTTAGCATCGGCAGGCAACATATCCTATAAAAATAGCTCATTGCGACAGATTTTGCTAAACATATTATGACTGGAAATATCTGTTCATTTTCCAGAGGCAGAATTCTCCCACAGACACAAGCCTGAACTGACAGCTTGCACTGGAAGCCTCCAAAGCCGGGCAAGTTATGATTCAAATTGCAACTTAGTTCTGACTTCCCACTGTAAAAATACATCTGAAGTTGACTCTTGCATATGAATGTTTCCAAATCTTCAAAATCAGTTGATTCTTCAAAAGTCTGACCATTTTTACTCTCATGAGGAAGCTTTACTCACTTAACAACTCATTCAAATCTAAAGATTCACAGAGTTCATAGTCATATAGAAATCAGAAGCTGAAAGGATAATTATCACTGCCCGATTCTTCAAAAGTGCGTGAAAAGGGGCATATTAATATGCTGCACAGATCTGTGTATGTATACCTCATCAGTGAGATCTCATGTGCACAGATGATCCCTGATTTCCAAAATCAGGAAATCGCATATTAGAAACTGTAGATCTTTATTCCTTAATCCTGGTTCCTAGGGGAAGCAGTTGCATTTCAAAGGATACCAGGAAAACAAGTTCCAAAAATCAACCTATGAAAGTTTAAATTAAATGCCCATGTCATTATTGAGGGCCTAGCCATGCAAATATATGTAACCATAATTTCAACCCAGTAGGACTGCTCTCAGCAGTAGATCTAAGAATATGCAGGGTCAAAGATTTGGCAGTGAATGAGTATCACCTAGTATACGGCTTAGACTGAGACACCATACAAGGCACATGAAGAACACAGAGGTGACTAACCTGGACCATTTAAGTACTGTGTAAGTGAACAGTGCAATCGCACTATTATAGGCTCTGTGCGAATTACATCCCAAGCCACAGCAATCTCTTCCTAGTTCAAGATAAAAAGAAAACAACAGACACCATTAGCCGTCATGAGGAACTGCTGCGTTTTGTCAGTCTACCTTAAGGTTGTTATAAACACCATTCATCCATTTACTCCATTATGGAACATCTGCTCCAACTTTAAACTTGAGACTTAGGACAAACTATTGCCTGCTGATGCCCCTACGAGCACTGTTAGACTGCTTCCAGTTGTTGAGTATGCTCATTTAAACTGAGAACAGCTTTATACACAATACTATATCTACAGTGCAGGCAAACACATTCCCATCTATCAAGAGATACTGCTTCAAAGCTGAGAAGCAAAGGAGCAAATAAAGGTGGAAAGGAAACTCATCCCATAACACAGGGCAAAGGAAACTTTTGCTCCTTAAGACTGATTAAAGTAATTCAAGGTATGATCAGATTTTCTTAAATTTTAGAAAAGCCCAAGAACAACTATCTTATGTGCTGTGCTGACCTGAGAATATGACATATCTGTGCAGAAGCTAATGATGCCCCTAAAAGCACTAATTTTTATTCTCTATCTAGAGGACAGGAAGTTACTGCACAGATGAGGTGAGGAAGTGTGGAGTTAATGACAGCATAACTGTTACAGAAGCCATGTTGCCAGTTGACAGTGCCACTGTCCTGTGTCTCCTTTGCCACTCAAGCCCCTCCCTAATCAGCTGCAGATGTTGAGAAGCACACAGGACAGCTCCAGCCAAGGTCTTCCCTCCAGGACTCTATGAAGTGCTTTTACCTAACTAATGTCTAGGATAGCAAAAAAAGAAATGTATTATTTCATTTAGATCAGTTAAAACATCTACCATTCACAAAGCATGTTTGAAAGGAAATACACATGCAGTAAATAAAAGCCTACAAAGCGTTTTAACAATGTGGTCATAAAAGGAAAAGGAAACCTTTCCACTGAATAGCAATCAATAACGTGACAGCCACTTGTGAAGATCGAGTCTCCAAAAAAGGAAAGTCTCAGTGGTTGTCTAGAGAGTCTGATGTGTAGCAGAATTAAATGGGTATTAATGTTCATTATGTAATTCTGTGATTAGATTACTTACATCAAGAAAGCTAACATCAATATGCAGATCAATATCTACATCATCAATGGCTCCATATTCCCTGAAAGGAAAGAATTACATTACATTAGAGCTCTTTAAGATACTCCTCAGCCCAGGAGTACTTATAACAGGGAAGATTTTATAAAGGATAATCTTGTCTGTAAAATCAGAATGGTTATAAAATACACATTTACATAGATTGGATCAATATTGCCAGTGGGTGACCATCTGCTGCACTGAAACTTTCTTTCAGTGGATCTTGCTTAAACAGGCTAAATCTTTTTTTCTACTAATTCCCTCAAATTCTCTCTCTGTTGCTGCTATGTATTTTTGTCTCACCTATTGCACAAATAAATCAAGAAAACAATAATGGTCACATGCTGCTCCTATTTATGACAAAAGAAAATCCTAGTTAATTGTCAAAAGTATTTCAGTTTAAAAGCCAGTAACCTACGGAGAGGCTTGAGATAAATCATTGAAGACAAATAAAACATAGCCTAGAGGGTGGCATATTATACCTGTGGGATTGCTTCACACATTCAAGCATTTGTTTGTCAAAAGATAAAGATTGCCCTGTAATGCGCTCAAGGCAATAGTTACCTTATTTTATCTGCTATGTGTAGTATTGCTAGAATCTCCAAGGTTCAGATTTAACTTATGCTCATAGGGGTTTCTGAAAGCTTACATTTGAAGCGTGACTTTTCTGCCTCTTATTTTCTCACTGATTCTGACTGCCCTCCCCCAACATACTTGAAGACTTCTGAAAAACAGGGCTAGAAAATACTCATTCATACACCTAAACAAAAAAATGCTTTCCTTTTCCTTTAAATTACTTAAGTGGATAACACTGTAGAAGTGTAATCACTCTCAATTTTTCACAGATTAGCTTCTAGTCACTAGTTTTTTTTCTTTACACTGCATTTAGATGCTTGTTCTCACAGTGACTTCCACACTTTTCTATTAAACTAGACTAAGACAGTGCACAGTAGCAGTTGTCCATAAATAAGTTGGTAAGGTAATTTTAAAATACAAAAATATTTTTGTGAATACAGCTATCTCCTACCAAAGTGGCCTCTCAGCCCATGGTAGGACCTAGCTCACACTGGAAATGCCTTGACCTCTTATGAAGTTTGATGGAGGGCACCCCTTCCACCAAACCTTGGCATCCCAATGGTTCTCTCTGGTAAGGGCAAACCCAAAGTCTCTCTCTAGATCAGACGCAGCCACACAGGGCACACACAGGGCAGGTAAACAGCTGGCCAGGGCTGTGTTACCTGGAGGCTTCCCAGCCACCCTGACAGCTGCTCAAGAGTCGGCTCACCCAGAGCTACATGTACAGGCGTTTGCTGACCTCCTACAGCTCACTGAAGACTTAGCTTTGAAACTGAAATTCTCCACCTACTCAATGGCTTAGCCACTATCCTACACAACAGTGGCCTCAGATTTTTTTATTGATTTTCCAGAAGATCCAAAGAACAGATTGTTATGAACTCTTAAGTAATATTTATGAAGGCAGGCTGGTGTTACTCACATGACTGAGATTCAGGCTGTGAACAAGCATAATTTTATAAATTAAACAGAAACATAGTTGAACTAATGAAACACAGAAATATTAGTTGAACAAAGGATAAGATAAAAATAAGTTATAACTGTGGAATTTCCATACTCACTGAAATCCCTTTGCCTCCATTCCATTACCCTCCTAGAAAATAGATTTTAGACACATGATGCTGACTCTAGTTTTACCTCCCCAACCTGAAAGGGGGGAAGAAATCATGTTTTCTTCCAGCACCTGCAGCTTATGATCTCCTGCCCACAATGGCTCCATGAACACATCTTGATTTTGAAGGAGACCTCCAAGAGCTCATCTGTCCAGCAATGCATAAGCGATGTAAATAGATACTGAAGAGTTTGGATCAGTTGGTCCAGAGGCCTTTCTCATGGCTTTGGTGGCCAGATTTCAAAGGGCAGTGGTGAAAAGCATGCAGGTATAGGAATTTCACTTTTATATGTACAGTTGACTCTGTGACAGCAAGAGACTACTAAAAGACGGTCAACTGTCTAGGAAATATGCATCTTAGTGGGTGTCACTGTCAGATACACTTCTCTCTCCACAGAGAAGTGGAGCTGCAGGAGAAGGATGAAACTGAATGCTTAATGCTGTGTTTGTCATTTCCAAGAATTTATGAGTATCTTCAACTGCAACAGAGTGGAAGAAGCATTAAAGTTTTTCCGACGCCAAAAGCAGCCACAGATGCCAATTTCTACTACAGTGAGCTCAAGGAGATCACAATGCTTCCAGTGAAACAGCTGATTCAATAAATTAGATGAATTAAAGTTTTTGAAAGGTTACATATACGTTTCAATTTTAGGTGCTTGAGGGAGCCTATTATGAAGGTATTCTCAATTTCATAGTTATCAGTTTGGCAACTAAACATTTATCCCATTCATTTCCTAAGCTCATATACAACTATTCCAATTTCAGTTCCCCACGTCCTTGAAATGTAACGAAATTTCCAATTAATTTGAAAAGGTATAGTACACCATAATTGTACACATGCTCTCTCTTCTTAGACAAAAATAGCAGAGCTTATTTTTTAGAGGTTAATGGGAATTGTTACTCGCAATATATGTATGCCTAAGGTTATTATCTTCTTTGTATTTTATTACTTGGTTTGTATGACAACTTTTATATTCTTTGTAATACATCTTGACAGGTCTGTCACATCTTGCCTACCTGTTATTTTTATGAAAGTATTAAGATTGCATAGATGAAAAATGAAGTTATAAAAGACCTGAAGTGTATTTAAAATATCATACAGCTGTGCCCTATGGCAGAATCATGCACGGTCATATATGCCCAACGGAATTTTTGTGTAATTACACTTTGCAGGCCACCTCTTGACTGAGGTGACCACTTTCCTGCATAGGATACTTTAGATTCCCACAATTAAAAAGCTTTCCTAAAATCTAATCCAATTCTTGTTTGTTGCTAACACAGTTTCTCATTGTCTCTCTCATGATGACAATAGAGAATATTTGATCACTCCTCCTATCTACAAACACCTTTTTTGAAGAAGAACTGTTATTATGTCTTCTCCTTCTCTTTTTCCAGACTAGACAAAACCCAACTCCTTCAATCTTTCCCTAGGGAAAACATTTACCAAATCTCTTATCATTCCTCTTGTTCACCTCCAGGGCAAAAGACAGAATATGATAGGAAAGGAGTTTAACAAGGGTTTAGCGTAATGCTGAATAGTAATTTTCAACAAAATAGAATAGCCTGATCAAGTACCAACTGAACTGCAAAAGACAATGACGTTTTAGAACAGGCTTCCAGGGCTTGTTCTCAGCACAGCCAGTTGTATCAGTACTCAGCCACAAAAAAAGAAAAAACAAGACCAGCATTATTGCTAGCCAGCAGTGCTTCTTCCTTTTGCCACACAATATGCAGAAATCACCAGAAGAGCCTTGGCAGTGAGGGAAAGTCCACATAGACCTCAATCCCCAAAATGTTAAAGGTTCCACAATATGGAAAAATCAATGACATACCTGAGAGATACTGCATTAGGTCCATAGATCTCTCTCACTGCTGTCAAATCAGCCTCCAGCTGTGGGTGCTTGTGAAGTTCTCCATCATAGCTAACCTACCAGGAAAAAAAAAATATCCTAGGAGTTCTTATTTATTTCATTACTGGCACCTGACTTAGGGTCTTGAAAGTTCCCCCTGCAAAATACGCTGCATAAAGATTCCTTAACGGAAAGCTCAGAAAGGATACTGTGTTGATAAGCTGAAGCACTGAGGTGGTCTAGTGCTGCTAAGCAGAGATCTGCAAAGCAGGCACCTCTGCACCGAAATTTTTTGAGGGTGTCACTCCTGTTTGTGGGAAGCGAAACTGCAAAGGACTCATCTGTCTGTCCTGTCTTGTCCTGGGGTTTGTTCTGGGACACTTGTGCGTTTTAAAACTATTAAGTAGAAGAACCAGTCATATCATCCCAGTCCAAGCACTACAGGACAAAGGTTTGCTCCCTCTTGCTTGTTGTCACACTCTCATATATATTAGACACAGAATGGCTTGGGCACAACAAGAGAAGCATGAAACTATTCTACATACCAAGTGTCCCAGCATCTAAATTACATTTTCAGTCTATCCACCAGTGCAATAATATCAGATGAAAAAAAAATTAAAGAACATTTTCCCATTTTAAGTATTTTACCAGAGAAGGTGTAAAGAAACATGTATTTAGACATCATTCCCATTTTTTTCAAACTCTACATGAAAAATGGAAACAATTATGTTAGAGCTTACACTATAAAGCAAAACTTGTGAGCTTGTTTGGCTGGACTGTATGAAGTCAAAATAATTAATATCCTCCTATCTTCTTGTCCTGATTTTGTCTGAGATAGAGTTAATTTTCTTCCTAGTAGCTGGTATAGTGCTGTGTTTTGGATTTAGGATGAGAATAATGTTGATAACACACTGACATTTTAGATGTTGCTAAGTGGTGCTTACACTAGTCAAGGACTTTTCAGCTTCTCATGCTGTACTGACTGAGAAGGCTGGAGATGCACAAGAAGCTGGGATGGGGCACAGCCCGGACAGCTGACGCAAACTGGCCAAAGGGCTATTCAATACCATATGCCGTCATGCCCAGTATATGAACTAAGGGAAAGCTGGCTGGGGGGGGCTGCTGCTCAGGGACTGGCTGGGCATCGGTCGGTGGGTGGTGAGCAACTGCATCATGCATCACTTGCTTTGTAAATTCTTTTATTATTATTGTTGTTGTTGTTATTATTATTATTTTATTACAATTATTAAACTGTTCTTATCTCAACCCATGAGTTTTCTCACTTTTACTCTCCCTATTCTCTCCCCCATCCCATGCAGGGGAGTGAGCGAGTGGCTGCGTGGGGCTCAGTTGCCAGCTGGGGTTAAACAACAACACTTCTACAAGGACCAAAATACCTCTTTAGGCTTGTAACAATCTATTCACAGTCTATTACTACTTGCTCGTTAAGCAATATACTCCTGATCGTGTGAACCTAATTCTACTTCTTTACAACAATTAGAATGACAGGAATTCCACAAAAGTTGATTTGGACAGATTCAGAAATGAGAGTAGGATTTAGCTTGTACTTTTGACAAATTCAAGAGAGCAAAGCACAAGAGTGTAATTTATCCCTTTAGACATATGTGTGTATATATCCTTTTACAGGAATTCTTGCAGAAAATTCTTGCAATTGCAAAACCATATCAAAGTGCAGTACTGTTCCTTCCATTTGTACATCCAAATCTGTAGGAGACCAGTGCTGTGACACTTTGAGCTCTGATATCTGGAGATGTACTTCTCAATCTAATTAAATAAATTTCAACAGAATTAAAATAATAATCAGCTGATGACTCTTCTACATGTGAAAAATAGCAAAGAATAATTTGATTAGACTTAGAATTCTTCAAATATAAGGCACAGAACTCATCAGCATAGCATGGGCACGTGTTTAGCAGAGATATCAATGGTACTCATGACCAGAAGGGTATAAGCCAAGTATCCCTCCCTTGTTTCGGCAGGCATGTCAGAACAATTTTCCAAGTACAAGAGCGTGGGAAGAAAACCTGTATTAATTTTTTTTTTTTTTCCACTTTAGGTAGAAGAAAACCAATCCTTTTTACATGCTCATTACTCAAAGATGAATTCTTTAAAGATGCATAAATAATTGCTGTCCTGCTTCCAAAGAGAGCACAGCAATCATTTCACAAATCGTAGCTGTGGTGCACCTGCCACCTTTGTTGGTCCTAAACCACATTTTTTTAATGTCTTATGTATCAATAATAGTAAAATCCAAAAGGAACACTATGCAGAACACTGAACTGCTCAATATAATGTTTTCTCCAATCTGTTTTCTGTTGGTAAGAGGTTATGAACTCAAAAAGGAAACAAAGCAGTGTTCTGGCAAATTGTAAGACCAAAGTATGGTGTTTTCCACCCCTGAATTAGTGCCACAGACATGCTGATGTATGCAGAAGAGACTGCCAGAGTTTTGTGTATCTGCATTTGCAAGTATGTCTTGTAACTGAAGCACAGGAGAGAGGGAGGGAAAGCGCCAAAGGCAGAAGTATTACTGTTTCAATTTCCTCATCTTGTTTGCAAATGTAGAAGATAAAGATTCAATGCAAGAATTAACAAAAAGTCTCAGAGAAAGTGAATATAAAAGCTAAAAAATCTGATAACTTTGCTGTGTCTGAAGGATCTGTGTTTAGAAAGTCTCAGTTTTTAATCTGAGACCTGATTCAGATTATTTTGTCCCACATAATGACAAACAGTTGCATTTTTAAAGGAGATTAAGTGATTTACAAACCTAAATCCCATTGAAAATCAATAGGACTTAGGCTATTGAATCACTTTAAAGCTACTTTAAAGTATTTATACATTAAATCCTCAGGGAGGATTACAAGCAGGTGCCTAGGAAGTGGATACAAACATTTAATTTATGACCAAAAGGTCATATCTTGTTTTCACTGCCCATCAAATGCCATTTCCCATCTTCCATGGTCCTTGTTTCATCATCAGCTGCTCTCTTGTCTTTCCAGCTGTAACCACTTAGAAATGTTAAGAATTATCCCTGACCTCCACCTTTCCCAGCTGTATTGCACACAATTACACTGGCATCTATTTCCTCTAGTTGCAGAAGTCAACATTTTTGTCCCCTTTCTCTGTGGGCACAGCGCACACTTGTCTCAAATGAAGCAGCTTGCCTTGCTTGTCCCCCACCTATGCAGTCAACCATTTTGCCTTTCCAATACACCTGGTGTTCACTTAATAACTCTTACAATCACTTTATTTGAAAAAGGACTGTTCTTTTTACCTCTCGAGGGACTGTGCTCACTACTTGATTTCTTATTTATTTTCTGAGTCCTCAATATTTTCTTTAATTCTACAGGTCTTCCTTAGAATTTTGTCTTCTTGACCGTGAAACTTTGAATTCAGAATTTCCTTTTTTTTCTCTCTTGCTAAATATACTTCCTATGATGTCTTTTTTTTGTTTGTTCTCCTTATTTTGCTTTTTGAATATTCTATACTCGAGACACTCACAATCATCTGATATTTTATTTTTATTGCTGATCTAATTGTATTTTTTTTGCCAGTTATAATTTCTTCAATTAAATGTATTTCCTTAAAAAAATGACACAGCAATATAATGTAGTTTCCACTTCAAATATAAGGCAACTAAATTCTAACCAGCATTGCCAATTACAAAGCTCTTTTACACCTTGCAAAATGATGTACTGCTCTCTGTGTTCATATCTCATAGGCAGTGTTAATATTTATTCATCCATTTGGGCACTGGCAGGCATCCTTTACCAAATGTATTAGCGCTTGTTCAAGAAATAAGCACTCCCAGCTGTTTGCTGCCTTTTCCTTCATCTTGAGGTTACTGCCCTTTCTGCAGAGTTGAAAAATGGAGCCAGTACATGCAACTCATCACTACAGGGCAAAATCAGAAGATTTTTTCTCTCAGGCAGATTAAACTAAGACATCGCTCTTTGCACTGAAGTATGTGTACATGGTCCTCCCCAGCACTCCATGGGGCTGTAGGAGTTGGCAGCTGAAGGGAGGCAATTCCTGCAGTCATTTCTAAAGTGAACATGAGTCAATAGCCCATGTCAGTTATTTCTGACACTGAAAATGCATTCTTTCAGTTCCAGTTTCAATATCACTTTTAATAGCTTTTTAGGGGCGTGCTTTTTTTTTAGAGTAAAGCACCTCAACATGTATTTTGTGTTCAAACCCCACCATGCTGTTGGCTTCGCAAGATAAGAGGCTTGGCGATGTCCTGCTCATCAGCATCCCACGCTCTCTGCACTGACCCAACCGGCTGGTACTGCTGGCACGCTCCTGCAGCCTCGGCTCTGCACACCCAGGGCACGGATGGCTTCAGCCTCAAGGCTGAGGCAGCAACGACATTCATAAACAGCAACCGTAATTCGTTAAAGTATTCATCAAAATAAACAGTTCTAATAACGTTAGTGAGAAATGATCCCTTTGGGGCAATAGTTAGACTAAAAAGATAAGAAAAATCTGAATAAAGAGACTAGCAGTGTGAAGCACTCTATTGCCATTGCAAAAGGAAAAGAGATGAAGAGGTTTTATTTCCCAACACAAAAGAAAATGCAATAACAACTAATTCTGCTGAGGGAACAAGAAGGAAAGACACAGAGCAGTACATTCATCTAAAAATATGCAGCATTTTTCAAGGTGAATTTAACTGTAGAGCTCAGAAAAAGAATGGACTATTGCCTACATCAATATTATTTTGTAATAACCATTTTTACTATTAAATTGCAGTGCTCTTGACTTTACAAGATGGCAGTCCTCCAGAAGGAAGCAGATTTGGATCCAGCCTGACTTCCCATTTGTATCAATACTGGGATAAGCTTTAAAGAGTGAATATCTATTTCCTGGAAGTAAGCAATTGGCTTCTATTTTCAAACATTCTGAAGACTACTTGCCTTTTCTATTCTTACAGCTTTGCAAAGGTAAACAAACTAATCTTGTTTTAAAGTTGATATACAGTACAACATATTCAATATTTCTGCTATAAAATACTATGTATACATACACATGGCATTCTATTTGATGTTGAATAAACATAAGAAATTAATTATTATCATAAACATATAATGGAATGACCAGCAGAAGCTTTCAAATAGTAATTTCTTGAAACTTGTGCAAAAATTTCCTCCATTACCTGTCCTCCATAATAAAATTCCTCAGAATCATTATCTCCTTCAGAGTCTTCTTCAACTGTGCTGTTGTGCCGTGACTCCTTAATGGAAAATGAAAGTTAACAATCATACAAATGATATGCTTATCTTGCATTTATAGTTCTAATTATAACTACAGGAATTATGTTTTTGAAAATAAGCTCATAGTACCCTTTATTAAGAGAACTTCTAGTATCCTTTTTCCAGAAGAGTACTAAAGGCGTGTTTTAAGAATAGTGAAATACCAGATAAAACAAGCACCTAATAACTGGGTACGTAAAAACACCCTGAATATGTGTTGGAGAAATAAAACTTTGTCTGGCTACAGACACAGTGTGGTATTTTAAGGAACTGAGGAATTCAGTAGACTATGTGGGGATAGTTCGCTCTGTGCTTTTGCTAAACAAAGCATAATTTACTCACCAAGACAGGTTCTGGATTTAATTAATTTGGTGTTTCAGTGACCTAATAAAATTTTAATTTACTTTATTCTGGTAAATCAATTCTAATGGTTTAAGGAAATAATTCAAGTCTGAGCATAGGATCTCTTAAGTTCCTTTCTGTGAAAAACTGACACACTGCTACTTAATTATTATTTCCAACAGAAGTACCAGCCTGTTTCCAGAAAAGTTCATGCTTAATTTTCTGACTAGCTCTGTTATGGGACTTTGAAAATTAAGGATGAGAAAGTAATATGCTTACCCAAGTAAAACCTACTCTAAATAGGCTGCTCTGTGAATAATTGCACTCAAGTAAATAGAACTGATCCTGGTACAGACTGCAACTCTGCACAAGCTGAACTGTTATATTCTGCTTCCCACCAATGGAACCTTTACTTATAATTATGTAATTGCTTAAAGACATTAATTCTTGTTTCCCACAATCCATGTGTTATTTCTAGGCCCTATGCTGACAAGGATCCCCTGAAGAACACCAGTTAAAATCATAATTCTTCATTTCAGCCTGAACGTGATGAACTTACTGCTTATTTTGTATGTATGTCCTGCACAGAACTGTCATAATGGAAGAGAAATCAAATGTATGAATCAAAGAATAGAAGTTATCCCTAAATCCCATATATTCATAAATGTCAAATATACCCTTATCACTAATTTCTATGGTCAGACATTCTAATCCCATTTCCCTACCTTTGCCTTTAAGTTCCTGCTCTATTCACTGTATGTATACATAGAACAAAAATTGTATTTCAGCCAATTTCACAGCAATTTTCTATGACAAGGCATAAAAATAAATTCTGCTTCTACTTCACTGAAAAGAAACAAAGTGACTTTAGTCTTCTTCGTTTTATAATAACCTTAGCTCAAGGGGAAGTCTGTGTTAAAACTGAACTCAACTGAATAAAAATTCAACACAAACCAAAGGGAAATGAAACTCTCACATTAGAATAGTGACAAACCCATCCTATCCTAACCAAACTTCTAACTGTCTAGCCAACAGAAATGGTCAGTGTTAGAGACTTTTTTTTAATTTTTTTTTTTTTCAGGACTTTTATATTGAAGTACCTCATTCAACTAAAACCAAAATAGAAGCTCAAAATCTGTCCCATAGATGCTAACTATATCTCAAGCTTTTAATCAAATGGGTAAATTATTCCTGCACTTGAATTTTTCTAATGTTTATTGAGCACTGAATACAATGATGATGCAGTAGAAGCAAAGTATTTCCAGCGCAGCTTTTCACATCAAATCAGGTTTCATCTACTAAAAAACCCAACCATACACATTAGCGTATCTGGGCATGCTTCTCTCCCCTTTCCAGGATCAAACACAGATCAGAGCCTAAAAAGCAGTTGTCAAGAAACTCAGCAACCACCCTTACCAAAGGAAGTCTTTAAGTCAAGCACCTGAATTCTTGATACAATGCTCAATTTCTTGCTTGGGGTAGGAGCCTATGTGGTACTTTATTTGAGCCCATAACACTGTCAAGCCCTGTAGACTTCATGTTAGTGCCACTTCTTTCTTGAGTTAATGTTTCAGTGAGACTGGTGAGGGACCCATGCTAGAGGTACAGCCAAATACAACCGTGACTAGAAGGCCTTAATACTGCAGACACTACTTATGGTGAATAGAGTCATGCAGAGGTCTAGAGCCTCCAGTGGGGCTGCTGTAGGCCACATAAAGAAGCAGCAAGCTAATAAATGGGATGTGGTCCTATGTGCAAGAGTAGGTTAAAAGGTAATGGCATAGTGATCTACTTCTCCAGGAGAGCTGTATTTTTAGGGCAGACAGGGTCTATACCACTGTTGAACAAAACCCAAAATAAACGTCAAAACTGTATTTCCTAGGATGGAAGCATTCCTATCCCAACTAAGTGATTCACTGGTTAATCCACGTATGAAACCCAGAGAACTACACTCATCTTCTAAAACATGTAAACGTGTACAGTTTGCATAAGCACACATTTTCTGCTGTTTCTTAAAATAACTTCTGTTAAAATATGCGTATAAAAAATACATACCTCTCCATTCTCCCTCTGTAATTTTGATTTTATGGATAAGCAATAGTTGACATCACTGGTTTTTCTTAATTCTTAAAAGAAAAGGGAAAATAGGGAACATCTGTGAAAAATGTGAAATAATTTTGCATATGCAGACTTGAAATACTTAGTTGCAGTAGTAGGGCAAATAATGAACAAAAGGTTACAGCTATGAAAAGCGTCAGAGTTCACAATACAACAGTCTAAAATTAAGACCCTACATCTCAGAAGACTCATATTTTTAACTGTGAAATGAAACTCAGCTGGTCCATCTAGGAGATATGTTTTACTCAATCTGTGATTTACAATTTAGTGTCATTCATTAGTTTTGTATACCTTATAAAAGAATGAAAAATCAAAACCCCTCAGCAAAATTAAATCAGATCATCTTATATACAAAACATAGGTTTTTATTCTCTTTTAAATGACAGGCTTTATTTCTTTTTAAATTACAGACATATTTGCAAGTAAAATTTATCTTAAACTTCTGACTATAATGGCCAATTTTTGTTTGGGTGCGGTGCCACTGCACCAACTTCAGTAGAATTATTCTTGATTTACATCAGCACAAATGAGATCAGAGACTGAAGATCATATTGGTTTTCCAGTGGAATTCAAAGTAATTCTGTGTTACGCAAAAAAAGCCCTAAAGCATTGTAATAATAATAAAAAGACTGCAAAGTCAAGTGTTCCTATCTGAAGAACTGCCAGAATTAAGACTGCTCTATGCAGTTTCTCCTGCAGCCTGAAATCATCAGGGAATTTGGCTGCTAAAATCTAAAAAGTGTCTATGGAGTATGCACAAATTTTGATTATATATTGTATAAATGTGCCTATATGTCCGAAAAGCACACCCTTTCATGTATCAAATACTTCTTGAAAGTATGGAAATAATTTCAAATGAGAGGTTCCCAAAATCACTGGGAAAAATAATTTTTTTTTCTTATAGTTCAATTTAGTGAAACAGCTGAAGCATTTTGTTTGAAATTTCCTGAAATAATTCACCAGAGGCAATGGTAGTCATAGACTGTTTCATCCCCAATGGTGAACATTTAGTGAAGTTTTAAGCAAGTGAGCATGAAAACTTATAATTGGGAAGTATTAACCACCTCTAACTGTATTCAAGGAGAATTTCTTTAGCACAGATTGCAAGACATTAAAAGAATAAAATACGTTCTGCCTACACAATCATGGTGATCCCAAAAGAAATATTTTAATTTCTTCTATTCTGAAATGTAGGACAGTTTACTACAGCAAGACTGTAAGAAAATAGCGAACTGTATAGCTGCACACATTAACATATCTCCCCTTAAGTGCAGGCAACACCTCGTCTTTCCTCACAAAATATGAACTTGATAAAACACTCAGGACATAAGATTACCTGTAGCAATTTGGTGGAAAATTATTGGAATTGGCTCTGTTGTAACTAACACATCTTCATCATTATCAGAACTGGAAACATACGTGTTATCTACGAAAGAAAAACACCTTGCATGGTGAAGTCCACTTGTGCTCTGCCAGCCCCTTCCCACATTGCCTATCCCACCCTTGTACCATAAGGAACCACTCCCCAGATAGCTAGGGAAGCCAAGCACTATCATCTTCCTGGTGTGTTGTTTTTTTTTTTTTTCTCCTGAGATTGCTAAAAAAAAGAAAAATACCAAAAGGATGGAAGATTCAGACCCAAAATTTATACAAGCAAACCCCTGGAGTCTGATATCACAGCTTTTGTGAATCACACCAAGCACTGCTCTGAACCGTCCCACAAGGCTTATGGGGCTTTGAGCCAACCTTTTCCAAAATCAAGACTTGTTCTACGCTTTTTGCTATGCCTGACACTAAAACTCAAGCTAGATCTGCTGTGCAGAGTGAAGGCTGCATTCAGAGCTGGGTGTTAACAGCCCATTATGCAAAATACCTGTGCCTCATTTGCCTAGTCACATAAAGGTTGTTTGAAGTGTCTTCTAATCAGTGGATAACCTTTCTTGAGCCTGATTCAGGAAAAAAAAAATTCCTCCCATTTAACAAAAATGTTAGGTATGGATATTAATATGGAAAGTCTACCCCAAATTTTCTTACAAAATGTAGGGATTAGGCTGAGGGGGGGGTGTGTTGGTTTTTTGGTTTGGTTTCTTTTTTTTGCTTTCCAACCAAATGTTTAGTAACAACAAACAAGAAGCAGCAAGTTTTTATGTAGTATCTGCAGAAGCTAATTTTGCATGAATTGCTGAACTGCCTATTAAAGTAATAATATTTTGTTTTCTACTGATCTGGGCTGAATTGAAACTTATGGTCTAGAGCAGAAAGGCTGACAATTAAGATAATCACAGATAAAGAGACAAATAAGAGAACTGAAACAAGGACTTGATCTATCATAATTCCGAACACTCTGGTCCCACATCAGCAAAGTTCATGAACTCACATGTAATTTTAAGCATATTGCTGCAATCTCAAAGCATTTGACCACAGTGCTTCCAGTGAAATTTTAAAGATGTCAACATTAATTGAGCACTAAATTCAGTAATATTATCCTTTGTATTAAAGACGTTCTTAGCAGCCTGTATCAAGACGAAGTCCCGGTGCTGCCGCCGCTTTCTCGCACAGGTGTGCCATGCTGCCTTTGCAAACTAGCAGCTGTACAGCCGCACATGGACAGGCACGTGGGGCTTTCCCTGCCCACTGCCTGTGAAACAGCCTTGCTGTCACATTCACACACCTCTACTGAGTCTGACACTATCCCACACCTTTGCCTACTTCCACTCCTGCGCTGTCTCACCAGGTAATCTGAGTGATCTGTGCTCAGCTCAACATACAGATACTGCATGCAGGAAATTACTGCAGGAGGCTGACACCACTTTTCCCTGAGGTCTGCACTCCAGTGGGCACAGCAGCCTGCTCCATCAGCTCAGTCGGTGTCTGCCTGGCTACACGCTTGGCATAGGGATATGTTTTAGAGCCACAGCATCGTGGGAATAAAACAGGGTTCCTCCAGCCATCTGCCAGCATTTACTCCTCCCACTTCTGTCTATCAGCAGGACAGGCTGTGAACTATGTCTCCAAGAAAGCTGCATCTCACCCTCTCCATGAACCCCTGCCTTGCCTCTATTTGCATGCTCCACCTTTCTGTCTTCATTTCAATGTCAGACTCGCCATGCTGGATGGCTGTGGGCATATACAACACAGGCCCATTCCTTTCCCAGGTTTGGCAGTGGAACTTGCTGCTATAGACTCTAATGAGCTGGAATAACAGGGGCCACCATTTGCCTCTAAATATACCTAACACCATATATATGGATGGGAGAAGTCCATGTGCCAGAACTTATTGCTCTATGAAAAAGTAGGAAAAACAACATGTGCTGTACAGAATAGGCAATTACCAAGATATACATACATGGAAAAAAGGACTGCTCAATTACACGTTTTATAGATTTTAATTATATTTTTATGCCCACTGCCATTCTTTCTTGGCAGCTGGGTAATATGATTTTCACTGCCAAGTTTCTGTTTTCCTTTTCTATTTGGCAACCATCAGGGTTTTTTTTCTTTCCTTCCAACAGTCTAATGAAACTTGAAATTAAGATACCGGTTTTGGTTTGCTTTCTTCAACATCCAGTTTCTAACACACTACACCCAAGAACACCTCTCCTCTTAAGCAGAGGACCTACTGCCTGGACCTAGTGGAGGGATGCAGCAAACCACTCGCTGCCAAACTGGTTCTCTCCATCTCTGCTGCAATCTAATGAGGTCTAAGAAAAGGATGTTTCTGTTAACACATGTGTAACCCACAAATCACTGGTATAAAAGACTACAGCAGTTCTACAAGTTTATGGCAGCTGAGACGTATTGCTCTGAACATATATTCATTAGCAAAATGCTTGCTGCTGTAATGGTTCTCACAGGAGTCATGATCCACTCATATTAATGGGACTTTAGTCTACTCATTGATGTTATATTCTATAACTGCTCCTTAGGAACATTATTTTTCCCCAGTTGTGTCAATGTTATCAGAAAAAAGTTACAGAGATATTTTGCTGGAACTGTTATTACTTGCCTCTAAAATTTTCAGTAATGCTTTCACAATTTCAGCAATGTATATGTAACTTTGAGACATTACTGTCTCAACACTATTCCTAGTACGTTCTTCAGTGTGCCTTTCTGAGCATATTTTTAGCTTTCACTCATAATTATGAAATTTTCAAACACTTTCCATTATTGAAAGTTGTCATGTCATATTATGGTTCCCATAGGTATGATTTAATGCTCAGCTGTTTGTAATCTTTTGATGCCTTATGAAGCAATTCAGCAATAGCTACACACTGTTACCAGTGCCAAAGCAGTGACACTGCATACATAACAGCAATGCAGGGAGCTAGAGTATATGCAGTACCCAAAGCTCTTCTTATAGCATTTGAAATTTACTTGTGGTGGTATCACTTCTGGCTGAATGAACACCATTTGTATAGTAACTTCATCTCTTCTATTTTCATATATTTATTGCATGCATTAGCAATTTATCTGATGATCAACTCTGACAGCCTTTTTTCAGATTGCCAAATCTGATCCACTGTCTATTACACACCCTTAATCTCCAAAGGATATAATTTTGGTATATCTATGCACTAATGGACTTAAATCTTGATCTGTAAAGATTTATCCTGTGAGAAATTTAATTTGACGAGTATGTGTTGCTCTGAACTCTATCAACTAGCAGCAATGCTTGAAGATCATCTTCCAGTTGAGGAGGACATCAGCACAGAGCTTCCCAGACTTGACATCATCGCACCCTGACATGTCCCTGAAACATCCCTTAAAATACATGCCAGAGAAGAGAGCCAGTCAGCAGTAATGTTAAGTTAGAGATTTAGGACAAAGACAGGAGGTAAAGAATCTGGCTCACTAAGTCAAAACGAGTATTTTTAGAATCAAAGCTGTAAAATGGCAAAGAGTCATTATCATTCCTAACATGCTAAACACCTCTTCATCACAAAGCAAACATAGATCCTGCAAAAGCTTGAGATATGAATGAAATCAGCTCTTCCAAAGCCTTGATCAGTAAACATGTGCAGCTGGTTTACGCCCCCCTCACCAAGTTACTACAGTGTAAAATGTTCAAATTCTATCTGGCTTTAAAATATAGGGTGTGACAGCAGGGAATATTCATTAGGTTTTAGAGCCACCAAAGTCACTCAGGCTTGTAGGCCATCAAGGTATACTGCAAATAGCATCTCTAAGGGAAGTTTGAGGTCTGTCAGACAGAATTTTGCCAGGAGATGAGATCTCATGTGCTGTGGGAGTAACTGCTGGTTCAGTGCTCCAGCTTGCCATTTAGGTAGGGGTTCCCAGAGATCAACTTTTGTGCCTTCATAATAGCTTAATCCCTGAAATGCATAAATCCATTACTGATGTTTAAGAAAACAAACTGTTAATGACATATGATGCAGATTTTTTTTTCAACTATTTGTCCCTCCATTCATTGTCAGGTCAATGTTGTAATCAGTAAATCAATTTATCACTGCTATGACTGTGTATTTTATGAATCTCAGTTTCTCCCCTTACTGCATGTCAAATAGATTATTACTAGTAACAGTCCTCCCTCCAGTTTTTACTGGTAAAAAAATACATATCTCATAAAGGTTGTTAGCATTCTTTCACATAATCCATTGTATTTAGCATCACTGCTGATGCTGATTTCTCTATATCTGCTTCAAACACTCTGGTGTTTCGAACAGACATAGTCTACTGCTTATCAGTGAAGAAGATCAAAGCCTCACTTCTTTAGAGGTTCTAAAAGAAACAAGAAATATTTCTTTTAGAAATATTACAGAGATGTTACGCATAAAGATTAAAAAAGGCCAGAGGGTTTCATATCACTCATGGTACTTACACTATTAAATACTCCCAGGTGCAAAATACACAATGTGGTGCAATTGAACAGTACTACCATGTACCTTTACTTGCACAGCGCCTGTCTGCCCTCATCCCTCTCCTGCTTCTGCTAACCTCTGTGCCTCCTGAGGTATCTGTGCAGCGTCTTTGTGAAGGAAATCGGGGAAATAAGCTAGCTGAAAACTAGCTTTTGCTCTTGCCTGGTTGTCTTTCATATGAATAATTCCCCTTGTCTAGATTGGCGACACGGTTACACAAATGCTTTTGCCAACCCAGCTCAGAGTATGAAAGGGAGGCAGGACTGAGCAGCTGGGAACAGCTTTGCAAGCTTACATTACCAAAGACATACCCATACACAAACCCTTGGCTCCAACTGACCCTGAGAAGCATCAATGCACAGTCCACAGGCTTAACTTGAAGAACGTGTGTAGTCTCATTAAGGTCTAATGCAGAAGTGCTTTGCTGGCCGCATGCCAAACCTCTCAGCCTCTTCAAAGATCAAGCTTTATCTACTATGCCAAAGAGGAGTTGGGCACTTTCTCACTCCTATCACTGTTGGCTCCAGACACGGAAAGCATCACAAGCTCCGGTCTCTGTAAACTGGTGAACCAGGTTTTCTCACCCTGACCCAGCTGATAAATGTCGCCTGAAAAGGAGAAATGACTGTGAAAATAATCTAAGTAATGGAAAATGATTAGCACAAGGATGCTCCTGGAAGACATCAATACCCTTTCAGATATACTCATCTGAATATAGCAAATTGCAGTAACATGCATACATGTGTCATGGACAAGAATGTTGCACTGTACCTGGGTAATCCTCAGAGACATGCACTGAATAGGAAACACTGTAAAAAGAAAAAAAAAAAAGGAAACAACAGAATTAGTAACAACAATATTACTGCTGGCATAACATTTTTTTCCTGCTCCTGTATTATTTTATGTTTATTTATAGGTTCCTGACAGTTTCCAGGACAGAAGGTAACAGCTCTTTTCATGGCTTTTGAAGTGCTCGGCTGAAAAAAAAAAAGCGTCATGCCCCTTTTGAAAGCTTACTTTGCTAAATTGGCACATCCTGATTTCAACCTTCTTAAAAAGAATATCAAGACTGCATTATACTCACTTTAGAATAACATTGCACAATATCTGTACTTACGCTTAAAAAAAAGTTGAACACCAGAAATAGAAAAGCCCAGTTTTCTCTGCATCTCGTTTCTGGGGTTGACTCAAGACTCAGCAGGAAGCCTTTCTCGCTGGCTGGGGCACTTCTGTATTTTCCTGTTAGTCTCAGCAAAGGCTCTGGATGGCTTGGGCTCCTTCCTCTCATCAAAACCCCATATTTATGACAGTGGTGGCAATTATATTTGATACCTGTACCTCTTTGTCAAGCTGAGTTCAAAGCAAATTTGAAAGAGCCACGGTCACACTAAAGGGTAGCTTCACTACATGGATTACCTGAATCTGTTTCATCAGAAAACAGTCATACAAACAGCATCCTGGTTCTCCAGCTCAGCCCACATGTGCTTTCCTTACCACTCAGTGAGATCTTCACTAAATTCACTGCTGGGAACAGGACAAATGGGCATGATGGTCTGCTCAGTTATCTAACTAACTACCCACCAAGTCCTTTTGATTTTTTTAAGGTTAATGTGTGTCTTCATTTTGCATTAAAAACATTCAACTCTGCAGCATGCTGAAAGCTTTCTGTTGTATAATTCATGTTCTTTCCACTGCTAAACCCTATAAATTGTATGTGTCGACTTACACATTTAAATAATACATGGTGTGTGTTCATGTCTGTAGTAAGTTAAGCAGACAGACAAAGGCAGGATGGCACAGTTCTCTTAATAAAATTTGGTATGTATTGTACATCACTGAAAATTGATTCAGTGGATCTTTCTAAATTCCATGAATACAACTTCCATGTAGACTATAAAATAAAACCATGTACGATTCTTTTCTCTTTCTCTCTCAAGGACTTCTGTTAAATGAGCTCCGCTTTCACAATCCAATGACTGTAGGAGGCAATCAATATGAAAAAGTAGGTCCCTCACACTTTCTTCCGTAAGTCAGTCTATTACCGCACAGCTCTGTCACCTGTTTTTGCACATCATCTATTCTAGTGTAATTCATTTTATGTATTGTTTCACTAAGAGGCAAAGATGTCTGTTTCTTCAACAGCTGCAAATGTTCCCATAAATTGGAGCAGAAAGAGTGTTTATTACAGCTGACAACAGATTTAGCCACACAACTCCTGATAGCCTCAGTCAAGCCAGAATTAATTCCTATGACTGCGTAAATCCAACATTTTGCGATTTTTCTCTTTTAGTTATTTTTCAGATATTTGGAATAGGCAGCATCTGTATCCCTTCATCTTGGAGCATTTTCCCTAAAGACTAGGGTATTTAGATCTAATTAATCTGTCATGGCATAAAATATCACTATTTTAAATAGGGAAATATTCCAAAATAAGGAAACGTTACATCTCAATGCAGTCATGTGTGGAGAATTTTGCCCTGTGGTGCAAAAAAAAAAAAAAAACAACCCACCAAAAAACACTCCAAGAAGTTAACTAAGGGCCTGTTCTCAACAAAACCCATCTTCTAGACATTGTGTTTGTAACCATGACTTCTTCCCTCTATTACCAAAAGAGGTACTTCAGTCTCATTCTTTTAGACTGGCTGCTTGCACACCTCTTTTCTGAGTCCAGAATTGCTGTGTATGGGTTTGTTTGACTGTTGTTATATAGGATTATCTTCAAGTGTGGACTTTTACTCCAAGAAAAGAAAAATCTTTCTAGAACTCACTCCATATTCTACTTTAAAAAACATCTCAATCCAATTTAAAAACTGCAGCAAAGCAGGGAAATTCCACGTATGTCTAAAAAAAAAAGTTCTTCATACTGAGAACAAGAACAGGGGTTGCAGAAGTTACAGAATTTCCATCAGTGCAGATATTCAAAACTCAACTGGATAAGGCACTAAGCAACTTAATCTAACTTTGAAGCTGGACTTGACTTCGAAGTTAACTTGTGCTTTGAGTGGGAGGTGGACCACATAGTCTACACAGGTCGTCTCCCACGTAATTACTCTATGTGCATATGTGCAGAAACCCTATGAAAGTGTGTTTCTCTTCCTTCTTCTTCATCATGTGGTATCTGTGGCAGCAGCAGCTGTGGTGACGTTAAATGGAAACTAATAAGAAAAAAATATACCGTAGGTCTTGTGAGATGGAACTAAAATCATAGAATCATAGAATCGTCAAGGTTGGAAAAGACCCTTAAGATCATCGAGTCCAACCGTTAACCTAACACTGCCAAGTCCATCTATACCATGTCCTTGAGCACCACATCTATTCGTTCTTTAAATACCTCCAGGGATGGGGACTCAACCACTTCCCTGGGCAGCCTGGTCCAGTGCTTGACCACTCTTTCGGTGAAAAAGTTTTTCCTAATGTCTAACCTAAACCTCCCCTGGCGCAGCTTGAGGCCATTTCCTCTCGTCCTATCACTCGTTACTTGGGAGAAGAGACTGACCCCCACCTCACTACAACCTCCTTTCAGGTAGTTGTAGAGAGCCATAAGGTCTCCCCTCAGCCTCCTCTTCTCCAGGCTAAACAACCTCAGCTCCCTCAGCCGCTCCTCAAAAGACTTGTGCTCCAGACCCTTCACCAGCTTCGTTGCCCTTCTTTGGACACGCTCCAGCACCTCCATGTCCTTCTTGTAGTGAGGGGCCCAAAACTGAACACAGTACTCGAGGTGCGGCCTCACCAGTGCCGAGTACAGGGGCACTATCACCTCCCTGGTCCTGCTGGCCACACTATTCCTGAGACAAGCCAGGATGCCATTGGCCCTCTTGGCCACCTGGGCACACTGCTGGCTCATGTTCAGCTGGCTGTCAACCAACACCCCCAGGTCCTTTTCCGCCAGGCAGCTCTCCAGCCACTCCTCCCCAAGCCTGTAGCATTGCATGGGCTTGTTTAACCTCATACCGTTGGCCCCAGCCCATTGATCCAGCCTGTCCAGGTCCCTCTGCAGGGCCTTCCTACCCTCCAGCAGATCGACACTTCCACCCCACTTGGTGTCATCTGCAAACTTACTGAGGGTGCGCTCAATCCCCTCATCCAGATCATCGATAAAGATATTGAACAGGACTGGCCCCAGTACTGAGCCCTGGGGAACACCACTCGTGACCGGCCGCCAACTGGATTTGACTCCATTCACCACCACTCTCTGGGCTCGGCCATCCAGCCAGTTTTTGAAAGGTTCATGAAGATGCTGGTTAGAAGTAGTCTCAAACCAGATCCTGTAATGACTGTAAGCAAATTCAAGGTCTGACCCAGAGCCCACTGAATCCAGCTGTGGTCCCACTAGTAAGACAAATCTTATCAGAGAGGAGAAAGGAAAGTAAGAATCACGCAAAGTAAAATTATTCTGTGATGCCAGTAATAAAAAGTCCCCTTACAGAAAAAACATTGCCACCAAAATCTGATGTCACCTCCATCTGAAAAGCATTAACAGAAAATCTATCTGCCAAACCAAAACTAAATAATAGTATGTTGGAAATAATAATGGAATCCGATAAGCCTGAGCTGCCACTTCAGAAACTGCTTAATGGAAAAGTGAACCAAAGACTAAAGAACAAAATGCCTGAAAATGGGATATTTACTTCCAATTAAAATAAACCAGTAGTTTTTATTAGAAACACTACTGATGCAGTTTAGGAACTGAACAAACTTATTTTAGTCCTTGACTCAGCAGAACTATTAGTTTATTCTGGGTGTGTTTACCCTGAAACTCTTTACATTATTCGTTCTAGCCCCACCCCCCAAAAGGCAATGTCTAATTGTCTTCTTTCCATCTAAATTCACATCTCCAGTAGATGTTGGGATCTCTGTGCTGCCCTCTCTTCAGTGTCCCTAGATCAGTGTACGCTGAGAAGTATTAGTGAAGTATTATGTCAGAGAAGGCTCTTGTGGGAACAGTCTTTTAGATAGCCCATTCCTTTCACACGTATTTAAACACATATTCTGGGAGAACAAATGGTTTGTTTGAGCCCCCAGAGAGAGGTGGTGGTGCTTTGCTTGGGCTTGTAATCTTATGTTAGTTACGTACAGCCTATGGAAGCAAAAAATGGAAATAAAACTACTGAACAGAACAAAACTTGGGTTTGCGTCCCAGCTTGCCCTGTGATTGTCACATAGGATCACACTTCGGCACATTTTTCTGCACTCAGGATAAACTGCTTCCTACTGACTGTGCACCTGATTTGTCAGAAAACAAGATACACCAGGCTAACAAAGGTCTCTTAGGAGGCTCCAGTCCTGCAGCCACCCCAGCATTTTCCCACTGACTTCAATGAAATTTAGAGCCAAGACAGACACACAGGACTGTGATGGCTTACAGCAACTTAAAAAGCACAGACTTCAGCAAAGATGCAGATGTTCAATGCCTCTTGGTGTTAAATCCTCTCAGAGCCAAAGAAAGCCTTTACTGAAGCAGCTTTCTTGTTTAAGTACTCAGAAATGTAACTGGAATTAATTTAGGCCTGGCCCCCACATAGAAGTACAACATGATTATTCCAGTGAGGGATGTGATTTTTCCTTCTGGCAATCCAGTTCTCCTGTATAACCCTATTGCGGTTACATTGCTATAAATACAGCTTATAGCACTATAATTTATTTCCATTCCCATAAACACATTCTAACCAGCCAACCATCGTCCTTGCTCATTGAGTTATATTGCTTTAGCTACACGAATATAGTTAAACTCTTGGGTGTAAACAAAGCCTCAATGATGGTGTTATTTCTGTTTTATTCAGCTTAGACCCTCTACAGAAGGCATCCTACAGTACATATCCTTCTAGACCCATAAGCTCAGACCAAGCTTCATGCTAGAAATGGCCTAGTAAAATTTTTGTTATTTAACAAACAGTAAAGCACCATATGAGAAATTAGTGAGAGCTGTCATGTTTCACTGCTTATGAGTTTTTAATGTAAACTCCTTATCGCTTGAAATAATATTAACATGTAGATCCACAGCCTTACCTTAGTAACAATTCTACTCACAGGGATCTCCTTGCAAGCATTTTCCAATGTGTTTTAACCACATCTGTTCCTTCTTTAGAAATAGTCTCCTGCTTTTGAGAACTAATTCATCAACTAGATGGGGATCCACCACATAATTGCTGTTTTTCAGATGAATCTGTCCCAATTTGAAACAGAACAAGCATATTCACCTGCACTTGACACTACTATAATTTCTCAAAGCTAGTTAAAATGGAGTCCAGAGTCCAAACTGATTATACTACCAGGCAAAATATTATCCCAAACTGGAAGCTCCGCAGCAAAGAAAAAAATCCATGAAAACTGAAATAGGCAGCAAACCAAAAATTACTGCAACAAAGCATATTCATAAAAAGGAAAAGAACCAGCTCCACCTCTTTACATCAATTTGTAAGATTGTTTCTTGTGCCTTGAACTGCAGTTTTTTACCAGTACAAACCCCAGGATGAGACATGCATCCTGAAGTCACAACAATAACACTGGAGCTGGAGTGTATAATGAATCATCCCATCAAATTCATGTTATCTCAAGCCTTTATGCCACCTGTAGTTTCTCTCTAGGAAAGAAATCCTTTTAGCTGAATTTCCAGCTGTTTTGCACAGCAGGAACAGCGTGAAGCATCTGGTGCAAGTCCAAGATTTATGCCTACGGAACGGTTATGACATTTCAACCAGCTCTATCCCATGGCAACAGCTGACTTACTGCCTTATTAAGTGTGGAAATTGTGATCTAGTTTCTATTCCAGTTTTAGATGACTCTACTAGAGCCACAGCTCCATGTGCCAATGTTGTAGCTTGCAAACTTGCTGAAAAAAGGAAATAAGATTTTCTGTCATGTGGAATCTTATGGTAGTCTAATGCTAATCTATAACAAGAAAAGAGTAAATAGAACTTTCTTAATTATAATGCATCTGGAGCTACAGAATTCAGAAAAGATTATTTTTTGTTTATGATATCCAAAATCCCAGATCTAGCTCATCAATGAAGTAATGCAATAAGTTAATGGGATGCATGAAACTTTATATCCGAAGAAAAATACTAAGACTCAGCAAAGTAAGCTATGGACAACGACATAAGATTAAATGCTACTGTGGCATTGATTATACGCCAGGTTGAACTTCTGAACAAGTTGGTGAGCTGAAGAAAAGATTAGTGAAGCCTTGATAAGAAAAATAAAATTATACTCGTGAAAACTTTGGGCCGAAGGGCCTTTTTAACGACCTGTATAATATTTCTGAAAGCACAGCATGATACAACCCTGATGTTTTTACTCTACTCTAGGTGAGGCAGTAGGAAGGAATAAGAATAAGGTCCAATTGAACAGCTACAACTGAAATTGTATTCTTTTACCAATTTCTAGCTATCAACTCTCAAAATTACTACTCATCTTCAGTATCTACACATGCCACAGTAGAAAAACATTTCACGAATGTCCACTAATTATACAGAAAATATTCCCACTCGCATCTTCACTCCTTTGTTTCCTTATCTTTGAAAATGCTTCCAAATTCTTCAGTGGGTTCCTATTACTTTCACAGCCTTTAGCCTCCTCTTCTACGTCAACAAGACCACCAGGTGATCCTGAAGCCAGACCCTTCATACTATTTTACTTCTGATCAGCCTTTTTCCTCAAATGAAAGAAAATTGGTTCCAAAAGGATTCCACCATGAACATAGGCCACTCTCTTTTCTAGTAACTAGTCTGACATCCAGTTTGAAACCTAACAGCTTGACAATAAAGCATATCACAAATACAGGGTAGAAATTATGATTTTCAGAAGATGTACTGTGGGATCCCATCCAAACAAAACTTTCAAATTGCATTCCTGAAATATCTGACCTTTGGACAAGTGCCTTGAGAACTGGTAGGAGATGAAGGCATTTAGGTATTGGCCAGCTGAAAAACTAGGTAGGCTATTTACACAAAAAATTTTGAATACTTTACAAGAAAAAAAAAATCCATTAATCTTCTTCTTTTTTTTTTTGTAGTTGAACTTATTTAAATTAGGAAGTTCTCTGAAGATAATTACAATTCAAAACTAATAGTTAAACACAATGCAAAAGGCTTCAATGTCAAGTCTTTCTTCCAATTTGTACAAAGATGACACACATGCAAATAACAGCAGAAGGGACCCAGCAACCATAAGCAGCAATTTTTTATGGCAAAAAGATCTGTTCCATTTAATGGATACGCCAAAAGACAAGCCCTCCAAAGTCACAGCCTGGAGACAACCATTTTGTTCTATGTTGGAAACAGAACAAACAAAATAACTATAGAAGCAATTGAAAAATAAGCAAAAAATACTACTGTATTACTTACAGCTATGACAAAGAAACTTAATGCAAACTCTCCTTTTGGTGTTCAACTGCCACAACCTTGAGCGAATGATAAATGTTCGTTTTTTTTTAAAATTTATGAGCAAGTGATTTAGCAAAATACTTCATCACTTGGTATGTATGACTACTCTGCTATGAAACACATCATTACCTTTCACTGGAGCTCTTAAATAACAATGCAATTACACTATAGGAAAAATAATCTTGCTCTTCCACTTTTGAAAGATTCCATCCCACCCAGCACACTTCAACTGGGGAAGTGCTCCACTGAAGCTCATCATATTCAGAAATATACATAAAAGTATGGCAGCATTATGAATTTTCTTATCATCAGGTGAATTTTGTAATCAACTATTGCTAGCATTCACAATGTCTGTAGCAAAAAATATGGAGACTTTTAAAATGTATTTATAAATGTGCATTTATAATATAACGCATGTTTTATTGCATTGCAAATCACATTAATGAGCAAAGTAAATATTATTAGCCAATACAAATCAGCAAGTACTGCATTCTTTTCATTCATGAGACCTTTACAATACAGTCCCAGTAATGTGACAGAAACATAAATGGAACTGAAAAAAGTTCCAGTTGTGTAAAACACTAACCACAAAGTGACATACGTCTCCAAACAGACAGACAGATGAACAGTAGTTAGAATCACATGAGTTAGAAATATGGAAGATAGCATATCACATGACATGGTTCTGAAAATAAGAGTTTGCATAAGGCTTTATAAAATACAAAAACATATACAGGCTTTTTGCTCTTTCATACAGTGCAACAACTACTGAAGCACAGAAATTGTGCTTTTGTTTAAGCAGTGAAATAAAAACTGATGTCATTAAATCAAATAACAATTACTGAAAGCCAACCTTATTATATTCTGGAAAAGAGAACTAGAAGTCTCCACAAATGAGACAAAAATTAAAAGGAGGTGGACCTACGTTTTCATGCAAGTATTAGCTATTTCCATAGCACAGCTATGGAAAAAGTGACTGTTAATCAAGGGCAGCAAGAATAATCTCACTGTATTAAAATTTATTTTCTTTTCAGTTTCAGAATTTAGAACTTGAATTAAATCCCACTGAAGCCCAAGGGAGACTTTAGTACTTAACAAAGAAGATTACAGACAAGTTGCACAAAATACAAGACTGCTGGGCCCTACCACACTTCTGGTATTTCTAGAAAGAAGTACTTCATCACTTTGCTAAAAATTCAAGATGTATTCCAAAGCGTGCAAATTTTGGTGAGCTTTTTTTTTTTTTTATATTTGCAGCTTGGAATACAACAGGACTGTGAACCATTTCACATCCATGCTATTTTCTGGATTCCTGATTAAATGAAGCTTCATGGATTTCTAAACAGCTTTTGAAGTACCCTTCAAAATGTTTTGAATGTTCGTGTCTGCATCTCAGCAATTTGTTTTCAGATATCCAGGCCACCTTAAATCTCCTGAAACACATTAGTTCAACGAGTTTCTGTATGCCTTGTGATCCAGTAACTGATGATCCAGCATCAGTCACAGCTATTTTTTGCTGCTAGATAGAGCCAGGTGCTTGCAAAGAATTGGAATTTGTGTACATGCTCCTTTCACTACATATCAAAAATCCCCATGGTTCACCAGCAATTATAGAGAAAAGAATAACAAGTGACTCTGAGTAATTTTTTCCTCTGGGTGTTGGAGAATGCACGTGTGTGATAACATATGAAAAGTTCCAGGCACATCTATTGATCACAAATTAGGACTATTCCAAAGAGAGATGAGCAGTGTCAATGCGTCAAAAACGGCACTGCTTTCATTTCTTGACATAACCTGGAGGAACAGAGGCACTAAGTCAAAGTTATTATATGTTTGCATTTGTCACTAAGAATAATTGCGCTCCTGGTCCTTTCACGGACCAAAGTGCATCTAAATCAAATGGTGAATGTTATTCATAAAGCCCTGCTTGATTTAGCATGTTATTCAAATAAAGGGGATACAGAAGGCTGCAGCTCAACCATTTCCCTTTTGCAAAGCACCCAATGAAAAAGGCACGGCAACTTCTAGTAAACGCACCAAAGTCTACAGAATTAATCATCACTCCAACAAACATGAGGGCACTCCTTAAAATAAAAGTAGCACTTACAAAATAACCCAATCAAGGACACTTGGGGGGGAAAAAAGTACGTGCTGTGTGTCATTCTAGAAAGAATTACATCAAAATATGGCTTCATGTGCAAAGCCAGCTTGTCCACAATCAGACTATACCAGAATCAGACCATTTCAACCAGAACCACAAAAGCCACCTATTCTTGCAGTCACGCTGTCTGACCAGGTCCAGCTCCCTCCCCTCAACCCGGATACTCTTTTAAACCTCTCTTCTGTGTTCTTCCTTCTCTCCACTGATCCCACTGGTTTGAATTTTCCCTCCATCCTCCTCATTAACTCTTCATCCAATTTCAGTCTTCCTCAGGACGCAGAGCGCAGAACAAACTCAGGACAGTAACCTCTTGACCCAGCTCATCTGGAGCCGGAGAAGCATATATGATCATAGCCTGTGGGTACCTTATTTCCAGGGTTGGGCCCATCTTCTTCCACTATGTGTTTTCTACTGTTTCCTTTTTTTAAAGTAAGAAAGTTTTTCCTCTCTTCAGCTTCTTTCTTTTCATTTTTGAGCATTGCTGTCAAAAGTAACCATGATATGCTCTTTTTGGAGCCAGTTAAGAGTTATCTTCAAGCCATGAGGTTTTGGTCCACATTGCTCCTTTTGAAAGGCTGTTCTGAGGCTCTTGTGGCTGCAATTCTACTTACTCCGTTTTCAATTTAGATCAATTGAACAGAAACCCCTTTTCCAACCCCCGTATGGAGCCTCTGTGTTGTAATATTTCAAAACAAAAATAAAAGGACACAAAAAGAAACAACTGTGATCCCAAGGCAGAGATACAAGGCAAACTGCAAACCAAACAATTGCAGTGAACCAAGCGACAGAAGAGAGCGTCTTGTCATAGGAAGTTTTACCCAATCATTTTAGCAGATAATTCCAGCATCTTACCAATCATTAAAAACAAAAATAAAGCCCACATAAATCCCTGGAGACATTCACTGTTTAACTTCATCATGTCCCTAACAACTGGAATGGTTCCTTTCCTTTACACGCAGTGCTCAGCAATGGAGAAAGGTCCTAAGCATCCTTCTTAGATCACTCTACACATTCATTAATTAGTTGGCATTTTGCTTGTTTCTCTAATGAGGTGTGTGACAGCGACTGCTCTGCAGGGGAAAAGTAACAAATTTAAATACTATTTCTCTTCAGTTCTTTGAGATATCTCACAGAATTCAAATTTTTCCCTTACCCCTGCCCCTCTCCCCACCAAATAAAGTCCACAATACTTCTTGGTATAACTGAAATACTGTATTTATGGACTAAAACTATTTTTTTCTGTAAGTACCATACATACAGCTTCCATTAACATCAGTACAAACTCAATATATAACTTCCAAATATAGAATTTGAACATCGAACTATAGCTTTTAGGAATATTCTAAACTAAAAGTGCATATTCTTGCACACATTCAACATAACAAAATCCCGTAGGGCAAGATTTTCAATAGAAGTTTACCTATGAAATTGCCCAAGTCAGTTTATTCATGCTGATATAATGCCTTCACATAATTTAGGACCACTGGCATACCTACAGCCATTTATCTATTGCTTACAGGTACATACAGTTTCCTGGTCAAGTTAGTAAGGCGGTGTCCAGCACCTCTGAAAATTGCTAGATTTCCATAGATACACTATGGACACATATCCTGCACACATTTTAATCCAAGGTGACAATTGCTGTTCCCGATTCCTATGCCACACAGCTGCAAGGACTGCTTGCAAACCTGAGGGGTTGGTCAAAACCACACCGTTTTCTGTGGGTACAGACACAAAATGAGGTGCTACGCAGCTAGCCGCAATGCCAGAGGGCTCTGCCTCCTCAGCCCAAAAGACCCAAGAATTACCATGGTGCAAGGGACAACATGAAGCACGAGAGTGGGCCAGACTCTCACGCCTGGAGCCTCACTGGGATACCTATAACATCTCTGCCACTATACCACAGTCGTGAACAACATGCACTCATGAACAGCAAATAAAATGGAAAATTCAATATGAAATGACAACAAGAAAAGATGATCATTTTTTTTCCTTTCTTCTCAGACATGACAGTTTCAGTCTGGGACCACAGGTACACTTCAAATACAACCTGCAGTCCTGGGTGTCCTTAGCATTAGAAAGATGTCAGCAAATTGGGAGGAGTATAGGAATCATCAAGAAACAATTACCAATCTGGCAGAACAGGCCGGGGAGCAAAATGTTTAAATGTTTTCAGCTAGGTACACAGAGTATGGCAAATCAATGAGCAAGTGTGGTAGGAAATGTGACGACTGCTGAGACATGTTTTCCAGAGTGCAAACATGAACATGGATTATCATATTTACATGATGGCTCAAGGGAAAATGGCAAGCCATATTCAGGTTAAATTAGAGGAAAAAGTATTAACTTGGCTGAAAATCAGAAATGGAGAACCCCATTAAACAGTGAATTAGTCTCCCAGGGAAGGGTTAGAGGGCTAATCCCATAGCCATTTAAAGTCAGGATGGAAAAAGAGCTTAAGTAAAATTAATGGAAATATTTTACATTGGCAAGGTTACTAACAAATATGTTTCCCATTGCTAGTTTCAATGAGTTATGAATGAGTAAAATGTTACTTGCCTTTCTCACTAGTAGCTTGGAGAACAAAGTTGTAGGTTGACTATGACATTGATGACTCTCAGTGTGACTCATGGAAAAAAATTCAAAGTGTACTCCTGTACTATATTTCAATAGTGTGCAGAATAATAGCAGCAGGGAACTTAAGTTCAAGCACTTTTTATGCACTGGAAGTGGCAGCATTGGCTAAGATCTGAAACAGTTCTTCCACCAACTTCTCATGAATTAAACCTGTCCTTGAAGATCACATGCTCTGATTTCTTCTTCATGACAGAATGCAATAGAAAGCATACTGCACTATTATTTTTTTTTTTTTCATTTACGCATATTTACTAACAGACCATCTATAAGGAACAATTTCTAAATACATGGGCTGTTCTTGGGCTGAAGAATGCATCTAGATGCATGACTGCTCACAGAATATTAATTTCATACTATACCCAAACAACCATACTTGAATATAGTCTGGGAGACATTCCTACAGAAAATGCTAAGCAAACTACAGAAAAAATAACAAAAGATAATTTTAGTACCCTACCCCAACATATAGTTAGATTTTGAATATCATTTTAATTTGTAAAGATACAATTAAAAAATCCCTCCACTAGTCTTAATTAGATCCCTGTCTTCTCAAAAAACTAATTACATGTCAGATGAAGCACTGGCTTCGGAAGCCCCTGTATTCTTGCAAAGGCAGAGGTAGTTCTATTCCCAGCTGTGTTACAGTGACTTGCTATATGCCTCCCAGCAAGAAAAAATGCACACATTTTCAAAAGGCGATCTTTAACTACAAAGCTTTGTAGACACTGATTTACCTTTCATGTGTGCTGAACCTCTACATCTCCAACCGAAATCAGTGGGAACCATCAGCAGTTTTGAAAAATAAGGCCTCATAGTCCAAATTTAAAAAATAATTAGGCACTAATTGTGCAGAAATGGCAGTTAGACACCTAAACTGTTTTTATTCCCTTGAAAATCCCATCAATACATATCCACCATTTTAGGTAATTCATTGTACTCACAAAGGTATAAAAATGTCCATTTTATCATGTATTTCTATAGATATTTATGTATCTTAAAAGGGATTTGGCTTCCTAAGCACCTTTTATGAGGCCAGCATGTAAATAGCTTTGAGAAACTGGCAAAATAAGACTCATGCTAAAGTATTCAAAATTGGTACATACTTTTCAAAATACACAATGAAATCCTGGCCCCGCTAAATTCAATAGGCAAACTCTCACTGACTTAAAAAAAGTGAAGGTTTACTCCTGTCTCAGCTTCTTCACCAGCAAATCTGCAATAAAAAAATGTCAGAGATTATGTCCTCCCTTCATCCCTTCCTTACTCCTTGCTCTGTCTGTACAGTTTAACACACTCAGCCACCAAAACGATCATCAAAATTTGGAAGGCATCCAGAAGATGGCAAAGGACCTGTAAGCGGTAAGTTTTGTAATCAGACATTCTATTATTAAGTATTTCCAGGAAGTCTAGAAAAGGAAAGTAAACATGGCCAGAAAACTTCAGTCTTCTGCTAACATGAGATTAAAACCAGTAAGTCTTTCACTCATACAGAGCTCTTAATCTGAAGATCTCCTCAGAGCCTTTAATAAAGACAGAGCTATGAAGACAAACATAAAGAAAAATGAGATGGTATAAAGAAAACAAAAGCAATTAACCTATAGAATGAAAGAAAAAAGGATCAAACACCAAAGAATAACTCCTCCCTTCTTGATGTCTCACTGACACCACATGCACTTTCAGTGACTTGAAGAACTGCTCAGCCAGCAGTGCCCCAGACTGCAGAGAAAGCATCAATGGAAGCAGTAACGCAGCTGCAAGTGCTTGTCACCCTGTTTACTGAGGCCATTGTACTGAGGAATCTAAATATAGAGAGTAAAAAATCTGATTCAGACATGTACATCTTAAAATCTGGGCCAGTTTTACCAAGATCCAAACTGTCTTCCCAGGCATGTTGGGATACATAAAACATACACAGCACTGGGTAACTGAACTGCAACTAGTTCAAAGTAGGCAGAGTCAAAATAGCACACATATGAACACTTGGGAAGATTATTTTTTCTAGTTTGAGGGTTGGGGTCTCGGGTTCTTCTTGAGGGAGGAGAGTTCACAAAGAAAAACCTTCAGGTAATACTGCCCCAAGTGGTAGCTACATT
The DNA here is from genome assembly GCF_965183815.1 of Platalea leucorodia. Classification (NCBI taxonomy): domain Eukaryota; kingdom Metazoa; phylum Chordata; class Aves; order Pelecaniformes; family Threskiornithidae; genus Platalea; species Platalea leucorodia. The sequence continues at coordinate 18,186,325 of NC_138858.1, read as the reverse complement.
GCATTTTAATCTCCTCAAAAAAGTTCCCCTGAAAAACTTACCAGCAGACATGGGTCAAACTGCTCAGCTGCTCACACAATTGTTTATCATCAGAGGCATCAGTGACATGAGTCATGCGAGCATCTCAATCAATAAACATCCCCATTTCTTTCAAAACCCCCTCGGGTGCTATGGGGCTACTACAGAAGGCTGCTCCTCCAGAGCAGAAAACCAGGAGCTGGCAGAGTGATTATAGTTCACTCTATTTTGAAAGGTCACTCACTTTCCGTCATCTGATAGCGTCATTAAGCCCAAGAGAAGTGGGATAACTGTTCGAAATTACTGCCTGGGGTGAAATGGAACAGTAAACCCACATCACTTATTTGCACCAGAGAAATTAAAAGGAAAAATAGCAGTGTCCTTTCACACCAGGACACATATAGCAGAGGGCCTGAAAAATATAGCAGGATTTTACTGCTTAACGGAATACTTACAGTGATATATTAAGGCACAGAAATTATTACTGTGGGAGAGTCCATGACGTATTAATCAAAACACATTTGAAAAGCTTCACTTTCTTAAATTACACTAGACTCTGTGTGATCTGGCCTTGCGAGGAACCAGCCATCTCCCAGCACGTGCTGTGTTCTAGGGTCCTACTGAGAAGGCTGTGGGAGCAGAGGATACTTAGCACTTTGCAGGATAGGGCCCTCAGTGCTCAAAGGAGAATCTAACCTAAATTTAACCTAAATGACTCAATCAGATCAAGCAGCTTTAATTAACAACATTTAACAAGAACGTGGTAAGTGACATAAGCAAACAAATTTCAAGATTTTTAAAAAAAAAAAAAAAAAAAAAAAACAACCAAAAAAACAACACCACAGAACAATTTAGCACTGACTATTTCACCTCCCATGTTACTCAGCAGCAAAACTCTGGTTGAGTCAAAGGAAACAGAAATAAGCCTCTCTTCCCCACTCCCAACTTCTCTAGTTGGTGGACCACCAGAGGACATACTTACTGCTCTTGTTCTCGACTCCCCTCTCTTTGGGCCTCAGCACTTGTGGAAACACCATCAAAAGTGCTGGGACAACACCTTGGTGGGAAAGCCATTGATAGCCCTCGTGTTTTACAGGTGGGAAACAAATAGCCAGGAATGACACTGAACTGCTTTAGCTCACACAGACACTCAGTGGTAGATAACAAGCGATCTTTTCTGCACCAGCTGGAAGACTATCCTTTCTCATATAAAGTTCTTCAGTGATGGCAAAACTATTGGTATCCACAGGATATGAGTCTTTCACATTGATTGACTCCCGCCAAATACAGGTATTTTCAATCCCAATAAAAGGTTTAGAGTTCACTGAGTTTTTGCTACATTTTTTCAAGTCATCAGATATATATAATCAAAATGTTACATCTACTACCTGCCTAATTTAGCTAGGTATATCCAACCATGAATATGTTTTGCAATGAAATGCCAACTAGTATGGACAACACAGATTTGCTCCTCTGCAAACTGCAAAACCCTGCCGCTTCCCTTTTTGAAATAACGAAGTAGAAAGGCTTACATGAAGGTCACTGCTATGCATTTTCATTACAAAATAAAGGTTTTGAGCTTTACTTTTGGAACACCCACTATACATTTTTTACCAAAACTTCCACCGAACATAGTCACAGCAGTTGACCATTCAATTGCCACTGCTTCCCAGAGCAATGGGATTTTACTGACCTCACATTTGCTAAACTGTCTACAAACAGAATTAGATGAGTAGTAACCAGCTTGATTTTTTAAAAGCTTGAAAATTTTACTAACGTTATGCCCTGTAAGTAGTATGGGAACAAGAGCTAATTCCACTGGGAATAAGAGGTATAACTATACCTCTTATAATCAGGACAATACATTTACACAAGTCTTTACTGGCCATGAGCACTCTAGCACAGTCCTACCAAAAGGACCAACCCTATCATCAACATAAGCTTTACAGCAGTGGCAAAGCCAATATAGAGCTCACAGATACACCAATGCTATAGAAAACTGGTAAGCAAAACTGGAAAAAAAATCATACAGAGCCAGTTAGGTGTCTAATTTACAAACAAACAAATCCTCTGCTTATAGATCTTCTTCTAGTTTTTTGAAAACATTCTTTGCAACACGGATCACACTGGAATATGAGAAAGAAAACTGCTCTTGTATTATATACTTCACTAGTGAATCCTAGCTTTAATGAGAAATTACAATAATTCTATCTCTTAAACAATTTGTTGTCCCTCACCTTCTGTGAATTCACCATGTCATTCCAACCTAATGAACCTCAGCATAATGCATACTACATCTTGCTAACATCAAAACCACTTGCCTCCCAGAATGGTAATTAGAAAGAAATGAAGTTACAGAGAAATAACTACATTTTGTTTGTTTGATTTGTTTTAAAAATAAAAAGCAGATACTGCAGGACACTGGATCCACTACTGAGCAAGTGTGAAATGAAGTTAATTTCATTTGATGTACTATATTTAATTTATTACATCAGGAGAGAAACGGAAATGCAGGAACGTACTGTAAATGTGCCTAATAAACTAGGCAAACATAGGCATCAACAACTTACACAATGTATTTCCAGTGAGCTGCATTTGTTTTCATCAAAGTATTTGTGTAAGCAGAAACTAGACTCTAAATGTAAATCTGAAAAGGAAAACAAAAAGGGTACAGCTTGTTCAGACAACTAGAGGTCTTGGCATGTAAACTATTTAATTTAGGAGTCTATTCTTCTTTTCAGGGTCATGCAATCCTCCCATTGACCTCGGTGGATCTTATGCCCTCAGAAAAACAGCATTCTAAGTCAAAGGTTGTTTGTGTTTGCCTCTCCTTTTACATGCTCTTCTTTCAAATCCACAGGCACAAATGAACCTCCTTTCCTCTTAAGCAAGAGCTGAAAACAACATGCAAGCCCCTCTTGTGTAGGAGAGGGCAGGGGAAGAGAGGGGCAAGGATAGTGGATGTTTTAACCCAAAGAATGTGTGGGACTGAAAAGATGTGGAAAGCGACCTGAACTGGGAATGCTTAGCGATTACATTTCCAAACTGAACTGCTCCTAAAACCAACGGGAGCCCCGACATTCCCTTCCATGAGGAAAAACAGCTTCCATGCAGTTACAAAGCTTCATAGAGGATCAGGCAAGGAGAGATTTCAGTAAGTGAGCATCCAGTATGAGAGATGCAAGTGAACTGGCTGCTTTATGATCCATTAAGAGATCTAGCCATATAGAAAAAAAAAAAAGGAGAAAAAGGGATAATTTGCCCAAATCAGTTTGCACTCAAATCATACTTAATTTAAATAAACACACACAAGGGTTCAAAGAGTTCAGCTCTGCCTAGGCACAAATGAAAGTAATGCAAGCCAGTTTATTAATAGACAGATAAAACCATCCGGAAACGGCCTGATGAGTCAGTACAACTCAGCAGCTGAGGGAGATCTCCACAGCTTTCACACATGATGGGCGCCTGTGACAACAAGGTCTACAGCTGAAGCCACTGGCGACAGCATGCAGCTCTCTGGAGCTGATGGTGGAAAGCGTTGAATAGCTGTAATGGAAACGAGCGCGCTTGGCACTTCACTCGGGTTGCTGGCAGTTAGGTGATCATCTCCACGCACGGTCACACCAGCCAGTGAAGGAACCCCAATAGCCTGGTCTGAGCAAGGGAGCCCAGGGGAGCTGGCGCTGCCCTGGGGAGTTACCAGATCCATGGGCTGCAGCTGACACCCACCACAGGGGTTCAATGGGAGAGGTTCCCTGAAGTATCTTGCAGACTGAGGGGCTACTGCCAGGGGGCATGGGACACTTTATGAGCTGCCTGGGTAAAGTGCTCGGGAACTGCCCAAGACTTATGACAGCAAGGACCAAAGGTGGGCAAAGGTCATCTGGGGGGGAAAGAAGCAAGGGAAAATAGAGGGACAGGAGGATAAAAGAGGCTGGTCCTGTGTAAACAGGTCAGTATGCTTGTCTGGCCATGCCCTGTGCTGGCTAAGTGTGGGCTGGCCTCTCGTGAGCACCAAGCTGGACTAGCTGGTGAGCAGGATAGGAAGCGGGGGTGGGGGGGGGGGGGGCTATATAGATGCATATTGTGCCTACATGCTCAGCCTCGCTACCACCTGAACTTGGGGACATTGAGCTGTGGCAGCCTCACCTCTGGCAGGCTAGCAGGGTTGGCAGCTCCTGGCAGATACCATCTTTGTGCTGGATTTACACCATCTTTGTGCTGGATGTTCTACCTGTGCAAACTTGATATCTGAGAGTAAATACTAACAAATGTAATAAAAGGTGTAATAATGATGTAGAAACTGTAATAAATGATCTACACTTCTACCGGGGAAAAATATTAACTCAAAAGTCACATTGGCTTGCCAGAAAACAAGCTTGGGGTGATAAATACTGGTTTGTGGTTATAGGTTTGTAGCTTTACATTCAGCTGAGCCATCAGTGCCTTTGAACAGCTGAGACTGATAGAAGTGTGGTCCAGTGAAAACAAATGAGGACGAGATCTGAGCTTTGCACCTGGCAACTGATGAACTCCTTTACATGGCTTTGAGCCTCATGCTTCCCCTTCCCTTTCTGCAAAATGCTTTGAAAACTACAGATGAAAAGCCTATGTTTATTATGCATTATATTGAAGCCTTATACTCCAAAATAAGATACGAAGTAAAAGTAAATTAGTGACCAAATTCTCAGATGGTAAGCAGCAGCCTTCCCCCCATCCCAGCTGATAATTTTCTCTAACCAACAGGCCAGCTCACAAATCAGTTCTTACTTTTCACCTGTGGCCGGAAACTTAAAAACTGATTGCAATGCTGTGATAAAGCCTCCACTTCCAAAAGCAACTAACGTCCCTCGCCACATCAGACAGAGCCAAGGCCAAGCTGGCAAGCCAGCCCTGTCCTGGCAGACCCACCATGCCACTGCGGGGCGGGCTGGGGCAGTGGCTGCAAAAGGGCCTGGGACAATCAATCTCTGCTGAGGATCTGTCCCAGTTTCTTCCAAATACAGGCTCAGATAGCCCAGCAGCTTGGCACAGCCCTCACGTCAGCCATGTCATACAACTGCCAAACTGGGAGCTGTGTCTGAGCTGCTTGTGGATTCTGGGTAGCTCACACTGGTCAGTTCTCGTTGTGACTACCCAATGATTCGAAAGAAAATAAGATCTGTGTAAGGGGATGCAAGCAGGATCAGACCTTTTGACCGGTAGATCAATTGACACACAGCTTGTCTGAAGATCAATGTTTCTCTAATTCTGTTGCAAAGTAAAAATATCTTTTCTTGATGACTCATTTTCCACACTACAGAACATCCGTGGGTGGGAGAACAGAGATGAAGCAATTCTATTTTTTTCCTCCTGTCACTATTGTAGCAGCTCTAAACTCCAGCATGAAATAGAAATGAAGCACTTGCAAGATGTTTCCAGCAAGTGAATTGAACAGCACTATTTTGTTACCTCTTTTGTCATCATTTTTACCCAGACACATATCATATTCAAATAATTTTCAGCACTGTTATGCTCACTGTTATGAATCTGACCTTCCAAACACAGAGGCAGAAGGGGGGTTTTTATTGCATAAACTACTCAAATGGATGGTGTGTTATTTGCAAAGACTTCTTTGCTGTTAGTGTTATGAGTCCAGTCATGCTTCAGTTAAGTTAGGACCAGAGTCCCTATGAATTTAATGAGAATATATTTATCCCACAGGATTAGACTAAACAACAAGCCTCTCAGAGTAAGGAGTGGCTTTGCCCTGCAACATTGCTGAACTCTGAAACTCTGTAGAGCTTGGCAAGGGCTTTCTCCTGTCCCAGTGCCCCCCTACTACACTACGCTTCAAGAGGAGATGATACATAATCCCTCTTGTTCTAGATGGGGAAAGGCGTGGGATACTGACTCCTAGTATCAGGAGAAGTAGGTGATCCCAGCATCCTCATAAGAAAGAAACAATTTTCATACGCTCAGAAGCCGGGCAGAAAACAGCCCACAGCTTCTGAAGCAGTGTGCCCAAAACAGAAACAGCAGGAAGTGTGGGAAGACTCATCAAAAAAGGAGATTTCCTTGCCTCCTTCTCCTTCCCTTGAGCAAGCTGACTCATGGTTTCTCAGCAGCACAGGCACAGAGTCTTTCCCAGCAATGGCAAAGCATCCATCCTGGAGTGGCTGTAACACAATGCCAATGGGTTGAGGGGCGACGACAGAAAAATTGAGGTTTTTTGAAAGGTAGGGGGCTAGGAGGAGCTAGTTTCAAGGGGGATCAGAAAGCTCTCATCAGGTGCTAAGAAGGACTGGACATTTCTTGCTCTCCAGTATCCCACCCTGCTCCCATACACCTCCAGTATCCCTCCAGCAGACAGACCTCCCACAGAACTTGAAGAGCCATGCTGCGTCCCACGCTGTGAGCATCCATTCCGCCCTCACCCACGCATTCCTCCCTGCCTGCCGCGGAGGGGACAGGACGAGGCCGGATGAGGGGAAGGCCAGTACACTTTGTTCCTTGCCACCACCAAAGGAGCAAGCATTAAAAAGAAGAAATTTTTCTGGGTGGGGAACGAAGCCCAGGGACTCTCTCCTTATAGGAGGCCATCCAAATGCAGATTACCCTAACAGGTCCTACGCTTTGTATGTAAACATAAATCAATAATTACCTTGTTCTTAGCTTAAGAGGGAAGCCATTTATGCTCATTTTCAGTGAAATATGAATATATATTAATTTAAACTGAAGTGCCTCTTGTTATTTTGAGACAATTTTCTCTAATGTTTTGCTGTGTTGCAAAAGTCGTTACTTTATAGGGTTGTCTGTGACGACTCAGGAATTCCTTCCCGTGCTCTTTTATTTGCTAGATAAACTTATTTATTTATTCAGGTTTAAACATTACACAGCACCAGGTCCACGCTCTGTTAAAACCATTGAAAACGCAGGTGTCTGGTTAAACCTGTCCAATAACAAATATTTGACATGGTTCATAGATCTCTATCTGAGATAGTACAGTCTTGCAGACTGACTTTGATTTTACATTTATAAGGGGAAAGGATCAAGGTTTGCTCATACAAAGAGAGAGGACAGGTGCTTTCAGGCAGAGACAAAAATGTTCACGAGCAACCACAGGTATACCCAAAAGAGTAGTGCTTTGAGAGAGCATTTGTGCAAGCAGCCCTAAAGATACAGACAGAATAAACGGTCTGCTGTGTGAATGAACTCCTCAACCCAGCAGCTGCTGATCTGAGAGCAGATCTGAAGATGCCTTTTCACACTCTTCATCTCTCAAGTCAGTACCAAATACACATCTACAGATTTATCTCCCAGATTTATTTCCCAACATGAGAATAACCCGGGCTCTTTTTACTGACAGCAGACCCAAAGGTGGGTAACACCAAATACACTAGTATTTGTAGGATATGATGAAGAAACAAAAAAAGAAACAACAGAGGCTTGAGCGCTCCCAAACTGCAAAACAGTGCATCAGAAGAGGCACTAAGGTTTTCTGTTTGCTGCATTTCCAACTCGAGCATGATTTTCTTGAAACTGCTGACACAGTCAAAGCACTGACAGCTGTCATATACGGATGGTTATTTCTCTTGGTGAACCTTTTCACTTCTGAAATCTTGATAAATGCAGGTGCTAAGCCAAGAAAATCTAGTATGAGTTACTATTCTGTATTGACCCCAGTGAAGAAACCACCCTCGGTGTATCTCCCAGGATTAGGGATACAGCCACAATAAACAGAGTACATTCACCATGTAAGTCTACAGTTATAAACACAGGACATATGCTGTCCATATCTGAGGCTGTAATACCGAAATACTGGCTAAACACAGATTTAAAACATCTGCCAAACAAGAGAAAACTATTTTCAAAAGATCTGTAGAACTTCAGAAAGCTCAGGTTTCGCTGGACCACTGTCCAAGGACGTCATCTTCACTCAGGATTCAGATTTCATGTTAGTCATGAGTAGTCATAATTCATCTAAAATATTTGCAGGCTTATCAAATCTCTCCTTAGTTGAGAACCTCCAAAGCAATATATCACTGAAGAACACAAGATTTGTCCTCAGGGAGCTTAAAGATTCATCAGTCCTTCAGGTATTGTATCATACTTCTTTTAAGCACGGGTCAGAACAGAACCCTCAGGCAAAATACGAAAGATGTCTCAGAGGCTTTTTTAATCCATTTATGCCCTACACCCTAACACAAACAAGAATGGAGAAAGGTTTATTTCTCTTTCCCTCAATTCCAAACTGATCTAGATGACCATCTTGTACTTTCAGTGATAGCTTGTTACCTCCTTAGCAGAGCGATAAACTTTTCACCCTTGGCACTTCATTTAGATACGGTGAGGTCAGAAGTCTGGCAGAAATATCCTTGCTGGTATGTATTTCACAATGATCAATAAGAGAAACAGAAAGGAAACAAAAGTCATGGGAATAAATATAGAAGAAACCCAATGGCAAACATAGCACACAATCCTGTAGGTGTCTTGGAGATTGTTTTTAAGATTAAAAGAAAAAAAAAAAACAAACTTGTCTTTCTCCCCCAGTATAAAGCAGTTTGTTTAGATGAAGTGCAACACTTGGCTTGGTGAGAAGAATTCCAGCCGAGCTCTGCCCGGGCAACCTGGGGGCCTCTGCCACCCTCAGCCAGCAGACAGAAGAACACTTGTTTTCCACATCCCCAACTAATTTAATTCTCAGGACTGAGCAGCCTGAAAAAGTGCTATTCATATTCTACGCCAACTTGGTTCCCTATCTTGTAAAAAAAAACCTAAGTGGCAATAAATTCAGGACTATTTTTGACTGTAAAATGTGTATGTTACTATATTTTCAGCATACAAATAAAATCTGGTGGCATTAATTTGACAGCCTCTAAAATCTAAATTTCAAATACAAAATAACACTAGAAAAGCATTGTTGCCCATGAAAATAGAAATCTGTAGATTTTGTGGAAAGTTAAGATTTCCAATATTAAAGTGCACATTTATTTATGAAAGAAATTATTAAAACTACTTTTGCTAAGGATTCCTGCAGTTCAAATTACATTGCTTTAAAATTGCTGAAGGGACAACTTTTGTTTCTCTTTGTTCTGCTCTTTTAATCACTTACTGATATACAGACAAACTTCATTTCATTCTAATATGGCGAGACTGTCAAGGCCTCCATTCCCTCTCTCCCCTAAGAGGTCTTTCTTCCTGATTTGCCTATCAGATTCTCTCCTCCTTCCCAGTTTTATTCTGCGTTTTATTTTCTCAGCTCTTCACATCCGTTTCTTCTCTTTTGGTCTGCATAGAGCTCTAAAAGGGCTATAGTTCATTATGCTAAATGGAATGTGTTTAAAAATTCCTTATCATTTATTTAACCACTGAAAACCATGTCTCCACTACATTGAAAAATTCCATGAGAAGCATATGCTTCCTACAGATGAGTTTTCAATCAAAATGGTAAATATCTTGCAACTGAAATATTTTTATATGGCCTTAGGGCATCTGGGAAATTGTAGCTGAGGAATCTCATGTCCTCTGTGGCCTGAACGGAGTTAAGCATCCCGTATTTAACACAGTGTCAGACCCTCTTGCACATGATGCATCACCTGAAGCAAATAACCAACCAACCACACATTTCATTGCAAAGAGATAATAAAAGGAACTCTAGAGGGAAAACAGGAGCAGAAGCTCCATGGGAGCCAAAGTGCAAAATGTCTTGTGCCAAAATAAGAAATATAAACTTTGCCGCATCAAGCTGCCAGATAAGGCGAGCACAAAGGGTTCAGGAGCAAAAGCCCGGGGTCACCAGGAACAGGAACATCTGTTTGCTTTGCAATTTCCTTGACAACACCACAACAAGGAAGACAAGAAATAATATTAGGCCAGTATCTAAGCTGAGATGTTTACAAACTTTTATAATTAGACAATTTATTACCAAAAATCATTTAATTGAGTTTAATTATGAACAGCTTAAATTAATTACTTGCACAACATTAACTCAGGCAAGAGTGCGGCTCCCTGTGCTTTGCACAGACATATATTACAACAGTATCTAGCCAAGCAAAGCTACTATCTCATTCGATCAAGGTCTCATACTACAGAAACACATAAATATGCGGCAAAACTGGACTAAAACTCATGGGTTTAGATAAGATATCCTCCATGTAAGCAGGAAGGGAATGTCCACACCAGGACTTTGCAAATACATAATGCATAAGATGGTGTGGCTTTTCTGACTTTAATGTATATTCACCTATGTATGTTGGACAGATGAGTGACCTAGACCTTCCAATTATTTTCCATCCTGCTATGATGGGTGACCTGACGGTGACAGCCATAAAACTCAGTAATAAGATTCCTATGCTTTGGTAGGAGGCACTAAGATGGTCTTTTCAAACTCCTGCAGGTAACCACTGATAAATCCTCACCACGCTAACTAATACCGTAGGAGGCTAAAGAGTGAAAGAAATATAATAGTTTTCAGTGAATATTTCTGTACAATAAAAACTGCTACACAACTAGGACTAGTTCTCCCCGAGTTTTTAGTCAATGCTGATGACTGAGAAACAAGGTACATGGCAAAGCAAATTTGAGATAAGCTGTCAGGAAGGCCTAGTACCACTCCATCCTCTCAGTTTATTCAGTCCTTCTAAAACTTATCTCAGCACCACTTCCACCAGGGACTTTTTTGCCTCTCGGTGGGAGAGAAAAACAAACTTCAGCTGAAAATTGCACTTCACAATTAAAATCTTCCCTGGGCTATACTTCCATGTATTATAGGGTATTTACTCAAAAGCACTAAAGGGGATGAGATGCATAAGCCTCATTAGAGAATACAAAGACTTCTGTATTAAATTAATATTCTCCCTCTTTCCCTATTCATATTAGGACACAGAATTAACAATTCCTATCTAAGTGTCAGTGGTAATAAATAATAAAAAATAATAATAATGCTAGTGCAAGCACAGGAAACTCTCCACAACCTGAGGGTATAGAAGGTATATTTATTATTCCTCTAAGACTTGCCACATAAGCTATATTGGTCAAGCAAAGAAATAAAGCACAAAACCCAAGTCCCACTGTCCCCATAATAACTAAATTATAATATTAGTGCAAAGCTATTAAGGCTGTTTAATATGATCCTCCTAGAGTTCCAAACAATTGTTTCACATTTTGCCTACTTACAAATACATTAAAATGGATCCTAGCTAAATTATTGTTTTGGTTACTTTGGAGTCCGTTCATTAGCAGAACCCCTACCTTCTCCATGCATTATTAAAATTCCTTTCTTAATGAATCTTTCTACACATGGAAATATATTATTGACACAACTCAAACACAAGTATATACTGTGTCAACAATGCTAAATTATCTTCATTACACAAAAATGCAGAACTGAAACAAAAGCTACAGCACTGCATCATTTAATACGGCATGCCAAGCTAAATGGCCCCACTTCAATAAATAGTCTAGAAATCATGGATTTCAAAGAGAAGAGCACCTATTGATTTAATACAGGAATCTGAAAGGCTTACACAAAAAGAGAGATTTGTAACTCCTTGCTTTCTCTAAAATGCAGAGAAAGGGGAAAATAGATTTTTTTCCCTGAGGAAAACAAAACAGCTGAAGAGAGAACACAGAGTAAAACAGCTAATTTTGATCATTCAGCCTTCACATAGTCAAACATCACAGAATCCAATGACCAAAGCCGGAAGGCAAAAATATGAGACAGTAAATGCAAGAAAGAATAAAATGCCGTATTAATTTAAGAAAGTTAGAGTTATATTAAATAATACATTCTTCACATCAATTCCACCAATTGGAGCAGAAGCATCAGTTCCAGGGAAGTACCTAAAGCTAGGTGGAATACATCTGTGTCCGTGTCAAGAAACCCTACAAAATTTTAAGACATGCATTGAGAAATGAAGGCATGCCCTTGCACAAAGACATACAAATGTGAAATGAATCTTGGCCGAGGGCCCTGTCTGCAGCTCATACATCACTGTGGCTCTAGTGAAGCACGCAGAACAAGCTTATGCTAGTCCTTTAATATGCAAAGTAGAAGTTAGTAACCTGTAAATACAAATCCAAGTATAGCTGTCTCATACACAGTTTATCAATCAGGTGCAAGCACAAAATACACCACAAAGGAAAAAAAAATGGCGGAACTGCTTTTATTTTTTTAGCTTCAGGGGAAAAGAAAGTACTTCTACAGCCATTTTTGAGCTATGCGTGCCACATATTGAGACTCTCCAGCAAGGTCAGAAAACCAACTATGTGAATTACAAAGAATTCACATATATTTGCACTTGCCTTAATTTTATCCTAACATTTCCATTTTTTATATAAAAGAAAAGGATAGTCATCCCCTTAATCACTAGGATAGATTTTCCAGGTACAATTTTTATTAGCAGAACCCAGTGCAATGTACGCTTGCATGAAAGTACTGAGAAACTTCTTCACTCCACAGGCTCTTCCTTCCACCTCTACCATATGAGAATCTACAACTTATCAAACTGTATTGTAAATATGTTGTTACAATGGAACAGCCAGGTCCAACAAACAAGACTAGGGAACACTGAGTTCCTTCATTTACATTATTGTCTTATACCAAGAACAGATGGTTCAAGAGAAAATGCAAACATTCCGTTATGAGATGCCAGGTTAATGGCTGCCACTCTTTAAATGGCTGAAATCTTTTCCAGCTGAGCAGAATAAATGAAATGCAGCCATGAACAAGAAGCTATGACGGCCTTCAGTTACAAATCTCTAATTTAGAAGTCTCTTTCTTTTAATCATATATACTTGTCAAAGGTGCAGTTCATAAACATTTACTACTGATTTAACAGGGCCTACCTAACACAATAAGCTGAAGCGCAAAGACAAAGACAAGAGTTTATTCTGCAGCCTGAAATCAGACGTCATGTCCAAGGTTCTTTGCAGCCGTTCCCAAACTGAATGATAAGGTAGAGGGATCCAACCGGGGAGGCCAAGAAAAAACAAAGCTGAGATAAGTGTGGCTTATCTCTGACAAAATTCCAAAAGAGTGAGCAACTATTTAATGGAAAGGAAAACATTTGTGTAAGAACAAGTGGATGCGTGCTGGTTCACTACCTACAGTTACATCAGAAATGGGAAAAGTTTCTAATAATCAAAAGAAAGGTGTCTGAAACTGTCTCTCAAGATCATTAATTTATCTTATATGGAGATTTATACATCTACCAAGTGGATTACCATGAGAGGATTGCCCAGAAATAGCTTGGATTCAGTGCTACAGAATCTATTCAATTTTATATTCAAAGCTTCTGCCAGGTCTCTCACCAGAATACATCATCTTCAGAAAGTCCATCGCACTCTCAGCAGTATTATTAGGTAGGCAAACCCCAAAGCATGTCTAAAACATGCCCACTCCTTTCCCAGTTCTTCTATCTTCATGTGCAAGGACGTGGCTGCCTAGTTATCACAGTTACCTGCGTTAACAGATACAGGTAGTTGGAAGTCATAATACCATCACTGCTGCCCTACAGTGATTAATATTAAGGCTAAGGAAACTTTCTGATAGCTAATTCTCAACCTGCTAGCTATAACCAAAGCCTAGTGGGAGCAGAACTGCTCCTGAATCCTTAACTGCTCTGTGTGCAGCGAGGATGTGCCTGCTCCTGCTGCTGCAGCAAGACAGCGAGAGATTGTCTCAATGTGCTCTCTGCATAAAAACATGAGTTTGAAGGAGCAAATGTTACCACATGCATCACCTCTTCTCGAGCATCAGAGGTACTAAACACCAGAAGGTGTATGCCTTCTTGTTGTTAGCCCTGCCTTACTGTGTTAGGTTGGGCCTGTTAAATCAGTAGTCAATGTTTATGAACTGCACCTTTGACAAGTACATGTGATTAAAAGAAAGAGACTTCTAAATTAGAGATTTGTAACTGAAGGCCGTCATAGCTTCTTGTTCATGGCTGCCTTTCATTTATTCTGCTCAGCTGGAAAAGATTTCAGCCAAACCAGACCACAGGGGAACAAGGCAAGATGCTTATGGCTTCCTCTATGAGAATGTGTATAGCATACAGCTATGTCTGGGACGACAAATGTATAAATACAAGGGATGAAGCAAAACAAGGTAAAACCAAGGGACAGTGAAATCTTCTGACTGATAGGGGAGATATGTGCAAACAAGGACAGTGAGTTACAGCTGTACTGGAAGATCTCACAGTTTAACTGAATATTAGATCCCTGAGAGAGCAGCTTCGTACTGTGTTTAATTCAACCTAAACAGTGGGCTGCCACCAAAAAGACATCCCCTTCTCTCCCCTCCTCTCACCGCTTTCACTGCTCTCAAGACCCAGCAACCCATTTCACCTCTCCCTTGTGTTGCACCTAACGACTGTGCAGCCATAATCATCAGTTCTCTCACAAATCAACTCACTGGTGGAAGGGATGGAATATTAATACAGCCACATATCCCTCTTTTCCAGGGGCAATGAAAAATCTGCCTTTGGGCATCAGTCTGCAGCTAGGCTGAATTACGTAAAACGAGGAACTGAACTCTGTGCAGCCTCTGCACCTGCGATTTCCTAACTGTTTCACTCATTTCAATCTTGAATTTGCATCATCTGCCTTAAATTCTCCAATCTGGATAGCTGTACACGTGAGAGACCATCTTGGTTATGGAGATGTTTTCCCCATCTAGTCCCAAAACTATAATGAAAACCTTTCAGATATATCAAGGGATGTCAAAGCCCCCGAGAAAATAGCCAGCATGGCCACAAGCACAAACTGTGAATGTAAATCCTTGTAAATTCCTGTAAATCATCAAAAAGCTAACCACTGAAATGTCAAGTCCTAACATATATATCCACAAAGACTTAAAGTACCAACTGCATATGTAGTTCAAAAAAAAAAAAAGAAATGTAAATGTTGCACAAGCAAAGGCAAAAAAAGAAAAAAGAAAACACAATGTTTGCTAGGCAGATAAATGGACTACCTTATAATTTTTACACTAGCCACACCAGACAAGTACACAGAGTTCAGCTGGGGGAGCAAAGATCATCTAGTGCTGAAACTGCAACTGCTCTTGCTGCCTGAACCTCAGATAGCATGATGATAGCAAGTTTTGTCAGTTCTGATTTAATATTGATAAAGTACCATAAACTAATTAATCTCAGAATACTACTATGAAGTAAAGTAAAATTATTCCCATGCAATACTGGTGAAATTGAGGCACTAAAAGAGCTGATAGTTAAAACACTATTTTCTGGCTTTCAGGCTTGCTTTTGTAAAAACAAAATATTTTCTGCAACAAACTTAACTCGCCACGCTGATGATTTGTTCCGTGACCATACAAAGACTAAGGACGTGATAGCTGAGAGGCACAAAAAATGAGAAATAATATTTTTTATTTTTACCAACACAGTTGAATATTATATATTACAAAACAGGAACTATTTTGTGCTTAAAACACACAAACCTTTCTGCCAAATCTCTATTGTAAAGTCACTGTGTAAACACCTATGCATATGGAAGAAGTAGCCTTTCAAAAAATCTTCTATGCTCATCAGATTAATTCTGGCAACACACTATGAGGTCTTACCCATACAGTAATCCCTTTGAAACTGATCATTTCTTTCTCAAAACTGCTACACAGAGGTATCATCTTCCCTGGCAAGTATGTCAGCCTTTCCTTCAGCCCTCACCCACAGGACCTGTGTGATTCTGTGCAGGGTTTGCTGTGCGGGATGGCAGCAGTTGCAGCTAGAGATGAGCATTGCATAATGCTAGGTGCATCCCCCTCTACCCCAAGTTTCAAGACTCTACTCAGGCACAAAAACCCCAAAGAACACCAAGACAGCAGAAGGCAACATGTCAGAGAGAAGGACTTAGGAAAAAAGAGTATCTGCATTTGGCATCTTAAGCCTGTATTTTTGCAAATAAAAAAATGCATGTACAACTGAAAGCATGACAAAAATTTTACAGAAAGAAGGAGATAGCAGAAGCAAAACTTGAAAATGCTGTCTGGAGGGCTGTGGGTGAATCTGTATATATAAAACACATGAATTCTGTTTTGCCTTTATGAACTGCCTCTATTTTTATGTCTAACAGCTGCTTTTCACTCTAACTGTGTATTGAACTGTGCTCCTCCCATTAAAAGAAGAGCAATAACAACTACCAATTTGTTCGGAAAAAAGATCACAGTTACTAAGAGCTAATAAGTAATGAGTATGGTTACGTCAACACAAAATGGCTTTTCTGTTTTCTCTGAAAAAGGTGTGAAGTTTGGAAACAAGTAACTTCCTCAACAACAAAAAAAGAGTCCAGGCTCTGATGCTGCCTTCTGCGATCTCTCCGGGACTGAAGGGAAGGACGCATGGCCAAGCCGAAGACAGGCTGAGAGGCAGGGCTTCCCTGGCAGGCAGGCAAGCCTCAAGTTTCGGGGTCAGCCTGGGCTCTGGGAAGGTGGTTTACACAGATCACAGCCAGCATAGAAGATCTTGACCCAGGGCCACAAGATGTTTCATGGCAGCAAAGAAAGAAGCCAGTCAGCCTCTGTGTATAATATGGGCTAAATTAAGCAAAACTGAGACAAGAAACCCATGTTGAACCTACCCTTCTACTTGCTTCCTTTACCTCTCACTTGACAGCTACTTGTTAAAGCGTAAATCCATCCTGGAGGTGAAGCTCTGGAAACAAATGTCAATGGGCAGTGCAGAGCCTGAGGCATCAGCAGCAGCATTGGGACCTGTAGGCTACGAGATCCCAAGTCTGGAAGAGTAACAACAGAGTGCCCATGCTCAAAGAACATGTGGAGGAAAAAAAAACCCAAAGAAATGCGGAAGTTACAATTACACGACCCGAACTCCATCTCCCACTGACCATACAGGAGGGGGCAGAGGTAATAGCAGCCCTGCAGCTTTGCTTGTTGTGTCCTTGCATCAGATTCCCTGTCCTGGTTTACCCAGGAGCTAGTAAGTCTGACCTGTTTCTAAAAAGCCTCTACTGATATAAAGTGCACAGCCCAAAAAACTGCTTTGGTTCTCTGAAAGATCGGGATCTAGCTAGGGAGACCTATTAGACACTGCTCAGACAACGGTGCTTCTCAAAAACACCATGGGTGACCAGGTAGACCTGTATATGAAAGCCATGGACAAAATAATCACCTGAGAAGATCTCACTTCCCTAAGGGGGATCAGCTGAATTCACACTCTCAGCATCTTTAGAATATCCCTTTCCTGTCAGACAAAGCATTTCTAACACACCCTAAACAACATTCACAACACAAAATGCCTTCTATGCAGAAGGCACAGCAGCAGAAACACTTCTCACGAAGGGAGAAGTATTCAAGTGATACTTTGTACAGAAGAGTCTTAGGTTCCTCAGAAAAAGAAGCCAAATATCTATAGGTGTTATATAGCTACAGAAATTGTAATATATATATATACACATATATATACACATGTACACACACACACACATATATGTATCTCTCCAGGTAAACTGAGGACACTTTTGCAGCAGAATCAGAGCACTTATGCTTAAATGGAGCAAGGTTAGGAGAGTCTAAGCTTTGGTACTGAGAATATTTGCCTATACATCTGGGCTTCCTATGCAAGCCAGCAAAGAGTAGACTAGGAGTGTGACCAGTACATCCCATATGATGTACTGGCCCAGAGAAGTGGGCCCATATGAACCAAATGAGGTTCAGCAAGTCCAAGTGTAAGGTCCTGCACCTGGGTCGAGGCAATCCCAGACATGAGTACAGACTGGGAGGCGAACTCATTGAGAGCAACCACGCAGAGAAGGACTTGGGGGTTCTGGTGGATGAAAAGCTGGATATGAGCCAGCAATGTGCACTAGCAGCCCAGAAAGCCAACTGTACCCTGGGCTGCATCAAAAGAGGCACGGCCAGCAGGTCAAGGGAGGTGATTCTGCCCCTCTACTCTGCTCTGGTGAGACCCCACCTGGAGTACTGCATCCAGCTCTGGAGCCCTCAGCACAGGAAAGCTGTGGACCTTTTAGAATGGATCCAGAGGAGGGCCACAAAGATGATCAGAGGGCTGGAGCACCTCTGCTATGTAGACAGGCTGAGAGAGTTGGGGTTGTTCAGCCTGGAGAAGACAAGTCTCCAGGGAGACCTTATAGTGGCCTTCCAATACGTAAAGGGGGCTTATGTAAAAGAGAGGGAGAGACTCTTTATAAGGGCAGATAGCAATAGGACAAGGGGGAATGGTTTCAAACTGAAAGAGGGGAGATTTAGATTAGATGTTAGGAAAAAATTCTTTATTCAGAGGGTGGTGAGGCACTGGAACAGGTTGCCCAGAGAGGTTGTGGATGTTCTGTCCCTGGCAGTGTTCAAGGCCTGGTTGGATGGAGCCCTGAGCAACCTGGTCTAGTGGGTGGCATCCCTGCTCATGGCAGGGAACCTGGATTTAGATGATCTTTAAGGTCCCTTCCAGCCCAAGCCATTCTATGATTCTATGATCCCACCCTTCAGATACAGCAATTCTGCACGGCAGAAACAGAGAGCTCCTGCTCTCCCTGCAAATGTGACTACCTACAGACCTCAGTGGTTGTGCACTTTCAGCAGCAGATCTTAATGAAACACTTTGGAAGGGATGCTGTTAAGAAACAGCATTGGCAGCATCCATTTACATAAATCTTATTCCTCTTTCAGAAAAGAGGAAACTCTTCAAAGAATAGGAGTCAGGGTGCTGATGTTCCCACTGCTGCCTCCAGAGAGTGCACAGATGACTGGCTGTAGTCCACAGACCTGCGCTGCTCTAAGGGTGCACATCAGACACTCTTCTTTAAGAAATGTATACAGTAAAAAACAGTTAATGGGACCATATATTTTAATTTTAAAGTGTCTCAACACTGATGGATTAAATACATGACGGCATAAAAATGCTATTCATCTTTCTTTCAGGTCCACTGAATATCTCTGAGTTCCCATTACTACTAGAAGTCTTAAATTAAAAAGGAAGATCTGAATTAAATCCAATTCTCCCTCAGACATATTTTGTTCCATGTCTGTTGAGCAGAAGTGCTCAAAGGTTTATTTTAAAGTGAATCAGTGGAGGAAAATAGCTTTTGGTCAGATAAATAAATCCTCTGAAGAATAAAATGCCAAATGCTGTCCTGACCTGACTTAATTTCCCTGAACCTGGAAAAGTGTCCCTGGTGTTTCACTTCACCAAAGACTTTTGTTTCATGTAGATTTAGTGGCTACACCTATATGAAACACGAGGTATTTAAATTAAAGCAATCTTAGGAACAGATACAAATATTTGTTTAACATGCTTCAATTACACTTTAAAACATTTTATGGATTTTATGCAAATCCAGGTAGGTAGGAATTGTTACAACTTAGGATCAAAGTGAGCTACAGTCTGAGATGTGGGAAAGGAAGCACACAAAAAGATTAAAAGAGAATGAGTTTCTTCTTTTTTTTGCTTGGCTATAATTCCATCAAACTTTATTGATTTCAAAGGAAATTGTTCGCAATTTAAATGTCATTAGTGAGGGGAAAAAGGGATTTGCTGAGCTGTGAAATAATTAGCAACTTAGTTCCTTCTTCCTATAGGGGGAAAAATTCCCATAAATGCCAGTGTCAGTGCAGACTGACACACATCCTCTTAGTTTACGTGTTAGATATTTCTTGCATTATCAGTATGAAAGTATGGTACTGTACTGGTTTTGTCTGGGATAGAGTTAATTTTCTTCATAGTAGTATGGGGCTATGTTTTGCATTTGTACTGGAAACAGTGTTGGTAATGCAGGGATATTTTAGTTATTGCTGAGCAGTGCTTACACAGAGTCATGGCTTTTTCTGCTTCTTACACTGCCCCACGAGTGAGTAGGCTGGGGGTGGGCAAGAGTTTGGGAGGGGACACAGCTGGGACAGCTGACCCCAGGTGACTCCAGCTGGCAGGAGTGAGCAAGCGGCTGTGCAGGGCTGAGCTGCCCGCCAGGGTTAACCACAACAGGCAGAGTTAGGAGGCAGCTCATAACAGTATATGCTGTGAACTTAGATTTCTTGTAGCAGTACGAATGTCTCCAAATTCAAGTATTTCTGTAAATCTTCAAATACATCCAGATCCACTTTTCTAATCTCTCTTCATTTTAACTCATGCAGGTCCCAGGAAGACTGTATGTCTCCAGTTTAAAAAGAACTTTGAAAAGCATCAAGGATATTACCTTCTCAGTGATGCCCAGTCTCGTCTCAGGTTTTTACTTTTGGAATATCATGAAAGCTGCTTTCAAAATATGCATAACAGGACCAGCAACAGACCCATACCTCACTGCAGCTCCTGTCAGTAACTCTACCTACCACAGTCTCCACATAGTTCTGCAGATTTCATTCTGAATCCTTACCTGAGCATCCCCCACTGTAACCTCTTTATATGAGTAAATTTATGTGACTTAGGATTGCAATCCATATTTAAAATCCCATTGACAATTAGACAGATGTTACAAACCTCTCCGTCTTTATGCATGCAAATATGCAAGTATTTAGTTTTCAGACTGCTGCCAAAAAGTAAAGTATTTTAATAAGAAATCTAGTCTATATACATCCACAAGCTATTCTATAATTAACACAGTTTTAATTCGTTTGCCTGAAATGAAAATGCTAGTTCACCCAGGAGTTGGATCTAGTGATTGCTATTATAGTTTGCAATCAGACTTACAGGGACACAAATTAATTTAAAGCCAAATTTGAATCTGATCATGGTACACAGCATGGCCACGATGAAAAATGTCCTATGATTTTACCAGACTGTAATGTTTTAGGGGCAGTTTCCCCAACAGATTATCTATCTGGACTTCTCTTTTTTAAAAAAAGTAGTATCTAAAATGGGCCAATTATTTCTAAGAATGAGACTAATTAAGACTATGTTCTTTACCCATATGAAAAAAAAAAAAAATGTATTTTTGCAATACCTGGAAGCCTCATGCTTTAGATCAAGAACTTGATGGTTGGCAAGAGAGAGGCAATGTTTCAGGTATCTGTCCATACAAACTTTTGTCCATGATACATAGTGATAAAACCTGCTTTATTCTACACAGCTGCACTGAATATATATACAATTACACACGGCTCTGAGTTTTACTCTGTTTTAGTTTTCTGTAGTCTATTTTGTCCCTGTAAATACAGCAGTAACATGTATTTTTCCCTTTACTCCTAGCCTATTTTAATCATTTCAATGTGGAATGGTACATGTCTTTAGAACATATTTTAAAATCCTCTCCTTTTTTCTCAAGAGGGTTTCTTCCCCCCCCCACCCCCCCAACACAATCTTTCCTCACATGCTCTTATTGGCGGCGTTTTCCCTCTGACTCAAGCTCTCACACCTGTCTTTCCATTTTCCCTTCCAAAGTACGTGTGTATCTCCTTGTTGCGCCCTCTACCCTTTCTATCAGTATCCAGCCATCTTCGGTTCCCCATTCTCCCCCAGTTTCTCCACCACTGTCTCCTCGTTACCCCTGTCTCTACATCCGTTCTGGTTCTGACTGGGTAAGGCAGCTCCAACACACCCAGCTGAGGATTAGTTTTGTGTATCTAGGATGAGCTATGGTCCCAAGTCGGATTTTCAACCTGTGTAGCTACAGGAAGGCATTAAGCTGGACATGGGGCAGTGAAAGAACATTATTCCTGCAATGTCCCAAAGCAGTCCAGTGAAGCCAGGGACAGCCCCTGATGTCACTAAACCTTTGCATTTGTAGACTTCATATTGAAATGAGACCACAGCATTCACTGGGTTGCAAGACATGCCCCAAAGCCACATTAGGGCAAGACTTGCCTAACCATATTGCTTTAAAATTGACCTAACAGCATTTCTCATCATTGAGATCCGCAGATGTCCATGCTGATGCAACTATACGTCACCTTCCCCTATGCTATTAAGTAACACCTTAAACATGATTTCAAATATCTAAATGCAAGTATATGCATTCATACAGTACAGATGCTCGGGTTCATAAGCTCATGATTGGATTACATTGTTTCATCAACGCAATACCCACTGTGAAAGACAATCTAATCTAGACCTTCTTGTCTATTGTCTCTAACCTTTTTAAAAAATACCATCTGAGGAGGAGAACACACGAGAGCAGAAACTGGTTATAAACCATGTTGCACCACAGCAGCTTGAGAATAAGTTG
Source organism: Platalea leucorodia (assembly GCF_965183815.1). Lineage (NCBI taxonomy): Eukaryota > Metazoa > Chordata > Aves > Pelecaniformes > Threskiornithidae > Platalea > Platalea leucorodia. Next base: position 18,164,182 of record NC_138858.1, on the reverse strand, counting down.
TAAGAATGAGATATATTTATTTCAGGATCAGAATACACAGACTTTACCAGTGAAAAAAAATAAGATGTTATTTTTCTTTACTGATTAAATATATCCCAGATGTCAAGGGCTTGATGTATCCTTCACAATTCAGTGGCTCCCAAGTCTCACACAGACGGTACGCTGGAGCTGCAACTGTCATTTTACTCAAAACACCACAGTGAGGCAAGAATCTCACAACTGCTTTGTCTTAAAAGATGGATTTAGAGCAAAATTCCACTGAAAAATACATGAAGCTATGTCAACTGACATCAGATGAATTTCATTTCACAAAAGGAACTCATTAGCTGACCCAGGATTGAATGCTCATTAAGAAGTCTTTTGACATCTCTGTTCCTAACCAGCCGTGTCCCCTAAGCACCTACGCTTCTGCTCCAGAGCCTGCATCCAAGCTGCCGGTGTCCAAGCACTCTTACACAATTAGTCACAGGCGTACAAAAGAATTTAGGGATCGTGAGACCGAATTTTAGAAACCTCCACAGCTAAATGAAAAATGAGGGGGGGCCTGGACAATGCAGAGGTTTTAAGAAACGTTTGGGCGCTGCTTTCAGGCCAGAGCAGCCTAATTGTGGGGCTGGATGAGCTGTGGAGTCTCACAGTTGAGCATCCTGATATCTCTACCCCTAGGACTAGAGCAGGATCATACCCTACCAAAGGAAAGGGAACCACTGCCACAAAACATTTAGCTGTTACTACTGGCACCTCAGGACATGCCCTTTGCAAAGCCTCTTTTTGGCAGCCTGCCAGTCCTGCGGGGAGCTGGGTCCCCACACCAGCAGCTCCAATGCACAGGAAACCAGATACAGGCCAGTACACCTTGCGAGACAGGTGCTATAAGGCAAAAATAAATTTCATTCCACAGATACTTGGAGAATGGTTCAAAAGGCCAACAAGTCTAAGTTTCTCTGACGCAAACGCCCCACTGCCTTCTTACTAGTACACTGGCGCTTGCTCGGCAAGTTCATCCATCTTCGCTTTCAACAGAAAATAGAGTTCTTTTAGATTTTATTCTAAAAGATGAATGTTTTTACCATGCTGTTTCTCAACACACCTCTGCAGGGTCATTTGCCATTTTACTAGAGTAACTGTGAAGTAGCCGGTTATGAAATAATGAAAGTTGACAGCTCAGTGACCCAACTTCCCGTCATCAACACAAATATGTGCTTGTATCAGGAACATAAATATGGCATGTTACATGTTGGAGGATCCTGATGGAAATCTCAGATAAAGTGGAATCCCTCCCACGTTTAATTAATGGATAATCCCGATTGGTTATTCTTCTCTCAAAATGCTACTGATTGTGACATTGAGCATGTGAGATGGTCAATGTTAATGCAGATAATACTAACAAAGGAATCACTAAGTACCTGAAGCCTCTATATATAAATATATGTTACGTATAAACATAAGGAGGGTTTTTAGCGAGGTAGATGGACAGGCAGATACATAGGGCTATGTTTTTCAAGTGTAAATAAAACCAGTATTATTGCTTCAGCTTTATGCAGATGACTGCAGCTACAGGTATTAAGACAGCAAAACACATCAAAGCAATTCAAACTATAAATGGAATTCTTTCAAAATGAAATTTGGTCAAACACTAAATATTTGCCTCAATTACTCCAATAATCTCTCACTGAAATAAATGGAATGATAAAGGCAAAATATGACCATATAAAGGAAATTAAGCTGCGCTTTCTCTTTAGTTAGGCTTATGTCATCTCATCATTTTACATAGTCTAGAGGAGGAGAGGAATAGGCTAAATGTAGAAATCTTTTATGTATTTGGTTTCAGTCAAAACACCTATCAGCAGCAAAATGAAAATATTTATGCAATAATATCCTGAAACTTCTCAAGTACAGCAATAAAAACCTCAGCAGTTCTGACCGATTGACTTCAAAACAGAAATAATCTAGGCAGGAAAGTCCCAACATCACCCCAGCCCACTCAGCCTTCACCTCATAATTCAAGGATTTTTCAGCAGAGTATATTAGCTAGTTAATCATGAGTGTATTGCAATCATTAGACATTGAAATCACTGAAGTTTGAGGGCTGTAAAGGATTCTCACTCAGTAGCTGCTGATGTCCCGATCCGTGTACTGCCACTGCAGAGCCATAGGCAGCATCCAACAAGGAACTTCAAAATACTAGGGGCAGAACAGCTCAACTGTTTCACCTGCCTGAGCCTTGAATGCATGGCACTCAGACACATTTTTCTTTAATTTTATTTAGAAATATTAGAATAAGGTGTGGTATTGCTCATCCTCAGCCCTTCAAAATAAAATGAAACAAAACCTGACATTACCTCTGAAGGAAATAACACTATCATAATATGTAACACGCCTGGCTTGAACCTCCTGCCAGAATTATTCATTATCATTAAAAATAAATTATAAACAACTCTGAGAGAAAATACAGAGGTAAACAGATCATGAGAGAACAAATATTTACATTGTCTTTTAAAGTATTTTAATTGTAGATGAAAGTAGATGGCAACAAATAACATCTTATTCTGTCTTCACTGTTTTAACACACAATCTCTTTATTAAACATGCCTTTCCACACACAGCCAGACTTCCACTTTGCACTGATGCAACTCAGAGCTGAATGCCAACCTGTGCTCTTTCTGTTCACTACTCCCTCCAGGTTTCTCTTCTATAGACCTTCATGCAACAGCAGCAGCAACAAAAAGGAAACAGCGAACCTCTTCCTGCGACAAGGCTCTGCCACGTTCAGTCACACATTAGCACTCTCCTGAGCAATGGTGCAGAACCTCTGCCACCCTCCTGGCCATTGTGGCAACTTACCAGGAAACTGGGGGAAAAAACTCATTTGCATGCACATTTAAAAAATGCACACAGATTTGAATCAGAGAAAAATGAAAATTAAAAAAAAAAAAAGAAGAGTTCTCATTATGGAGAGCTCAGATGTGTTCAGAGCTATAAAACCTCCGAGGAAGAAGAAAGGACAGAGTCCTGAAGAGAAAGCTGACGCCACTTGTCTAAAATCAATGTGCATGCACGCATTGGATATGGTCTGGAGCGGCTGCATATGCTGCAGCTTTGTGCACGCTAGATTACTATATGAAATTAGCACTAGAAAAGAGATACTCTCGGCTTAGCTCCTCTCCAGGAGAAAATATTTTATGCTTAACCTGAAGGACTCTGAGCCCTCTTGGAAGCAGAGGCAATAAGAAAGGTCTGTGATCAATCTCCAAATCTTTTCTTCCAAATTTCACAGATACTGAACTCACAGAACACCCTCCATTTGCCTGATGAGCTTTTTGCTGGCAACAAAAGGGTTCTCCCCCCCTCCATGTATTATTTCACTGAAGTAGTTAATTATTTATTTTACCTGACTTGACTCCCACTGAGGTCGTGCGGAGCTATGCTACCTGCCAGCCTGCCACGCGTCACACTTGTCCCGACACGGGAGGAGAACAGTCATTCGGAAGCACAGGCTCCCACGGCAGGCTGCCAGGCTCTGCCCCGCAGCCGGCGGTGGGCAGCCGGCGGAGCGCAGCGGGTGCCGTGCCGCTCCACCTGGAGCAGCTCTCCGTCCTGCTCTGAGACATCTGTGATCAAAGATGGCCACTTCAGGTAGATCGCAGTGCTACATCTATGGAGGTGTGGAAGAGCAGCCTTCACAAAGGGTATATGCACAAGAATTTCACCCTCCCTCCATTTACATGGTTGTGCAGGGCACAGCCCATGGCCCATTCCTCCGACTGTACCTACTGGCACACCATCCCACCAGATCTCCTTAGCTGTAAAGGTTCTGTGTGCTGAGGGCACACTTCACCCATCCTGTGTCTATGGGGCTGGTGATCCACACAACAGGCAAACCCAGTTTTCAAGACCTACCTTTAAAAAAACCACACATGTACCCAAGGAACCCAGCTCACACTAGTGAAACTCCACCAGCAGGTTTGCAACAGGATGAGTCTTTCATCTATCACTTATATTATTAGAAATCGAAGCAGAAGCCAACCAAGGAAAACCTCAAACAGCAACATAGAGGGCAAAAAGTCACCCTCAACCAGTTATATTACTGGACAAATACATTAAAAGAACATTGTAATGATCCCCCAAAGCAAGTACTGAACACCCTGGGAAGTGCAGAGTGACAATTAATAGCACTGTGCACCTCGTGAAATGTGCACTGTTACTGATGGAAATATCAGAAGGTTTCCTATATTCAGGGGAACAGAATTAAAAGATAGTTACTGGAATGAGACTCCCAAAGGTCCATAAAAAGTGCTTTGCAAAGAACACCTAGCCTATAAAATGAAGAATGGGAAACTGTATAAAGCAACATCTTTTTTTTTTTTTATTTGCTTTGCAGTTCTGTTTAAAATATTTTCTATAATGCATAAGACTATACAACTTTTTTTTATTTGTTCAAGCTAAAATGCATTCTTACATGTGTGCAGCATCTACAGTGAAAGATCTGAAATACATACTATTTCTAAACATCTCTGTTCAGTCTTACTTAGGTACAACAGAAAACTCAAAAACATCCCAGTTAAAGATTTTTAAACCTAAATCAGCAAACAACTCAGGCTGCAGCTGCAATTATTTCAACAGTAATTTTTTTTCTAGCCACCCACATATTAGACACCAAAAACAGAATAACGCACAGCAATGACCACGTGATTGCTCCGATTAACAGTCTGAGCACCCACCGTTATTCTGGTGAAACTTCCCAAGAACTGAAACAAGTATTTCAGAATATGTATATATTATCTGAAGAGAACTGGGAGGTGAGTGATCTATAGCTGCTCCATGCTGTTAACTTGCATAGTACAGTTGTTTAATACCAACTATTTCATGTCTGTCTGCTTCAACAATATGAACACAACAGGTACAAGTTTTTGTCAGAATAAGTCAGTATGCAGAGCACCTCTGGAAAACAAAAGGCCATAAGAAAGAAGGGTGGAAAATGACAAGTTGGGAAGGAATGGAAAGACAATTGTAAGCAGCCTATGCTCTCCAGTGGCACAGCCAAAATGGAAATGGCCATGGTCAGGGCTGGTGTGAAACCTCCTCTAACTTCTGCAGATTGAAGTCATCATTATCCCTCAAGGGGGAGTGCAGAGGTGATACTTTCTGTGGGACAAGAACTTCCTTGTGCCAGAGGGATCCTGTGGGAACATCTATGTTGCACACAGACATGGAAGTGCTCTGTCACGCTCACCCGAGCACTGAAAATGAAAAAAGAGACCACTGCAGTGTCTTGGTTAGCGCCTTTGCTCATGGGGTTGCACCACACGCAAACCTGAGACTTGAGTGCCACACTGCTGAGAACACCACGTTACTATGCGGGAAAACTTCTCAAGTTTCTATCACTTCAGGCATGTCTGCCCCATTTTGGTGTCGCTCCCCTCCCAGTCACCCAATATGAGCCATTCCCAAATAACATAATTTATATCTCACTTTATCAGCTTCCATGAAACTTGTCCTTACCTGTCACCTAAAATGCAAACACAAATAACGTGTAATTTCACTTTGGTATGTAACTAATCATGCATATATTAAACTATTCTATTAGAAGTCAATGAAGATAACGTACTGCATTTATATTTAGCTTTGCTCTATTTAAACTTCCTTAACAAGATGAATGTAATTATAGACAGGTCCTCAGTGCTACAAGTTGGCACGACTTTACTGAATTCCATGGCAATTTGTCAATTTAAATTAGCTGAAAATATGGTAATAATGTTACATCACCTAGACTACAACAGAGAAATAACTTGGGACAAAACACAGATGGGAATACGCTGTAAGGAGCCAGAGTAATGGTGAAATGCTCATTAATACTAGCAATTTATGATGACTCGCTCCGCACTTATGCCAAAAGTTCTGCAACTGTTACATACACTGAAATATGCTGGAAACGCGCTTTAGAATTTGCCATGCCAGACAAGACATGCCACCTTTCATAGTGGCCTTTCAGTCGAAGACTTGACCCACTGTGCTGGTGGCTGATGATACCTTATTAACAGAGGAAATGAGCAACGACTTTGTAGCCAGGGTAAAAGCTTTTCTTGACCCTAAATGACGATCGGTTTATGTCCTGCATGAGCAGAATCAATAGCTTTTGTAATTTTTATCCTGACTCATGTAACTGCAACTCCTGTTCTCTTCATGGACAGCAAATGCCTAATCCTTATGAGCACACTGGGAGGCCAGCGTCTTCCACACATCCATCCCTGCCTTGAAGCCAGACAGTGCTAGATGTAAAAGGTATTTACACTCTGCATCTCTGTGTTTGTTGTCCTTGGCAAAGGTCAGTTTTTAGCTGAACTACAGGATGAATGTGTTTCTTTGTGCCTTAAATAAAGGCATAGACTTTTATGAAGCAGTATTTTTTAATATCTAGTTATTGATGTTTAAACACTGAAACAGTATAGTAAGCAATTACTCATCACAAGCGGTACAATCTAAAACAAATAAAAACTTATTGGTAAAATATAAATCCAGGTACAGAAAGAGCCTGGAGTCTCCCTCTACTCATCTACTCCCTATAGTGTGGTTCACAGGGAGAATGCATTCCTTTTAATCCACTATATATATATAGCTAAAACCAAATAAACACTAGAATTTCTAACAATTTGTCATTTTAAGTAAGGATACCAAAACGAACAAATGAAATGTAACAGCCAAAAACATGGAATTGTAATTGTCCTTAGATTATTGAGCAAAATACCTTAACAAGAACTGAACTGGTGGCTGCTAATCCCGTGCAATTTTACTTCAGCAATGAAGGTAGAACAGCTTTAACCAACACTGAAATTTGATGTAAAAATTCCATCAACAGCTAAATCCATCACACGGAACATGTAGAAAGCAGGACCGTACACCAAAGGCAATGCTGCTCTTGTGTTACACAGATATTTGGGGGGGGGAAGAAGTATATGGACATAGGTCTGCTAAAGAGAGCTTGCATCTGTGGTGGGCTGATCATGGTGAATCTTTACTTCATACTCTAGAGACCAATACTAAACTAATTTAAAACTTCTGTTGGCCTGAGATAACAAAATTAGTATATGTCCAAGGAGATTCTTGCAGAGGTTATGTTCCTCCTGTTGCCACCTAAACATATCCAGTTTCACTGTTCTTGTCATCAACTGCTAAAACATGAGTCCTTCTTCAACATACAAGCCTACAAAATCCTACTACTGAAAGTTTATGGCAAGCCTAACACGCCTTGTTCTATAGGATGACTTAAAAGTCTTTATAGCAAAATCATTCTCTAACTTAAAAGAATTAATAAGCTCAGTTTTCAGCTGTAACTGCATTAGAGCTACAACCATGTACAAAAGATTTCATGTAATATTCATAGAACTGTATTAAACCAGTAGACTACCTTAATCTATATAATTCCCTATCTATAAGGGAAGGCTGTTGATAGTGTCCATAACTGTCATACTAAGGCATTAATCAAATATATGTTTTCCAGAAGTTTTTACTACTTGAAGGTTACATTTTTTGGTCTGAAATACTGTAAAGCTTTTTTTTTTTTTTAATGTTTCCACTGTTTTGCACAAATATATACTGAAATGACCAGATTTTACACAGTTTTAATCTGGACAAAGTCAGTATGTTCCTTTTAGGTGTTCTCACAGAACAGGCCTTGTGAAGAAATCACCATTTCTATTTCAACTAATGGTTATATCTACAAAAAGCTCTGAAACCATTTTGGGACTCAGCTTAAGATTTAATACTGATTCTGAGTGAGTGACAGCTAAAGAGGTTTTCATGTGGCCTAGCAAGTTACATTCTTAAAAGAGGGCTCTGTGACAACCAGCTTTTCAAATGCTAAGGCTAAAAAGACAGAGGAAGAAAAGCATGATTTTGACAACTGGCCTTCTGTCTGTGCCCTCTGCAATGCCAGCGACTTGGTAAGCATGCATGAAAGCAAGCTTTTTTCCTTAGATAAATTGCAGCTCTCCCACCAGGAAAGTACTCAAAAATGAGAATACATCTGCAAAGATAGCAGAAAACAAAACTCTGGTCTTCATAATTTCCCTCCAGGTGAAAAAAAATCACCTGGATTGCTGTTCACTAGTTATAGTCAGGGCCAAATAAAAAATTCAGCAGTATCGGTGTGGACCCAAGTAAGCCCCATCACGTCAGTGGAATTACTCCAGATTCATACAGCTGTAACTGAGATCAAGCAGTTGACTATCAGCAAGTACTTTTATGACAATGAAGTGCTTCCTGGTTTTGATGCCTTTAGCAGCCCCAGGTCCTAATTTGACAGAAGAACATCCTAATTATTTTCATATTTTTCTGTATGTATGATTATTATGGGGTGAGAACTCCTCATCAAAGATGAAGTTTTCAATATTAAGGAAAAAGAATAAGCAAGAAGGAGCAATACCACAAAAACCCCTAAAATAAAGTATTCTGCCATTTGCAGAAAAGCTAATGACCTGTAATACCATGTCTAACCCATAGGCTATTTTTTCTACTTGAGAGCAAATGCTGTCTGTCACAAACACCTTATGGAGTAGAAGCATGACAGCTGAACGGTGCAAAGTTATCCTGCCTTCTATCTTTTCTCTTAAAATATGAAAAATTCTGATCTACAAACATAAAATGAAACATTCATTTAAAGCAACAAGATTTCAAGATGGCAACCTGTAATATATGAGATGAAATGCAGAATGCTACACAGTTTGAAAGGAACTTATTCTTTAGTTATATGCTTCTTTCTATAAATGGTATACCACCATTTTTTGCACTTTCTTTTAGCAAACAGTTCATTTCCTTACACAGGAGACATGCTGTTGCCCGTTTTATTTCTGATCAATGCCTTGAAGCTGGAAGGAGACATCCGGAGGGTCTGCTAGTTTCTTTCAGCTTCCTCTTTGCCCTCAATTCTTTGCTCCAGACAGGGTCCTACTGAACACTACAGAAGTCTCCCTCTGAAGAAGTGATTCAGCTCAATCCTAATTGCTAGGACACGCCACAGTCTTCTACAACAGGCATGAGAAGCCAAAGCCCTCTACAGGGCTCACACAGCTATGGAAAGATGCTCACCCTCCAACCTTTACCCAAGACTGTTTTCTGCCCTGTTACCTTGTGTGAGCATGTACAAGACCGTGACCTACTCCCATGGGCTTACATAATGCCAAAAGCACGTATGACGGTGTTTAGCCCTTGCAGTAGGAGAACACAATGTCTGACATAAAGCTCCCTGGGGATAATGGGTCCTCCCAAGGGAAGTCTGACTCATAAAAGCAACAATTGTTCCCAGTCCTTAGGCAAGGCTCTTTCCTGCTCTTCCTCCCATAGAAAGAGGCCAGATGCAATTTTGTGTGAGCGTGCAGAAGGCTGTCAGGGGAAGGAGATGTTACTTCTGTACCTTGTTTAGTCCCTCTTCTTTCAGTGAGATTTTCTAGCTACTGCTCCACAGGATAGTAGGCTTATCTTTATGAGTCAATTTTACCCTTTTAAAAGGAGCTCCTTTTCCTCAGATGAGGCCAGTTCAATGAAACATCTGTAAAAATCTTCACCCTCTTGTAGCAAGCAGGACATTAATTCTTAAGAGCTGTCCTCTTAAGTGGGTTTTATTTAATGCCAAGGCAGAATTATACATTGAAGTTTTTCTAGATTTATTCACATTTCATCCCTTTCTTAGTTTTAATTGTAACTAAAGTGAACTCTACCAGCAGTTTAAAATTTACTTTCCCTCTAGGTGCTGAAGCTTATTAAAGTAGGTGTTTTGACTCTGAGTGATTAGATTCTGACTCAAATGAGAATTCATGTTCTGCACAGTAAGTAATCCATGGAGAAAAAATGCCAACAGGTATCTTCAGCTCTTTATTTATGAGCAATGAAAAATATGGGAAATTATTAGAGACTAACAGGAAAAGCCAGAAATGGCATTAGTCCCAATACAGAGAAAAGTGATCTGAATTGATTTTGTCAGAGTGAACTCTGCTTTCAAATTTATTTGTCTTATCACATTAACACTTTAACAATGACAGCCTACAGGTCTATTTTTAGGTACTTAATATGTCAAAATATGTGATGAAAGCAGATGAAAGCAGAGAAAGAAGAAGTTACTGAAAATATTTTCTGTAAAGACATTCAAGCACTCGTTCCCAACTTTGTGCTGGTGAACCATTCAAACAACAGTGCATACATTTGTATGACAAAAACACTTCCATAAAGATTGTCATGCTTTTTAAAAGTGCTAAGCAACACGCAGTAATACTAAGACCACTACATGGTGTGGGAGTTTGGCACTTCTGAAAACTAGGCCATTCATTTAAGCGCCTAAAACCACATTTTTCTCACTGCAAGGTAGACGTTCACAATTTGAATGTATTGTTTTTAGTACAGTATGCAGCTGAAGAGGACAGCCACTCACTTTACCAGACCAGTAAGAGATCTCCACAAGACCATACTCTCCCTGAACTGTGTGATTTTTACAAGATGTAATGATGGGGACTGGGTTAATTTTAGACAACGCTCATTTTCTAACAGCAAGGCAAGAAGGATCTGTCAGACACAAGACCATCAAAAAAGGTGAGCTCCATAAGACTGTGAGTAGAACGGTGATGATTTTGCTTTTCACAAACCCTCAACATTGCATTTAATAACTTTTTTACTATAGTGTTCTACTAGACCTCTTTTTAGGATGAATCATTTATTAAATCACACCTACCGAATTTCTTGTAGTACCTATCAAAAAACTATCTATAGAAATGTATGGGTAGGTTTCATGTACGTACTACACACTGCTGATATTAGAAGGTAGTATAAAGTCAGAATAGGTACGCTAGCAGGAATTCATAGAGTGGAAAATGCTTGTCTTAAAGAGAGATTTTAAAACTGAAATTTAATTAATACCTGACACAAAACTGGTTTTTTAGAAGTACCCAAGGCTGTATTCAACACTACTTCATCTACGGAATCTTTAATGAAGAAATGAAAATCACAGTGCTTGCCATGTTGTATCTAAACTAGATTGCTGTCTCATATCACAGATTTCTCTCCCAGGAAATGGTGCAGTCCCAGCAAAAATGTTAAGCCGTATTTGATAGGAAAGTCAAAATTGAAATATGATGTACTATCTTCCAGGTATTTTGAAACAGCAATAAACAAACAGCTATGTACAAGCTGTGTATCTAGTTTTCACCCCTCTTACTGTAGTAGAGGTATATTTTAGGAATGTAATTATGTATTTAATAACCTGAACACAAAGTTAAGCACAGCCATCAGCAACAGAAGATGAACTGTACTTGCGCCAGCCCTTCCTAAGCTCTGTATAAAACTGACTCCAGGTAAACTAAAACCATCCAGAGCAATGGATTTCATAAAAATCATCTTCTCAAGTCATACTTTCATGGACACTTTCATCTTATGTAAGCCACCACTGCTTCCAAAAGGAACAGTCAAACCTTCTCTTCCCAAACCTTGCATAGCCAGTAAACACACTGCCATGCAATGAACCTGACAGAGGAGCTAGGTTAAAACTAACCTATCCAAAAAATGCTGGTCTTAAACCAGATCATTTTGGAAAGGAAAGAAAAAAATGAAAATGTTCAGCAAAGTGTTCCATTTTGATATTTTCTGATGGACACAATTTTATGTTTCAGCTTAAAAAATGTTTTTCAGTTCTCTCTCTCCTTTTTTGCTACAGTATATATAAATTGAACATAAGTTTTAAGATAAAAACAGACATCAATTAGCCCCAAACGATTTTTCTTCAAAGCTTTTTTTTGTACTTTAGACTTTCAGCATTATCAGAGTGACACCAGAATTTCAAATTTATTCACCAAATGGAATCTCTTATATATGCAGTTTTATTAAATTCACGTAAGTAGCAATAGGGCATACCACTAAAGGGGAAAAAAAGGTAATCTGTATCTATTTACCATCAAGTGGTTCAAACATCTGGTGGACATAATGTGCGAGGACTTCAGATAGTGGTTTTCGTCTCTAGCTATAGAAAGCCACAAGCAATTTAGTTACTCTTTCAGTGGTGCAGCTTCCCAGCTGTGAAATATTTCACTGCTACAGTGAGGTGGGAATTAACTCATCAGTTTACATGAGAATTTCTGATACTACAATATTAAGCACTATGTATAACCTCTTGAATAGAAAACAAAAAGGCAAATATTCAAAATCAAAACATCCTAAGCTAACAATTTGTCATTATGTTAAGCAAAAATAAACAATTACTTCAGACCAAAATTCAACATTCCTTGCTTTTTCAGAACTGCCATTGTTATCATTGTGCTAAAGTACAGAAAGCAGAACACAAGAGTCCACTGTGCAAATAGGAGATGGGAATTTTGCTGACAAAATTAACCTGTGTGTTCAGTTCTTACAGGTCTCATCTAGTTTCTTTACAATATGCTGCAGTATTAGATCTGTTCTCATGTGCATCCTTATTGTCACTGTCCCTCACTGCCAATGAGAGTTAAGTACATATTTGAATGAAGAGGTATTTTGGGACCGTCCTTGTTTAGCCTCAGGAAAAAAAAAAACGGGGGTGAGAGAAACACTAAAAAAGGAAACATCTTTTTTTTCAGGACAACCAAGTACTGCTTCTACGTAAGACATGTCAAATGACATATAAAGTGAAAACATCTTCAGGGCATCAGGCATTTTTATTTGAAAGATGACAGATCAGCAGTTCTGTTCAGTCCGCATTGTTTCTGGAGGAGCAATGTTTCATCAGGGGCAGAAAATAGGAAAGAGGAAACAAGAGATTCTTAGAAAAAAAAGAGAACTTGACATGTTCACACTTCAATATCCTTTTTAGATCCTGCAGTAAAAAGCATTAAAAATCCAGCCATTTCTGATATTCTGCCAGATGTAGTTAAAGAAGACTAAATATTGCACAGTCACAGCACCCAAATGAACACTTCACTTTATAAGAAACCTATCACCCTACTTATTGCTTTCTGACAATGAAATTAAAAATTATTAAATTGATAAACAGTCTGCCCCATTTTAGTGCCCACATTATGCACAAAGATGTGCTTTTACTAATAAATTGCTAATGACAACCTTCCCAAACCAGGAAGCAGCATCTTTGCAGTGTCAAAGTGTGAACACAGTGCATTAAAAAAATAAATAAATAAAAAAGGACAGTGACATACAGTCCAAAAGGATTAACTGAACTACATAGGTAAATAATTATTTATGATAATTCACACAATATAGATATTTGTATTTACAGAGATTCTTCCCTTCTAACTTTTCAAGAAAAATCTTGCAAATGCAGATTGCTCCTTGAAGCATATTCATGCCCATCCAGTGATCATTTACACATAGATTACTTACACAATACAATAGCTTAGTATCACCTAAAAGTAAAATGTTGGAACAGGTCTACATAAAGAATAAAAACATAGTAGTTCTCAGTTGGTTTCCCTGGAACCTCTGTACTTGAACAAAAGCTAAGTCATGCCCTCAGGGTTTGGTTCACCACTTTGCTGTGGGAATACAAGTTAACTCCACTGATGCGATGATAAATGTGCTCAGGATCAGGCCTATCTATTTGAATTGATCTGCAGCGTGGTTATGTACTACCTCAATATCTGAATAGGACTAATTTAGGAAGAGACTGCGCAATCAGTCCAAGCAACAGGAAAAAATCAGATAAAGTCAGAGAAGCTGGCCCCAAGAAGAAAAATCTCACACAGATAAACTTAACAGTTTAAAGGACAAACACAAATAAACCTTAGGTCCTCATCACAACTGAAATAGTACTGGTACACTGACTTCCATGGACTTATACTGATCTACTGAGAATCTGGCTCTGAGTTTATAAATTAAGACAATTGATAAATGGACTTAATGGGCACTAGAGGCAGCTCCAGTATGCAGAGGAAAACTCCCAGTGATGTTTAACTTCTTGGTATTGTCACCTGCCTTTCTATAAGGGTAAGAAAAAGAATCCCCCTTCTCAAACAGAAAACATATTGCCTTCTTTCAAGGGTTTCTGCTCTTGTGTCTAACCACTATGGCTAAAACAAAGCCATAATGCACACTGACCTAAAGGAACATCTAAAGGAAAAAAAGCACGGAAGAGACTTAGTTCCAAGAATAGCTAAGGAGTGCGAAAGTACTGTAATCTTCCTTACATTCCATTTCTAGTCTTACTCATTTAAATCTGCTTCTTGGTTTGAACATCCATCCAGTGAACATCCAGCCCTTTGCCCATTACTCAGAAGCCTGTGTTCCTATTAGTTTGAAAAACAAAGTCGTCAGGCTGAATATCTGAATTAACTGGACAAGGCCTGTCGGCTGATACTCAAGTCAATGATCATGAGCTAACAGAGGTTTTGTCATTTAGGGACAATTCCTGAGTGCAATAGTCAAAAAATGAGGTCACCACTCAGGAAGTCTACAGATGCAGCAGTGGCAGCAAGAAAAAAATCACGGCCAAATGCAAGAAAAAGATCCTTAGATAGCCTTGTGCTCTCCTAATGTGTTATCATATACAAGTCACTGCTGTTGACCCTGGAGACTTGCCCGAAGGCTGCACATAGTGCAGTATAGCTGCTGCTCAGCCAACTCCTTCTCTAAGATGAAACCACTAACTCATCCTCAATGTCAGAAACTGGTCTGGCTCTTAACAGTCAAGCCTTAGGGTTTTCATTTTATGTACTTCAGAAGAGAGCTTACTACTGTAAACCTGCCACTCAGTATAGCACTGTACACTGAGAATATTGTAAAATGTCTTTCTAAATCACAATACAAACAAGCAGAGCTCGTGAAACTCTTACCTCAAAGGATGCTTTTTAAATGTCCTTAAAATGTGAAAAGTGGAGTATGCCCTAACTTAACAACCCACCTTCACCAATTTCTGTAAGCATAACGTTTGTTTCTCTATTCACTTTGAATTTTCAAGGTCCTGAGACTAGTTTCCAGTCAACAGTTTCCTAAGCAAATGCTGACCCCAGTTAAAATTCAAGGCTGCGGGATGTAAGGCACTGTTCCATCTCTCATTGTGTAAGTGACAATGTTTTGTTTCAACATTTATAAACCAGTTTGTTTCCCATCAGTTATGCCCTTCGGCTTTTTACGTTATTCAGCTTGGAAAATGGAAACAATAGACAGGTTTCACTTCCTGGTTTCTTACTGCAGTATTTGGTTTAGAAAACAAAACTTTTAAATTCAATCATTTTAGTAACATGATAAATAATATTTGTTAGATAATTTTTACTGTATCAAGCCTTTCAAAATTGTCTCTTAAAACAAGACCAAAACAAAACATATACTAAAACCCTAAATGAAAGAGTATACTACAAGCAACCTAAAAATACACCGATTCTAAGCTACTGCACGAACTATTCTACTCCACGGAAAATGACAGAAGTTGTCTTTTTGTTTAGTATGAAGAGGCAGGGTAGTGAGGTGGGAAAGCATTTTTCTGAGCACTTTCACAGCCAGGGGACCACCTAGGAGCCTGGTCCTGCAGCCAGACCCCGAAGCATACACAGGGGAGAACCGATGGCTGTGCTCTAAGTGCTGCCTGCATCGAAAGGTTCACTGGCAAAGAATACAGTACTTTAAACTAACGTACCCCGGGAGAAAAAAAACAATTGCCAAAGATATCAGATGAACTGAGGGGAAAAAAAAATAAAATAAAAAAAGTAAAACCAAGACTTCTTGCCAAGTGTAATAAAATTCAGCTAAAAGATAAGAGAACGACGTAGCATATACTGTTAACACGTTATTAAGTAAAAGGTAACTAAGAGTCAGGGAAACAAAAAGGATGTGTGTTCAAGCTTTTATATATATTTCCTCTTGAAAACAGACAAACACAACAAATGCTGACATATAATTAAAAAATACGTACAGGCACAATCCAGCTTCTAACCAAAAGCTCGGAACCACTTAGAAATAATATTTAAACTAACATTCAATAAAAACATTTTTTAGCCTTGTAACCTATACTGACATTTCACTTAATGTCTCAGGAATCTGATTTGGTCAATTGCAGACAGTCTTGCATCTGTCATGGGACTAAATATGGCTCTCATGCAAGAGAACAAGGTGCTGATGTGAAATCTGGTCTATTTGTTATTAAAATTGTAACTTTTCCCAGTTTTTTAACATGAACTAACTTTAAATCATATGTTGATGCCTTTGCTGTGTTTCTGTTAAGTTTACGTACAGCAGAAATTCTAGTTACCCACATAAATTAAAAAAAGAGAAACGGTGAAGCTCCACAGTGCAGCACTCAGAGAAATGAGCCTCTGACAACTAGGATCACCTTTCTGGTCACCTCCCTCGACACTTCCTCCTCAGTTTACGTTTGCACGAAGGCAGATGATTTACTGATCCTCCTTGCAAAAGGAAAGGAAACAGAAAAAGCTTTCCACGGTATTGAACTGCCGCACCTCACTGCCAGCAGGAAATGGAGTCGTTACTGTAAAAAAAAGTACCTTTTGGAGCCTCCAATATAGGTGAAGGTAAAGGTGGAGTCTGAGTACCTGAAATCTGAAAGACAAAGAGCTGCGTTATCACAACTTGTCTTTATTTCGGCTGAAACAGCCGAGGTTTTACAGACCAGCATTCAGCTACCGACACGGGGGCGGGCGGAGGGGGGGGTCGGGGTGAATCAGAGGAAATGCAGCATCTCCCCCCCGGCCCCTCGCAACAAGTGCCCGCTGCTATGGCAACGGCAGGGATTTCCATTGTCAGAAACGGCAACAGGCAGCCGCAAGCCGGGCTCCTGCGACGGCTCGGCTCGGCGCGGCCGGCACCGCACCGGCACCGCCGAGGAAGCCGCGAAAGCCCGGGCGAGCGCGGAGCGGGGGCGTTTGCAGGGACCGGGAGGGCGTTTACCGCTGGCCATGCCCGCGGCCCTGAAGCCGGGCGGGCGTGCGGGGACAGCGGCGGGCACGGGGGACGGCCGGAGCCCGGCCGCCCGGAAACCGGCCGCGTAGCGCCCGCCGGAGCCACAAGCACCGGGGCTGCGCTCGGCTGAGCGTTCGCCCCGGCAGCCGCGGACTGCGCCAGGCGGCGGGGGGCACGCACACGCACACTCGCCCGCACTCACACTCGCCCACACCCGCCCGGTTTTGCGTGTGGCCGCTGCCACGCTCCCTGCCTCGGGATGCCCCCCCCCACCCCTTCCCGGCCGGCGCCTGGTCCCATCTGCCCTCACATGCCCTCGGAAGGAGAGGAGGAGGAGGAAGAAGGGGGCTGAGGGCTGGCACACGCCGGCTCGGCGGCGGCCCCCGCTCCCGGGAACGGCCGCGAAGGGCACGGGCACGGCCCGGGCAGCCGCGCCGCGGCGGGAGCGGGGTCGGGGGCGGGCGGCGGCGGCAGCGGCAGCCTCCGCGCCGCCAACCTGGCGCCCGGGAGAGAAACTCACCTGCAAACAGGCAGTCCTTCTCCGCCTTGCACTTTTGGATCACAACGTCAATATCCTTCTGAATCCTCTCTTGTCTTGAACACATCCCCATGAAATAAATCCCAGGGGAAAAAAAAAGCAGCCTTTATTGCCACCCCACCCCACCCCCCCGCTGCCAGTTTTTAATATTCAGTCCGAAAGATGGACCCTGGGGCTGGCGAGCAGGAGTCTCCGCGGCGGCCCGGGGGGATCCGCTCGGCCGGCTGGAGGACGGAGGAGGAAGGCGGCGGGAGCCGATGTTGCATGCCCAGATGTGCCCGCCCAGATGTGCCGCCGCTGCCGGCGAATGGCAATTTCCTCACAATGGATCCAGCGGAGGGTGGCGGCGGCGACACGGGACGCCCCCACCCCCCACGCCCTCTGGGTTTTTTGGGGTTGGCTGGCTGGTTTGGTCTTTTTTTGGAGGAGAGAGGGGGGGAGAAAAATGGGGAGGGGGGGCCGAGCCGACCCGACCGCTCACATCCCGGCCCCTCCCGCCAGCAGCGGCGATCGCCGCGCAGCAGCAGCGCGCAGAGCCGGCGGCGGCGGCGCCCGCACCCGGTCCCTGGCGGCGCGGCGGGGCCGGCGCTGCTGCAGCGACGCCGAGCCGCAGACCCTCCCCTCGCTCCCGGCCCGGCACGTACGGCCCCCGCCGGCTCCCCCGGCGGAGGCGGCGCGGGGGAAGGAAGAGGCGGATGCACAGAGCCGTGCGGGCGGCCCGGGAGGCGGCGGGCGCGATGGCCCCGGCCCCGCCGCCGGCCCTCGCCTCCTCCCCCCGCCCCGGCCCGGGGCACAGGCTGCCGCCTCCTCCCGAGCAGCGGAGAAAGGCAAATGGCAAGTGATCGGGGCGGCGGGGCGGCTCCCGGGCCGGCACCGGGGAGGAAGCAAGGCCGGCGGCGGCGGGGCACGGGGGAACGGGGCGCTTCCCGGCCGGGCGGGGGCCGCCGGGCTGGGGCGGGGAGCGGGGCCCGCTCGCCCCTTGTCCCGGCGGGGAGCGCCGTCCCGCGGCGCCCTTCCCGGGCACGGCGGGGCCGCGCCGGCCTCCCCCGGCAGCCGCCCCCGGGCACCGCCGGCTGCCGGCGGGGCGGGCTCTGCGGGCGGCCCGCTGCGGCTCTCCCCGCCGCCGGCGCCCTTCCGCCGGCGTCCGCGCCCTTCCGCCCCCGCGGCGGCTGCGCTCCTGCCCGGCACCGCGGGCGGGCGCCGGCTCGGCGGGCAGAGCTCCCCT
Source organism: Platalea leucorodia (assembly GCF_965183815.1). NCBI lineage: Eukaryota > Metazoa > Chordata > Aves > Pelecaniformes > Threskiornithidae > Platalea > Platalea leucorodia. The sequence goes on along the minus strand of NC_138858.1, from coordinate 18,145,544 downwards.
GGCTGGCCCTACTCCGGGCAGGGGAGCCTGGCGGCCCGGCCTCAGCGGAGCGCCGTCCGCTGCCGGCCTCCGCCTGCCTCCTGTCGACCGGGGTGCGGGCCCGTGGAAACAATAAAAAGAGAATTAACGTGTCGGTAGTCCCTCTCTCACCGCCGTGGTTTTCAGTCGCGCTCCTCTGCCCTCGGTCTCCGGCAAAGCTGTCTCTGACAGCTGAGGGTTTCGGGAGAGGACTCGGGCTGTCGTGACTGTGCCTAGCAGTCGGCGCTCACCCAGGCTGGAGGCTTCGGGCGCTAATGCAATGGGAGTAATACCCGTAGTATAACTCGGAGGGAACGGTCAAGTCTGCAAAACCAAATACTCTTCATCAGAGTGCAAAGCGAATAATTAATAAAAACGGGTGTGGATGTAGTAGAAACAGATTTGATTTAAAAAATTGAAAGAATATTCACAGAATTCAGTTTTTACGTATTCACCCAGCTCTAAACGGTTCCCATGGATTATTCATTATTGAGCTCAGTCGTTTTAGTGTTTTTTCATTAAGCAAGTCTGTATTAATTATGTATTGTTGATTTCAAACACGGGACAAACACAATCATCATTTTCTTATTCTTAACTGGAAATAGCTAAAAACGCAAGGATAAAAAGATTCCATATTTATTCCTATCTTGATAAAATTTTGTGTCTGAAGGAGGGAACAGAAGGGAAATTACAAGGAAAAGCATGTAGTGTTTAAAGAGAACAAAAAATCCATCATGTGATAGGACTCTCTGCCTCTAAGAAAACAATTTATCTTTGAGGGGAGATTTCTAGATGACTTTTCAGTGCTGTTCACTGAATTCTTTTCTACTGCAGCAAGACTTTTCCAAGGCATGATACAGAACTTGTCACTGTAGTCAGAAATACAGTGCAATATGGTAAGACACTGTCATTCTGTCAAGTTATGCCAGCTTGGTCAACAAGTGATGCTTTTCTAGAGGTTTTTCTAGCTATTCAAGCTAGGACGTCAGCAGCCATGTTTGTTGCCTTCCCCTTAATCATAGTTGGAAGATGTAATCAGAACTTGATTTATTCTGGTGGGGTTTTGGTCCTGAACCTTGTAGAGAAAGGTCTCTCTTATCCCTCCCACGTGGATCGGGAAGGGGGGTAGGTTATTAGATAGTTACAGGATATTTATGCTGACAGTTCTGCTCACAGCTTCTGACCACAGGGTTCTTCTCAGCGTCGTGTCAATTAACAATTCTTGACTGCCTTTTTAAGCCTCAGACTGTTTTCATAGGCTTGGTAACAGTGAATTGAAAAGTCATCCACAAAGAAACACCACTGTCTTCAAGAAAGCTAATATGCTTGGTATCTGGTTTCACAGCATCAACTGACTAGAACAAGAAGTCTGGAAATATGGCTGGTTATTTATTCCTATTGTTACTTACTGTAAGTGGCTCTTAAATTTCTAGATTCTTAGCCAATTTGGCCCTTGATTTACTTGATGACTCTAGTAGTGTTACAGCAGGAATGGCTGGTTTCAGTGAGGAAAAACTAGATTATATATCAAGGTCATTCTCTTGATTAAAATACTGAAAATGGAAGTATTAGAAAATCAAGGTGAATCTTTAGAGTTCGTCCCTAAAGCTGTCAAGATTGACAAGCTGCTGATATCCAGGTACCCTAAGTGTTACTGCAACAGTATCTGTATGCGTGCTGTAATCCTTGCAACGAGGTACATTATACCATCCTCTTGAAGAAACTTTCTGAAGAGCTTTACGAGTAATTTCATGAATGATAGGACAGTTGGTCTTGGAAGTAATGGTCTTGGCTCAAGGGACTTCAGCGTATGTCTTTCCAACTGCTTTTTCAGTCTTGGAAAATTGACTCATGTCATTTCTAGTTTTGTCTCAAGCTCAGCTCAGCTCAGCTGAGTTTGATTGTACTGAACTGATTACCCCAATTAAGTAAAAAAGAAACACAAGTAACTTTTATGTTTGTATTCCTGGGAACCTGAAAACATTTACAGAGGTGTAAATAAGGTAAAAAGAAATTTAAATCCATGGAGCTACATGATTATAAAATTTATGTGAGAAGATTGGCTCAAAATGTAATGGGGAAAATTATCTAAAGAGAGAAAGAGAGAGGACACTGAATGTGTTTCAATAATGCGTGAGCAGCGACTGAGAAAGTTATTGAAGAAATGCACAGGTCAGCCGATTTCTGCTCGTAGATGGGTTCTGCCTCCTTTAAAGTAAGCAGATTTTTTTCATTTTATGCCAGAAAAAAACCCTTTCCACCTATTAGTAAAGCTGTTAGAAATGATTCAGTAAGCATCAGGACACCCTGTTCTGTCCCAAGGTATCTTCTTCATATATTTTTCTAAACATGTTCCTGTTGCATATAAACACATATTATAAGTCTTAAGAAAAATATACACATGCAGACTTGCACTTGCAGGGAATATACAGAACTTGGGGCCATGTGATATGGCATCTGTCCAATATTTCTAATATGGGAGAGCATTCAAAAGGGCAGAGAGATAAGGAAAAGAATCACAAACCCTCCAGAACACAAAATTGCCATCAACCCTCCAAAACAATAACAAAAACAAGTCTCCACTTTTATATGCTCCAGATGAAACTCTAGCACAAAACAAAAGCTCTGCTTTGTCTCCAATTTCAAGGACTATTTGCCAGTCACCAATACAGCAAAGCTCACTGATCTCTGTAGACGGTGAGCTCTGGAAGGTGGAATATTTAAAGAATCAATACCATTCCACTGTTACAGCATAAAACACAATGCTACCCTTCTGGTAAGCTTCCTCAAAATGACACCGTGGCATTAAAGTCTGAAAACATAGGCATAAGTTGTGAGAGATGGAGGAGCAATACTTAGCTGTTCCCACCAACAGAGAGGTGACACAAAGCATAAAAAAAATGCTTAGCTTTAAGCTTTAGTATAATTTTCACTAGAACTCTATTATTAGCAGTTACAGTCTAATATTCTGCTGTAATATTCCAGTAAATACTTTGAGTTTACAGTTCATTTTCTTTAAGCCTGTTCCAGTTTTACACAGATAGCAAGTCAGCTGTCCTCTACACCATTCCTCTCAGTTGTCCATCCAAGTAGTCATTGCCACTCTGTGTAGCTGCAATCCTTAGCCAAAGCAGTCCCTACTAGAATACAAAACCACTGAAATCATGGTGAAGTTATAAATAGATTGGCTTCTTTGGGCCCACACTATAAGGCTGTGATGACTTGGATTAAAAACACACTAGCATGGTGGACCTGTCATGATTTAAGAGTGAATTTCACTGTGAGTAAAGCATCTTAACTGATTTTTGGAGTGGGTTAACACTGGTCCATTGATAAAAAGCCTTTACTTTTTAAAAAAGAATGACAGTTAAAGTGGAATTAATAACATGACTTAAAATACTGCATAATTTTTAATAAAAGCTTTAAATATTTTTGTGTGATAAAACTGAAGTAATGACTTAGATTACAATATGAAACAATAGCTTAAACTATCACCTGTCCAATCCTCCCTAAGTTTTTAAAAATTATTTTAAGCTGTCTCATCTGGCCTAGGGGGTGAAAAAACCTTCATCTAACATATTTTAACATTACATATTTTATTTGCTTTTTTTCTTTCGGAATAGCAATGGAGGGAAAAAAAAAAGCATTGAAGTGATGTACCAGAGGACCGAGGCTTATTTTTTTCAATTCAATGTTGAAATTTCCAAAGCAATTGTATTTTTTTTCTTTTTTAAAAAATATATTAAACAGCAGCCATAGACACCTCAAACAAAACAAAAAGATGTACACACAGAGGATGTGCTACACACAGATGTGTGGTTTGCTGTGACAGTGACCTCTAACTTTCCATCAAAGACCAAGTACTCATCCTTCCAGATGTCACTGAGGCCCACAATAGCTAAGCCTATGTCTGCTGGCATGATAAATGCTACTAGCAATGCTCAATAAATCATGCAATCAGAGTCCCAAATGATACCACAATTTATTGTAACTCTTAGCATTACACTTTCTAATGATGGTTTTAACTTGTTCTTGTTTTTTCCTCCTTCAGTAATGTCCTCTCATCTTTCAGGCTCTGCCTTATTTCTCCTATTCCTTTTTTCTTTCCTTACTAACTCTCACACCATTAAGACCTTATTTTTTTTTCTACTGGATCTCATTAGTATCTTTTCAACTTTTACTTCTGTCTATCCCATCCATTCAGTTCCCCTCTTCCACCTCACTCTTGGCAGCTCACTTGAGCAGCTCAAGGAAGAGGGCTAAAATGGAGCTTTCTCTACAGAAACTGGTGTTTTGTAAGAGAAGCAAGCAGGAATATTTCTAAACCTTTTATCCATGACTTTCTCATGTCAGTCACAAACAAATTCAGACGGGGAACCCTGTGTTTCCCACCAGCTCCTGAAGTAAGTTGCCTCTTGCCAGCATCCTCATTATTTCCATGAATCATGGACATTTCTGGCTGCACAGTGGCAGTACTCAGTAAGGCAAGTAACGGGGCCTCCATCTTGATTACTCTGTTGCCCAGTAGCTAGAATATTTCTCTAGAAGTTGAGAGTTGTGGGTGTATACTCATAGCTGACATTAAGTTGAGGCTTACTGTCCCCGCAACTGCCTCTCATCAGTTACACCCTAAGGTCAAGCAGTGATCAGTCCTGAAGGTTCACCATCCTGCCTGAGCATAACAAATGGCTGCGCAATCAGTCTGAGCCGCCTATCTCAGGAGTGCAGATAAGCACCTAAGCCCAGGCCAGAGGCAGAATTTCAGCTCCATTCCTTACTTGGCCGTGGGCTGTGCTCCTTTTACAACTATTCTAAATCTCCTTTCCAAGAGCTTTACTGCTCCCATTCACTGTGCATGGAACCTGGAGGGCTTAGCTGTGCTCACAGAATAGCTGCATTTACGCCCATGGACAGCATGTAAGCACTGCTTCTCCCAATTCACATTTAGTCCCAAGCGATAAAGTTTAGTGAATGGCTCAAGGGTATGCAGACTATTTCTGAAATCTGTAGTATTACTGGTGTCATGTACCGCACCTGAACTTATTACCTGGCAAATTTCTCAGTTGCTGAGCAATACATGGTTAAAAAGCCTTAAAACAAAACTCCTCTGTTGCCAATATCCAGATTGCAATTTCTTAATTGCAAACAGTCATGCCAGAAAGTACTCAAACTGTAAAATACTTACCTTGCTAAAAATATTCCATTTAGTCCATTTTCTGCAACAGTAAATATGATTCACCATGTCACCATCTGTTATCAGGTACTGATGCTTTCCTGCTGTAACAACCTCCATTGCAGCCAACCTGTGCCTGATCTTAACTAAGAATTTGTAACCCCAAATTAAAATGAATTGTCAACTACTCTCAATTTACCTGAAATTAATAGGGTGGTAAGCACTCAGGACCTTGCAAGATTAGCCCTTAGAAACTGAGGACTAATTCCATCAGTAGACCATGTCTCATTTATACTGCAAGCTGTGGGGTACTGTTTTGATCTCTGACCAAACAAAATGAGAGGCTGAAAAAGAGGGAAAATTAGCACATGCAGAGTTTCATGCTGCTGCAACCACACGGCTTCCTGTACTCAAGCAAACTCATTTAGTGTTTGCTCAGCTACTGCTGCACAACCAACTGCATTTAACCTCACAGATGTAATTAGATTTGGGTGCCTGGATTTGTTCCCTTCAAAACACTGGAACCGGGGGTTAATGCAATGTTCAGTCAGTCTTCTTAAACCAAGGCACTCTTTAATCTTAAGGAACTAAACATAAAAGAAAGTGACATTTACAATAATTAATGAGTGTATGCAACTGTCTCATCTAACTCTTACCACAAGCATCCCAAGTTTGCATACAACAGCCTAACTTTCAGACTCCATACAGGTGTCTTCCTTAGTCACTTCCCCACAGTCTCCTGTCCAGCGCCCCTATGGCTAAGAAAAGGGGTTTGGCTTTTTAACTGTTTATAGGCCATCTTTTATGGTTGTTTCTCATCTGGTAAAACAGTTGTGTAACCTGGCAGGAGCCAGAGTCGGTTTTTTTCTTTATAAATAATAGCTCAGACATTGTATTTAACATTAAGCTCATACAAAGGAGGACATTGTGTGGGTTTTTGCTTATTATTTTAGCTGCTAGGAAACACAGCCAAAACGTGTACAGTATTCACCCCATTGACCATATCTTTTGGTAGTTATCCAGGTAATTTGTTTGCAGGCCATGTTCATGATTACTACAAGTCAACCCGTTCCCTCGTTTCCCTGTTATCTTAACGCTGAAGAACAGCATGAGCCAACAGTATCCAGAATGCAGAAGTCACTGCTAAGCTAAATAACACTATAATCTAAACTAGTAAAAATCTGCAGTCTCTGCTATATCCCAAACAAACTGCAACAATTAAAAAAATCTTAGGCAAAAAGTCTGTGGAGTTATAAATCAAAACCACCAAAGTATTTTGAGAAATAAATCCACTCCCTTTCAGGTATTTGCTGTGCTTTGTACAAAATCATGCTTACCACATATCAAGTAGATGTCTTTCCTTTTAAAACCGTGTGCTAACTTCAGAAGGCTTTTCAGTAGATGATCAGAAACTGACCAGTTTCAGATGTCCAGTGTTGACACTGCTGGCTGTCTACAAGATAGAAACAGAAAGAAACAGATGAAGTGGCCATGAAACAAAACCTGACACCCCTCAAGGACATATATATCAAGTGCAAAAAGAAGTCTGCAATATTTACAACAAAAAGATTGGTCTGAGGTAAATCTACAGTGTGGCAGGGGGAAGGGAAAGGAGGAAGTGGAGGAAAAAGGTAGAGGAGTTAATAAAAAAAGTTCAGAAATAACTGGGAGAAAAGGAGTAGGATTGCTTTTACTTGGAAGAGAAGAAATATTTAAAAGTACTTCACTTGATTTTTTTTTAAGGGAGATCATGTCAGTATTCTTGCTCCTTATTAAAAAAAATCATGTCCATGGGTATTGAACATCAATAATGAAGACCTTGCTTTTGCAAATCACATCGAAGCTTTCGGCATGAGTAGTTCCACAGATGCAAGCAAGACAAGTTATGAATTAAAATGAAATGATTAATTAGTTTTTTAACACAGGTCTTAGTTGTGCCACATCCGTACTTTGATTTTCAAAACCCATAGGTTTGTGTGCAGCATATAAAAAAAGTGGCATTTTCTGTAAGCCTAGTGAAGCTTTGCCTATTCCAGTAATATTATTTCTACATATTTCTAATAATATTATTTAAATTAATACTAAAAGCAAGTCTCCTTAAATACAACCTATTCTTGAAAAGGATACCAAAGTAACGCACTGTCATTCTTGAAAAGATTCATAAATACCTTTGTGAGGAAGGAGGTTGGGATATCCCCATTAATGAAGCAATGCCTATACAGTGTATGGGTTTGAGCATTTACAATACTATCTACCTTCTCAGTTCCTTCTCTGATACACAAAACACGCAATAAGACCAAGGTTATATCCTAAAAGTAAAATAAAGGTATCGTCTTGTAGGCACCTCCTCTGCCTTAGCCCAGAGGGGTGCCGTATTATTTAAAACCACAAAATTAATGAGGAAGAACATGCAAAAAAAAGTTTCTGGATTAACTGTGGTTTTCAGATATTCTGTCTGACCTTTTTCTCTTTCTTCTTCTTCCTCAAGTCTGCTTTGATTTTTCTCCGAAATGAGATCTAGGCTGCCAGCAGTGAAGTAACCCATTTTACAAATCCTGTTGGAGTCCCATCTGTTTTGGTTGAACTTTGTGTTTATTTTGTCCCATCTAACACCCATAAACACCAATTAAATTTATTATAAAATGTAGTGAGCTGTCTTGTGACTAAGGTTGTTTTACAAGGCTTACAGTGTGTTTATATTAAGGTTTCTGTAGTATGAGACCATTTCTTCTAACATTCACAACATAAAGTATATATTTGTGTAAATAGACTAGCTTAATTATACAACTATCCTTGCTCTGTGGGAATAGTACAGAAAAACAGCCACAGCTGAAACTAGGTCATAATTACTGATTTCAGGATGTAAACTTCAGTTTTTTTATTTTTTATATAGCATTTTACATTTGATGCTTTCCTTTTTTTCTTTCAAAATGGTGAAAACCATGAGGCTAGCACATAACTCTTTCAAAATATTTTAAGGCTAAAAAGAAATTTCCCATAAACATTTGCCCTTCCCCAAAATCAATTATTAATATGTTCATCATTGTCTTTAAACTATTACAGTTTTATAGAGGTGCTCTATGAGGTTTTGGTGTGTAAAACAGTGATAAAATGTTACATAAGGAGATTTATCTTGGTTCTTCTGTCTTGGTGATTTTTTTATGCAGCTATGGACAGTCCTATACTATAAACCATATTTTTCTTTTCTTATTAAATTAATTTTTCATCTTCCCACATAATTATCTAAATTCTGTAAACTACACAGATATAGCTCTTGGCACAATATTTCATACTGACAAGAAAATGCTAAAAGAGAAATACAGCTGGGTAGACTCCTAAAATACTCAGCACTGATTTATGCATTTCAGTAAACTCAGTCACAAGAGGAGAGCTGGGTAAATAGTAGGAAAAATTATTCATGGAGACATTTACAAATCCCTTACAATTTGGCTATAGTCCCACCCCTTATACTAGCTTGTTTTAAAAAATATTCAGCAGGATTGTTTTATTGGATGATGTCAATATGCAGCCATGATAATTCTGGTACCAGTCTTAGTATTTACGTTTGAGCCAGAAAGTTATTTTCATTGGTTTACATGGTCAAGAAAGACACAATATTATGTAACATAACTCCAACACATATCATAGATAAAGGATTATAAATGATTAAAAATACCAGAGTGAACAATTTTCAAGCAATACCTACTTGATAGCTGTTCACATAAAGGTGTTTAAATAATGAAGAACTGATACATAAAAATGGCAGGGCGAAGGTCTTCAGCATTCTGCAGTCCTTTCAAATGGGACTTCTGCTGTTAAAGAAAAAGGAAAATCATATTTGGTTTATATCAAGCTAAACTTGTATTTGTCATCTCTTTTTGTGATTGAAATAGGACATAGAGAAGTTCTGGTCCATTTAACACAAAATTGATCTTTTCAGCCTGAAGCAAAAAGTTTCATTTTGGAACACTCATTTGAAGAAACATCCTTTTATTCTGTAGCCTACAAGGCCTGAGAAGACCTCATGTCAATATCTCACATCTTGGCCTCTCGACATTTATTGAAGTATTTTATAGAAGGTGAAACAGCTTCAACGAGAGCACCCCACTCTACAAAATTACCTCAGCTCCTAGCTAAATACTTGGCAGAAGCCAGGTTTGGTTTTGTTCCTGCCTTGATTGGAACAAAGAAGTAATAAAACTTCAGCGCTGTTGTTTGAACAGTCGGTCAGGAGGACTCCAGGCCCTTGCTCAATGTACATTTGGTTTAGAGAGAAAAAGAGCTTTACAAGCGCAGAGCAAGAGCATTCATCTGAGAGCTGGGTATTATGGCACTTTGTTTAGAAGCATAAGGTCTGTCTCCTGAAGAAGAATGAACTCAGTTCAACTTTCCCATATCTGGAGTGAATGCACTAGCCACATTACTCAATGCAGGAGATTATTTTCTGCTGGGGAAAAAAATCTAGCCATTAACCAGAATAAATAATTCAAGATCTCCCTTAGAAGGCATTTTTGTTACTTGATAAAAAGAGCAATTGTTCATATATCACTCTGATACTCTCCTAAGAAGGAAGAAGGAATAAGTAAGAGGAATGTCCAGGAAAATGAGGTATAGTCTGAACACCTCTGGAGTTTGGAAATCCTTAACTCTCAGAAAAATATTTCATTGACGTAGTCATTAGCGTTCTCTAGTTTCTCAAAATATGATCAATGAAAATGGCTATAAAAAAGATGATTTTTAAACATACATACAAGCAGGGAAACAAACACAAAAGAGGATAAAGAGAGAAAAGAAAAAAGCCAGACTAAACTTTGAATATTAATTTATATGTGAATGTAAACAACAGCCACTGCAACATACTGTACAAGATATCTCCTTCATTGCCCTCTCCTCTTCCTCTCCAAAATGATGATGAAATTTCACAGATTAAGTTCAAGCTTTCACAGTCCACTCACCTTCTACCTTTGGCTGTGTGTTTTAAGCCCCTTTGCTAGACCAGCACTGGAGCTTGTACAAACCCACAATGAGCTGGTGCGGGGAATGAAACCAAGAATCAGGTATACATAAAAAGCAATTTTCAACAAGATCAGCTCTTGAAGTGGCTTATTACAAAACTATACATTAAGCAACATGCTGATTCAAGAGAGGGGACAGGACCACAGCAATCCCCATTGACAGGTTGTAGCTATTCTGAGAAGTTTCCCAAGTCCAAATCTGATCTCACATACACTGATTACGGTCAAGTAGTCTACTTATCCCTTGCACAGGCAAGAACATAAATCTTATAGTCTAAAACATAAACCTTCTACTGAAGTACAGAGTATGTCACTTCACATCAGGGGTCCTAAAAAAATGCCAGTTGAGCTGTACTGCATGAAACATTTGATGTGAGAAGGACACAATAATTCATCACTGTTGTGGTTTAACCCCAGCTGGCAACTAAGCCCCACGCAGCCGCTCGCTCACTCCCTTCACAGTGGGATGGGGGAGAGAATTGGAAGACTAAAAGTGAGAAAACTGGTGGGTTGAGATAAAGACAGTTTAATAGGTAAAACAAAAGCTGTGCAAGGAAGCAAAGCAAAGCAAGGAATTCATTCACTCCTTCCCATCGGCAGGCAGGTGTTCAGCCATCCCCAGGAAAGCAGGGCTCCATCACGCGTAATGGTTACTTGGGCAGACAAACGCCATCACTCTGAGTGTGTGTCCCCCCTTCCTTCTTCTTCCCCCAGCTTTATATACTGAGCATGACGTCATATGGTATGGAACAGCCCCTTGGCCAGTCTGGGTCAGCACTGCCCCTGGCTGTGCCCCCTCCCAGCTTCTTGTGCACCTGGCAGGGCATGGGAAGCTGAAAAGGCCTTGACTGGTGTAAGCACTGCTTAACAACAAGTAAAACATCAATGTGTTATCAACACTATTCTCATCCTAAATCCAAAACACAGCACTATACCAGCTACAGAGAAGAAAATTAGCTCTATCCCAGCCAAAACCAGGACAATCACAAAGTGGAGTTTTAGAAAACAGAAGGCCAAATAACATGATGCAATTATCTCAGTTACTTCTTTACCGCAGAGATGGCAAGGAGAGCTCGGATCTGGAGAGGGGCAGGCTGCCAAGTGGGTAAGGACACAAACTAATGAGGAAGGAATGCTCACAGTGGTAGTGTAAACCATACTGTCAAAACCATTTTCCACATAGTCTGGGAACAGATTTGTGGGTCCCAGTTTATGAGGGCACAGAGCCCCGAGTGAAGCAGCTGCCTCCTTTGGCTAGCCTGGAATAACAAATGTCATTGTTCCACCTAAATAAACACCAGCATTTTTGATGAGGTGAGCTTCCCCACTGGGCTATCCATAGAAGCAATTCTTGTTAAGACCATCCCTCACTTCTGTCCTCCTACCGGGAGGAATGGCAATACTATCCAATAAATTATTTTAAACACCACTTGTGAGAATATAATTCAGAAAAATATTGCAGGAAAAAAAGGGCATAGTTACTCTCCATACAAGCATTTGATCACAAGTTCAGAAACTCATTTCCTTTAGTAGCATATGGCTCATTAAATTCTTTCACATTTTAAAATTATGTATTGTCCTATGGCCATATTACATTTTAAGAAAGTAATGTAGCATTTCTAATTCTTCAGGAAGAAATGAGTGTGGAGACCTATATACTTGTATTCATTCTTTGTCCGTTGCGGTATTCAGCTTTAGTTTTTAGTCGATTTACCAGGTTATTCTGAAATATTTTCTACTGATAAAAACAGTGTATTAGAATCAAACTTCTCCCAGTGAGTCCAAAGAATAAAGCATTTTATGTGGCCTTTTGCAGCTTTCTTTAACTATTCTGTGCATTTACTTTCTGATTTACATCCAGAAATAACTGGGAGAAAAGGAGCAAGTTTATGCTTCATAACTTCATACTACAAAGTGTAAAAAGGATTTGAAGTGATAGGATTTGCTAAATCCCACCTTGATATCTAATTGTCTCTGAGATCATAGCAAATAATAGACATCCAAGTGAGAACAGAACCGTGCGAGGTGTGTACTGCTGCCCTCTAACTGCATATAATCAGAACTAGTCAGTTATCTGAGGCCTTGTATATTCAGTATTTTTGAAAGCTAAAAACTGCCTTTTGGCTGTGCAGGTTCTTTGGGTTCTATGACCCATTGTCAAATTGATCGGTACAATTTTGTTTGTGGTCTTCCGGGAGATGGGTGGGGTTAAGTGCTTTGGGAAATGGCGGGGGGGGGGGGGGCTTAAACACAACAGGTGAACAAGAGAGGAAGTGTGCTACATACATAAGCCAAGTGGACAACAAAAGTGGATGGTTTAGCTTTAATTTAAAAGTTGCCTCCCATCATACATATTTTTGTTTCCTAAGCAACTGTGCTTGTATAGCAGAAACTGAGTTCTAGATCATTTCTGCCAAGAAACATTCCCCTTGTCTCCTCATCAGTGTGCTGATCACTGCTACAGGTAATGGGACATGGCTAAAATTATTGCAACACTGAGAGCTGGGGTCTAGCTAATTGTAGAGATGAGGCTCCTGTACATGGCCTTAGCAGCTCTCTCAATAGCTGGAGGCAAGCTGTCTGTCCTAGTAAAGTGCATGCATATATTCTGAAACCCATTTCCCCTGTCGGACTAGTTGCAAGTGCCATGAAGTAACCAGAGCTTCCGCCTCTGCTGCAGGCTGGAGGTGTCCCCAGACTGCCTGCTTGTTTCTGCCTGTGACTGCCTTCAGTTTCTTACACTCCTCACTGTTCCTCTTCCTGTTGTCTGCCAGGCTGCGAGCTCTGCAAGCAGTTGTACAGAAGACTTAAACTCCATTGTGCAAAGAGATTTCCTTCAGTATCGGGAAGGGGGGAAAACGAAAAGCAATGATAGATTTTCTTCAAAAGGCATGAAGTTCACACAGCTGAAATATGCAGTAAAACAAAGGCATAGACAATGTGACTGCACAATTTCCAGGCTGCTAGAAAATACATTGGAGGAATAGTTGCAGACAGAAGCTACAAATACCCTTTTTGGCTACAGTCAAAGTCAGTGCTTTGAGGTTAAGGAAGCAAAGCCTCCTGCAGACACTGTATGGAGGACCAGATGGAGTCCAGCTCTCTTTTGTTGGTGTCACAGTTTAACCTTGATGTTCTAGTTTAACCTTACAACTTATTTGATAGTGTTTCATTGGTAAAGTATAGTATCTTTCAAAAAATAATACGGTTAAATATCTCAATGTAAGTAAACACCTGCGATAACCCACCCACCCCCAATATAACTTCAAATTCATGTACATATCTTTCAAATACTAGTTTACTTTCTCATATGGATGAGAGATTTCCTCTTTCTGAACTAGATCATTACTACACAGTGTTATGTTCTCAGGAAGAATAAAAATCACTCCTGGTGTGGCTGTGTGCTCCCTCTGCCCCACCCCCCGCACCCCCACCTGACTTCCCCCCCCCCCCCCCCCCCCCCCCCCCCCGCCCCCCCCCGTAACTCTGATAAAGTGATAACCACCACTGGTGCCCATGAGGGTGCATCTGGGTCTTGATGGCTGCATCCGCCTCAAGGTGGACTCGGGGGGGGGGGGGGGGGGGGGGGGGGTTGGCGGGGGGGGGAAAGATAACACACAATAGCCAAGGGCTAATTTATGGTAATGTGCCCACCTGACCACAGCACTGGTCCATGCCGACTCAAGCCAGATTTGGAAGAAATTGGCATCTGTGGTCGGTATGCAAATATGACTATGGGTCAATCATCTTACCCCCATAAAGAGTGAGCAGCCCAAGAGCCCTTTGAGCTCTCCTGCATGGCAGTGGGCTGCACGCCAGGATCTCCCCTTGAGTAGGGACACCTCTCAAAGTTACTCCTCGAGGTTGAAAGATTCCTTGCCGCAACAGATCCTCAGTAAGTGACAAACAGCATGCTAAACTTTGAAATCTTAGCTAAGTCATATAAGGATTGATTGCGCATATATAATCCTTTAGACATAAACTGTTGACCAAGTCTGAGGCTAAGTCTGGATCCAGCTGCATCTAGACTCCTCTCTAAGAAGGAGTTTAGAAAGTAAGGGCGTCCTTTCTGAACCTCGTGACTCAACAGGAGGTTCTCCCTGACAGTCTTGCCTGACCCTGGCCCCTAGGCAGTAAATAATCCAGTGTACCTTGCCATCGAATCTTGTTAAACCACTGTTGCATTACTATCAAACTTTGTTATCAATAAACATATTGCTGCTTCTCTCTTACCAGTGAAGTGCATCACACCATCTGTGACACCTGGGTATTTGAAGAAACATGACCACTTGTAGTTTAAGCAAAACCAGGTAGGAGAGATTTGTGTTAAACTATTATCTTGTGGTTAATAAACAGCCATCTGTATATACAGACTGTTCTGTACTGGATTGTAATAACTGTTCCGCTTAATAATGCTGTAGGGCAGCCTAAAATCAGATATAAACACTTTATCCAACTTTGAAGCACATGCAAGATTTATCACTGGCAATTGTTTCTGTATTTTATATAAGGTTGACAGTATATGTTGCATACAATGTAGTAAAACAATCTTAAAGAAGGAATAAAAAATGAATAGATTTTAAATATGTATCATGACAAAGAGTTATATAATCCAAGAATGTGTTGAAAGGAAAAAAACAGCAAAGACTGCAAGGGATAAGACAGTTCAGAGACTAGTAAGAGCATAAAAAAATTAAAAACAAGCAAAAGACATCTTGCTTGTTTGTTTTACATTGAAGACACTAATTTTGTCTCTGTAGTTATATTAATAGTCTCTGATGCCTGTTCCAGAAATTGGAATCTGAGATCTAATACTATTCTGTTCACCTCCAGAAAAACAGCTGATTATAGTAAGTAATTAGTTTACC